>NW_003307547.1:2748680-2769222 GCF_000143455.1 Volvox carteri f. nagariensis | reverse complement strand
TACCCCCCATCCCCTCTCCTGTCGTCCTCGCTCCTTCATTGTGTGTTCACATAACCCGATTATGCAAAGGAGGAGAAACATCTCTATATACCTTATGGACTACGGTCTCACCTGTTAGGTTGTCGGGCTCCACTGCATTTCCGCCTGGCCCTTCGGCGGACTCTGGACTCGGGACTCCATGTCCACCACCACTGGAGACGGGGCGCCTACACTGACAGGGGGAACCTAGCTTCTAGTCGCTGATGCTCTACATGTGACGAGTCTGCTAGTTTCGTTTATTGTACCTGTTTGATCCAGTTGGTTAGCTTGAGCCATCTAACCACCGAAGGGCCCGCCGCAACTGGAGCTTGTTGCTTCTGAGGAGATGCATCTGGATGCCGCAAGTTTTAAACGTAGTACCTGGCATCGTGTTGCAGCAATGTCTCACTACCTCCAGCGACCATCTTGTCAGGAGCCGCAGCCTCTTTTCCATTATGGACGCACTGCTGCCTGATGATATGATTATATGCGTGAGACTTGCTATGAAATTTGCGTCCGCTGGACGCACACGAAATTTCAAATTGGGAGATCGCACACAGTCGGCCGTCGCAGAGGTAACTGGGGGGCCCATCTTTATTAGATATTATTACATCTTAAACAGCCAGCCAGACTAGTGAACAGATGCTGTGTGGATTTGTGCAAAGTCGTGTTCTCACTAAAACCAGTGCTGGCATGACAATGTCAGAAGGCTTCTATAAAGGAGTCCGACCACTTCAGCCAAACCCCTTCGATATGTTCTGAAGGCCCCTCGTCCCCTATTCCGAAATGAGCACGGAATGAACAAAAAACGAACTCCCAACGAAGGGATTCCCGGGAAATTGAAGGAAGACCGGTTCCCAGAGGACCCCGCGGGGTCCACTGTAACAACCGCATTCTGCTTCGGGCTGCGAGGTGAGGGGAAGTCAAACTCGAAAGCCATGGAAAGCTATCTTCGCGCTCTGATTTATCTGAATTTTCTCCTCTGGCCAATCGATAAAGAGTTGATGTAGCTTTTGAACGTTGATGTAGCTTTTGAACGTTGATGTAGCTTTTGAACGTTGATGTAGCTTTTGAACGTTGATGTAGCTTTTGAACGCAGCAGTGAACAGCGCGAAGCGCCATTTGGGGGGCCTCGCCCCAAAAAGACTGCCGAAACTCTGGTAGCCTGTGCGGGTCACAGCATGCGCAGGGCTAGAAGACTCTGCCATAATCGCACGCGACTAAGTTGAGGCGCTGTTTATCCACTAGATTTGGTTGAATGCTGGTGGTATTTTGCTGAACCCAACGAATACATTCTAAAATCTGATGGGGTAAACGGATTAGGGTGCCCCTCTCGCAGGGGAGAGCAGGGACTGCCTCCAAGGGAAAGGGGGCCGCTGGTGAAGCTTATACCACCCTGTAACAACATACTAAAAACATTAATTCCACGGTGGCCCGGATAGAACGGATAATGCCTCAGCGGCGTTACAGTAGGGATCTTGTACAGGAAACAAAATCAGGAATCGGCAGATTGGTTAAGGAAGTCATGGAAAGTCGATGATTCTAAGAACGTTTCTTTCTAATCAGCATGTCATTTTTGGTTGAGTCCAAGCGAGGGACAAAAAAGACAACCAACATGGTGGCTGACCTTGGCTTGCAACTTCGCAGGCACACTGACAAAAGGCTCATGCCGCGCGATACCATTTTACGAGCTCCCAAAATCACACAAGGGTCACCCACCTAGCATCGCCATCTCCGCCAATTGCTGTACGGCATCCGCCAGGTCCGCCTCATCAGCGTCGTCGTCCTCCCCGACGCTGCCGTCCTCCCAATCATCCAAGCCATACTCGTCATCGTACTCGCTGTCGTCGAACGCGCCGTCACCGACACCCTGCACCTCTGCGCCGGCCTCAATAAGGTGCGCCCCGTTTATCGTTGTACGGCGTTGTACGGCGTTGCGGTCCGTAATGCCGCCGTCACCGCCGTTGCCACCGCCGCCGCCACAGTCACTATCACCGCTGCCGTCGCTGTCGCCATTGTCCAGCCCAGCCCCGTCTCCAGCAGCGCTCCCCGCGGCAGCAGTAGCTACTGCGGTGATACTGCTGCTGCTGCCCCGCCGAGCAGTGCGGCAAGAAACAGATGTAGCTGCAGTAGCATCACCCGCCGGCCGCCGCCACACGGTGGTGGCCAGGGCGGCGGTGGCGGCGGCGATGGCGTCCTGCCGCATCCGCCGCCGTACCAGTGCCGTACCGGCTCCTCGGTAGGTTCCTCTGCGGACCATATAATAGATGTCAACGTCAATGTCAATAACAGAAAGACAACCGGAATGAAAGCTATAGCTGAGAGAAGCCACATCATATCTACGTGCAGGTAAAGCCGTACGACTAGGCGGACTAAATACTGTGCATGTCGCACAACAAGAGAAATAAACCCAGAGCCGTGTGCAGCAAGACGGTGTAAATCCCCCATTTCTCTCCTCACAAGCCAACCCGACTTGTATTTTTTGGAGGGTTTTATTTTTATTAAAAACCTAAAGGACACTTAGGTCTTAATTCTCGCGTGAGGCAAACATGTTACAGCCCCCACATCTCGAGGAGGTCCTGAAGCAATACCACGAATACTACAGCCCAAAGCCGCTTGGCTTGTACGAGGAGCAGGAGCAGGCGGAGGAGCAGGAGCAGAACGCGCCCAGGGTGGGGGTATCTCGGGTACTCCTCCTCCTTCAAGCAGGTTTTCCGCCCCAAAGGTCATCCCGACCGCCTTGTCGTACCTTGCCACGCACTGTCGTACAAGCTCCCGCCAGTACCTGTCCGCCAGCAGTACGGCAGGATGTCCCACAACCACCAGTAACGCCCGGCTGCGAGTCACAGCTACGTTAAAGCGCCGTGGATGCGACCAGAGACTTAGCGGTTGGTGGCAGGGAGGTGGCGGCGCCGCGACCGTTCCATCAGCAGTGGCGGCGCCGCCGCCGCGGCCGACGGTGTTTTTGTTGATCACCGCACCGGGTAGGGACTCCACCTTCGACAAGACGGTGGAGATGAAGATGATCCGCTCCTCCTGACCCTGTGGACGGAAACAACCAACCGAAAACCAACCGAAATACAACAGCAACAATGAAATCACGACCGTAATAACAGAATACAACGGCTACAACAACAGCGTAATAGCGAGTTCAATAACGGTGTATTATTAGCATTATTGCGTAACGATAATGCAGACGTGGACACAGCAATTTCTAGCAGCGAAGTAACAAGCTGCAGTAGCCACAACAAAACAACAACACGGTTGTGGTCGCTGAGAATTCGCTTTGAAGATCAAGCAATACAGAGAGTGAGAGTGTGTGTGTGTGTGTTTCACCTTGAGTTGCATGTTGCTCTCCAACTGCATTGATTGGGAAGTGTTTGGTTTATGTAACATTGTGCCCTTGCTTCTGCGGGGACGCGGCCGGCCCTGACAGTGCCGCTTCCACGGCACGGTACGGCAGAGTACGGCATGTACTTCACCTGCCTGGTAATCGTCAACAGTGCCAACACGAACACCGCCAAGGCCTCATTCGCGGATCAACTGACGCATCTTGAACACCTGTACGAGCAGCAAATGTACGAGCAATTACACGGCACTCTAATGACCAGAGGAGTACTACTGAAATCGAGTACAGTACGGTTGTTGAAAAATACTTGGTAGCAGTTGTATATGTACAATACATGGACGACAAATGTGCGAATATACACACACCTGCTTCCTGTAGGTACAAATGATACCAATGTGTTGCTGATGTACGACACCGGAAAGGAGCTCCCCTGCAGCGTTGTTTGACTGTACGGCAGTAGTGGCGGAAGCGGCGGCGGCGGCGGCCCCGCTGCCCGTACGGCCCTGCCGCTGCGCCTCCAGTCTCCTCGTTGCCGCCGCCCATGACGCCTTGATGAGTGAGTCCACTAGATCAGCGACAGTGGAAGCCTGTGTGAGGTTGCCCGGGTTCAATAATTTTATCCTTTTAGGATATTTATTTTAGCAATATACCAATAGCAAAACCTCATGCATTTTGAGCATACTTCTAGCTTATTAGCCTATTTAACAGGAGTTAGAAGTTGGGAGGTTGGCAGTTAAGGCCATGGAGACTTGTGAGCTGATTGACTTTGGCCAGGGTTAAGGCAGTTTGTGTTTGGTAGTTAAGGAGAAGCGAGGGATTGAGGAAGATGAAGAATGCGAGCGAGATGGCGGTGAAGGAGAGGTGAAGACAGGGCCGGTGACATAACCGCGACAGGGAAATACTAAGATCTTTTCCTGGGGCCTGTCAAATGCCGTGCATGTACGGCGGCGGTACGGATGTATGGCCGCTACGACAAGCTTAGCGCGGCCGCCGTACCGTGAGAATACCCTGCCGTGCATACCTCCAAGGGATTGAAGTACGACGGTGCGTCCAGCTCCTGTACGACAGTTGGAACACGAACATGCAGTTACAACGCACGCACACACACATAAGCATATACATAACACACGCGGCAGGCATACGTGAAATGCACAAAACGTCTTTCCAGGCTCCCGTACACACGAGCCGTGAGCAAGCCCCCACTTCTTACCCCTCCTACGACCCCCGACAAAAGGACTTAGCCATTTTGTGCTTTGGACATCGGCAGGAATTCCTCTCGGGGGGCGAGTCTTTAGCATCACAGATTCCCCTCCTCCCTTCCTGTCATTTCCAAAGGAGCCAACTGCCCCCTCACAACCGCTACAACCGCATAAGTGCCACAACCTGATACTGCTGTCCCCAGACACCATAGAAGAGCAAATGAGAGGGAGCCACCAACGCCTCCTCCTCCTCCGCCGCCGCCGCCGCAGCAGCAGTCTCTCCCACTCGAGGCACGCAAGGCCTGAATGAATGAATTAAAGGAACATGCATGTCGACGCCCCCTACCTTGCCGCACGCCTGCACGCAAGGCCTGAACTGCATGAATGAATGAAAAGAAAGTGCACGTCGGCGCACCCTACCTTGCCGCACGCGCTCGTGCAAGGCCTGAAGTGAATGAATGAAAAGAACGTGCACGTGGACGGCCCCTACCTTGCCGCACGCGTGCACGCAAGTCCTGAACTGAATGAATGTATGAAAGGAACGTGGACGTCGACGCCCCCTACCTTGCCGCACGTGCACGTGCAAGGCCTGAACTTAATGAATGAATGAAGGGAACGTGCACGTCGACGCCCCCTATCTTGCCGCACGCGCACGCACAAGTCCTGAACTGAATGAATGAATGAAAGGAACATGCACGTCATCAGCAAACCCTCAGATGCAGTGACACTTCCCTATACCTTTGTAGCCCTCTCCCATGAATACAAGTTGCAGCCCTTGCAAGCAAAGGATATTTAGGTCACATCTGATGCAATCCTGAGCCTGAGTGACCTTTTCTTGAGACCTAAGAGCTGTCTGAGGGTATCTCTGGGCGCGTAAGGCCCATTTACGATTTTTGCCATTCCATAAAGATAATGAATTTTCAACCGGTACCGGAGGCTTCGCAAAGTTTCGCAGGAAGGTTAAAATCGGACACTGTTTCGCAGCCGCAGTACAGGTTTCGGCCTGAGAACTGTGGGCACGTTCTGGCAACCTTGTAGCCTCCTACACAATTGAAGCATATCTAAGCAGCACACAGGGTCCGGGTCACTTAGACATGGTGACTATTCGCCAAGCCTTGCTTTCTGTGAGGGGCGAGGACGCCATGTCCATTGCGCCAATAACAGTTGCGCTTTCGGAGTTAGGCTTTCAGGTGGATGCCGAGGTTGGCGACGCTTTCTGCCTGCTGAACGCTGAACAAGCAGCAGGCCTCACTGTTCGGCAGCAGTTGGCGCTCAAGGCTGCTATCCAAGGTCCGTTGTATGCAATCGCGTACTTCAAAAATATTGTGCTTGTATACTGTTCAGACCATGTGAGCCGCCTCTGCATCGGGCGTTACGAGCGTCCTGCGAGCATTGTGCCTCCATGGTGCTGCAGTGTATAGGAATTGTGGTTGAGAGTAGATAGGATGCACACCCTTTATCGCTAGCATGCCACGGCACTGATGGCGAGTTCCAAACTTAGGTTTCGTAGGTTGCCTTTGTAACCTTGCGCCTGAAGCTAGCTCCAGATGCGCGTGCTCTTCCTGATATATCGGCCTGCATTAGTTTATGGCCATCAATGTGTTCCCGTAAGCATTATTGTGTTGGTGAAGAGTCTGGTGGCTTTGACAGTCATGCCAAAGAGATTGCCATGCGCTTCTTTGCTACACACTGCATACCATGCATGGTCGTGGTCTTTTGAACATTATGAAGCTGTGTATTCCATTACAATTAGCACACCTGCTATTTCGTGACAAATGACCTACCTGTGTATTGCACGCTCTTTTTCCATGATGTGCAGCTGCTGCAGCTGCTATCCCACCACCGGGTGCTAGCTCTGGTGAGTCGGACCTCAATTTTACATTGTTTATTGGAGCTGAATACTTTGCATACTCATTATCTAACAATAGGTAGTGAAGTGCTAACAGCCTTGGCAGTGTTGTGCCTCTTGACTGCCTATCTGCACTCGAGGGAAGACTCCAGATTGCTAATAGCTTTATATGCACATGTTAAAATTGGGCTTTCAGGCACATTAGGTTGCGTGCCCCACTTTACAACCCATGGGAGGAGAGGGCCTCGACCATGAAGGATGACTAAGTGTTAGAAGTGAGAAGCAGTACAGGAAATTGGAGTTTGAAGACATAAGTCTAGAATGATGACAGCAATACTGTTATAGTGATACAAAAGTGTCTGGTCAAAGCACTTCACCAGGGTGGCTTAAATGCAGTCCACCTAAACCCTAAGCTGCCATCTCCATTCCTGGAGTCTTGCTGTCATGCGCTAGGTTGTGATTGAGAACAGAAAGTGAGTTTGTACAGTTAACTATTGGGTGTTTCTGGTGAAGCAGCTGGCTGTGTTTATTGTGGCTTTGTAGGGTGACTGGTGATATGGTGGTGGTAGTGGCTTGGTAGTGGGCAGTCTGCAGCATATGTGGAAGTGTGTTACGTGGGTGGGTGGAAGTCAGCAGTGCAGATATGGACAGCTTGTTCAGACGGCTGGGTGCACATCACATCACACCCCAGCACTGTCTATGACACAAGTCACACACAGATCATCTAAACTGGGGGTTCAGCAGTCTGTTGACAAGTTTTCACCAATAGTGTTACCTGATGCAGCTATGGATGTACATGTGACAGGTTCTCATGAGCCTGCAACCTAGTTGCTGGCCCTCTCAGCAACCAAGCTAGCTATCAAAGTCATTATTTTGTTTGCTCTTATTCCATAGAAAGTTCCCGTTTTTTATCATTTTGCTGCTGAAGTATATTAGCTGCTTGGAAATTTATTTTAAATAGACTAATTAAGTTTGCTCCAATCCTTCCCTAAATAAATGGGGGGTAAACCCCCCTTAAGTGGTACCCAGGGTGTAGGGGTAGGGGTTACCCATGTGGCTATGTATGAAGGGAGGTGGGTAACCTAATGCCTGGGCAGGGGTGGGGTAATACACTACTGATGGGTAACAGACCCATGTTTACATTCACCTGTGCCTGTCTCGCCTGTCTACACATGCAAACATACATGTCTTCACCAATCACTTGTGAATGCTCAATTATCAACATTGCCAGACCAAGACATGCCTTGTTTAGAAACCTAAACCTAGGCTGCAGCTATGTGCCTTATCCTTAAGGCACACAGCTGCAGCCTAGATGCAAGGAGGTGGACAAACAGGCATACACAGGCAGAGCAAATTGGGGACCACGAGAAGCTGCCAGCAAAGCCAAAAAATATACATATCAAAAGGTCCAGGTGCTTAATGCCACTTCAGACCCAAGACCTAAAATTTGCTGACCAGGTAATGAGCAGCAATGTAAGGTCAGCCAGTAGCTTAAGTGCCCCATCCTGACATGCTAATTCCAGCTCTACTCATGACATATGCAACACTATCCAGAGTCTGCTCGTTTATAGAGCAGGCTCTCCTAAGAGCGTCAAGGGTCTTGGGTGGGAGATCTGGATGTTTTACCCCGAACATGGTCACACCCAGCAAAGTGCAAGGCGCCCTTCCGGGTAAAATCCTCGGATGCTACTGGATGTCTTGCTAAATGAGGTGCACCATAAGTGTGGGCCTGTGCAGAAAGAAAGTCAACGGTCTTGTGGTGGTCTGCGTGCACGAACACTAGAACACCACCATTTTTGCTGCCATACACACCAGTATTGCAACGTGGATAATATGTGTGCATTGTATGTATGGTCAATAGGAACAATCCTGGCAGTGAATATGATTGACTGAATTCGTGATAGTGGTAATTAGCTTGCCATCTAATTAAAAGACCAGCCAAGAGTGTGCATTATATGAGCTTACAAGCTAATTAGCTGTGATTAAGCTTGATTGTGCTTGCTAGGAGTATAAATGGAGGCAAAGCAGCATGCACATGTGTACGACCATCCCCAGCCAACCTCAGGACTGATTGCCTGATGTTTTCACAATGAGAACTATTACATAACAATGGATGACAACCAAAGGCATCCATTTAGTGAAGACCTGTCGTTGACTTGTGTGTGCTACCAGCATTCGTGCCTTCTGTACTCATCTACAAGCTCTCATAACAGGCCAAGAGATAGGTACTTATTGTTATTCCTTGTGCGTGTGATGCCAGCATTAGAGACCTTAAGGTTGAAATGGCGAAAATACTGTAGGCTGCTTACATTTACATTATTAAAAGTATCCTTAAGTGGAGTATAAGGTGTGGGAAGCATATAAGATGAGTAGCCTATAGGCCCATACATGTGTCCAAAGTCCAGGGCAACAGAGGGGGTTACCCTTGGGCCGTGTTACCCCTCCTGCTGGATAGGAACTTACAAGGGGGTTACCAATGGGCTACTGATGGGTAACCCATTGGTTACTGACCCAATCAGTGCCTTAGGGAGGGTCAAAAATCCTTCTGATGGTAGGAGATAAAAGTGCCCCTAGTCAATGGATGATGGTGACCTGTAACACCAGGCAAAGAGTACTCAGTTGGGAGATGCCAGAGGAGCTGATCCCTCTTACATTCCTCCCCCCCTTGAGTGAACATCCTTGGGTGCCCCCAGGCATATCCCGTAGGATTTAGGTTATTTGAGTTCCCGTAGGATTGTGTATTTGAGTGTTATTGACATTTCGTCAGTCCCCATCCAAGATGGAGGACTTCACTTTTACTCAGCTGGTAGACTTCTCGCCCACCCGGGCATCCACCTTTGGGGTAAGAGTATGCTGCATCATGCCTGGTGTGCGATCTGTTCACAACCGGATTCGATCCGGGGAGTTCCCACCTCCTAGCAATTCGCACCAATGTAACACCAGGCAAAGAATACTCAGTTGGGAGATGCTAGGGGAGCTGATCCCTCTTACATGACCTGGGATAATGTTGACCTATGAGCTCACCAGGAACAGAGTTGGGCCTCTGTTGATTCAGCAGATTCCATTGGATGCTGATAGTGGGTGCTGAACCTGAGTGATCCACTGAGAAGTTGGCTAGGGTGACTGGATGAGGGTGCCCTGACATACTGGGGAAGGCAGGGTCTGCTGGGTAGCAGCCACAGGGTGAAGATTTGACCCCCCCTGTCCCGCATATCATACATTGTTTTAAAGGTGTATATATATGTAAATATATGTATGATGTAATCCATGTGATCACATGGATGAAGCATATCATTATTTGCCATCTGTCTCTGTGAGTGTTGCATGCATTTAAGCAGCCATCACACCCCAACCCCAGACACACAGATGTATATCCAGGCATCCTCTGATGGTGATGAATGGATTGTGTATTCGTATGGTTCCCTTATCCTCCACCAATTGCAGGTGCAGTGGCTGGCCCCAGCAGTACAGGGCAGCTCGGTGGGGGCACCTCGGCCAGAGAAACTGGTGGTGAGTGACAGTGTACAAGGGCTATGATTAGGGGTGGAAACATATGGCATAATTGAGATTTTGAATCATAAATTGTGCAAACCGTCAAGTGTAAAGTGTTGATTACTGTGTTTTATGGTTATTCTGGGCACATGAGCCATGTGCAAAAATATTAAGGTTGTATATCCCGTGGGCTTTTTGATGTCTCCACACCACCGTTGTGATCAGCTTTAAATATTTTCTTTTTTCAATTATTTTATTGTTGTGCTGTGTGGGTGTGGAGATGGCCTATGTAAGAAGGGGCTGTCCACTGTAAGGGCCTCCCTAAGATGCTGGCAGATCTGCCAAGAGTGCTTCGATGGGGCCATTTTCTTTGGTTTAACTAGGTTTAACTCCCTAATAAAGGAGTTATTATGCAGCACGTATTTGTGGGTGATGTGGGTGGTATACTACAGCAGCTACATCCTATATGCACAATCATGGCTATTGAAGTATGTTCAGTCACTACATAATAAACATGGTGGTTAATTCAGTCTTCTGATTTATTAGGTTGAGTGGCAGCAACAATGGTAATGTACAATTAATGGACATATTCATGCACCTGCCTGTCACACCTGGCCATGGCCTGCAATCTGTCATCACCCAGTATGCATAGCACAGCAGTGCATACCTGTTCAAAAGGTAGGAGGCCCTAGCAGACTGTGAAACACTGTACATACAGATTATGGTGCCCCTCTCGCAGGGGAGAGCAGGGAACTGCCTCGGAAAAGGGGGCTGCTGGTGAACCTTAACCACCCTGTAACAACATACATACTGCCTCCATCTATTGGATATGCAGGAGCCACTGGTGATGATGTGGGCTGGAAGAAGCCCTGCAGGGGTGTCAGCCGGCTGTGTTACAAGGAGGAAACCATTGGGACAGCCTGCCTAATGAATCTTCATTGGCCAGACGGTGGCAAACATGGTGGTGAGTGGGGATGAGCAGGCAGGGATGGGGACAACTGTAGCATTTGATCCCAGAACCAATGTTGCATGTATGTAAGAAGGGATCAGCTCCCCTGGCATCTCCCTGAGTACTCTTTGCCTGGTGTTACATTGGTGTGAATTGCTAGGAGGTGGGAACTCCCCGGATTGAATTCGGTTGTGAATGGATCACACACCAGGCACAATGCAGCATACTCTTATCCCACAGGTGGATGCCCGGGTGGGTGAGAAGTCTACCAGCTGAGTACAAACAAAGTCCTCCATCTCGGACAGGGACTGACGAAATGTTACACTAACAAACATACCAAATGTGGTAGCTGGCCGCTGAAAAGGCCTTTCAAAATGCTGGTCACACTTTGTGTGCATTTGTAGAGCCGTACTGTGTACCAGCTACTACAGGATCAGCTCCATTGGCATCCCTCAAGTACCCTTTGCCTGATGTTATTGTAATTACAATACTTCTAGTTGGTTTATCATGGAGCACTTTCATTATGGACATGTAATGCTGTATTAAAGGAGGAGTCTAGCTATTCATTTGCATCATTGGATTGTGCACTGAGGACCTATACTATCATGGTCATGTACCTGGACAGGTTGCCGGGTCGCCATCACCTGCCGCCACTGCTTCCTTCCAGAAGCAGGAAAGAGAATAAGCATGGAGGGCATTGTAGCATTCGGGCAAAGTGTCTCGTAAGTCTCCTTAGTCATACACTGTACCTGCTTTGCTGCCTCTAGTATGCATGTGAACCATGAATATGATAGGGTAAGGTCTGCTATTAAACATGGTAGCTATGCTTAGCACCAGATCATGATTATCTTTGGGGTGGCATGTACCATGTGGGTGCTGCAGCATCATGTGAAAAGGAACATGCAGATAGCACTTCAGTTAATAATATATGGCTATTGGAATGCTCTACATACAGGCATGTGGCAAGCTTTCCAGGCTATGACATCACGTTCCTGGCCCTGGAGGAGGAGCCTGGAGGTGACATTGAGTGGGTGCCCTTCTGGTAAGACAGTTGATTAGGGTAATTTGGGTATTACTTGAATGTTACATGCATATGATTTCTGTTGCCCTTATTAATATTGAAATAATGGCTGGCAGTTACTCCTATAATGTGGCCTGTACCCCTTAATATACCTGCAGCTGGGTTGCTGGAATCGGGCTGTCTCGCTGCCAGCCTGTCAAGCTGGTGAGCTTTCCACAGGTATTAGACAAGGAGGTTATCAGCAAGGCCACTTGGGACGCACCGAATGTGTCCAGTGGCACGGTGACATGGATTTCGGCTGACGTCAACGAGGCTGTTGCTGATTACTCTGGTGAGTCTTTCGCTAAGTCATACTACTGTACTGCCACGAAATGTTTGCGAGCCTAAAAGTTTGCGAGGTCCCGAAATAATTAATAATTTAAAATGCTTGCACTAAAACTTTGTGAGGGCTGGGCTGGAGTTAAATTGTTAATTTTAAAAGTTTGCAAGCGCCTGCGGTACAACTTGAATGTTGAATCCAACACACAGCAGGCAAAGCATCTGTATCCGGATAGGAGAATATAGAGTCTGCTAATATATCAAATAATTAATAAAATATTCTACAGATTGTGAGGACAGATTGTGAGGATTATTTAATTCGCAAACATTTAGTGGCAGTACGGTAGCTTGATATTGTATGCTTGACTTTTTGGACACATGGGATTATGAGTCTGCATTTTGAACTGTACGTGTTGTCTCATTTTTGTAATCCAAGCCATGGGTTAGATCCTGACTTGGACTGGCCCCATCTGCAGGTTTGTTGCCAAACTCAAGTGGTGGTGCAGTAGTGGTGAGCCCGACTATCCTCGCTGGTGTCCACACCGGCAGCATCTACCACTTGGAGGAGGACCTGCCAGAGCAGGAGCAGCATGACCAGGCCAGGATGACCATGCCATTGATACCAGATATGGAGCTGGAGGAGTGGACAGCTGAACCTTTGGCATCTAGCCAAAGGGCTGCTGCTGGGAAGCGGAAGAAGGAGGAGGCAGCAAGCAGGAGCAGCGACCTGGAGCAGAAAATATCATATTGTATGAAGAATATCGAGCACAAGGGGGCCATGGGCACATTTGTGCCGTCACATACACTGCGCTGGCTCTACAAGAGTGTGCTGGAGCTGAATCCACCCCATTGATGAGTGAGTCATATGGTGGTTGGGGATACTAGTGCTATGACCATGACATATCTCGTACCTTGCATAAGTAGATTTTCTCTTACTTCTCATATTGCATTGCAGCTAGCTAGGAGCAAGGACAACCTATAATATTATTGTGGATTATTAGTTGTACACTATCCCAGAGTGTACTATACCTATGTAGGGGTTATCCAAACAAGCAGCAACATGCTGTACAAAGTGTGCTTATGCAGCTGATGATACCACTTCCAATAACTTAGCACCTACCTACCCTATGGCACTGATTGGGTCTGTAACCCGTGGGTTACCCTCAATCCCATGGGTTACCTTAACCCCCAACAGCCTATTGATAACCAGTGACATGGCACCCTCTGTTGCTCTGGACTATGGACATGGGCCTATAGGTATATAGGCTACTCATCTTATTTGCTGCTCACTTCATGAACTCTTAGGATATTTTTGCCACATTTTTGCCAAGGCTGCTCATGCTGGAAGTGCACAAGAAGATTAATTAGTTTGGGGATGTGTTCCCACTTTGAGGGAAATATGGTATTGTTGTCCCCAATAATACCGTACTTCACTATAATGCAAAACGGATTGGGGAACATAAACTTGCTTTAAAGCCATTGTGCTGAAGGACAATAATGACTGGGCATAAACCTGATGAAAGTACAGAATCCTTACAGCCTGCTTCAACTGCAATAGAAGTCTGAGTTATTCATGCAGGTTGGCTAGTCCCAAAAGAAATTTATCATGCTTGTGAGTTGGCATACAATGGAATAATAAGTTACCCTTTCCCTTTTTCACTGGTTAATTGCAGACACTTCCATGCTGGGCTCTGGCAGTGGCAGGGTTGTGGCAGATGCCTGCTGAGGGGTGACTGGACAGCTGGCAGGCTAGGAGGGAGCAGGTTGGGGAGGGTGTTGTAGAGGTCTTAGGGCCTTGAAGGATAGTGCTTGTCACCAGTCTGGGATTTTCCCAGGTTCAGGAGGTAGGGGCCATCTCGTGAGAGTCTGACCAGGTGGTGGTTGGGAGTTGTTTGGGTATGTGTTGTGTGTAGTTCTGTTGTGTCACCCCGCTGGGGGATGTTGTTGGTTTGAGGTGTGGTGGCCAGTGGGCTGCAGTCCTGCGGCTGGGTTTGTGTTCTTCTGTTCTTCTGCAGTGTAAGGACCCTTGGCAGCTTGTTCCTTGTTGTATCCACCTCCACTGTTTATGTGCTAGTGAAAACTACCAATTACTGAATGAAGTCATGCAGTGAACATGATGACATGTACAGCAACCTGTACGGCCTGGGAATGTAGTTGCCATCACTAAGAATCACCAATAGGTGCAATTGTACCCAACTGGGTGTACCTGTAGTAACTGGCTGCTGAAAAGGCCTCTCTAAAACAGCACCAGCTACTACAGTACAGTGACAAGTGTCATGGTTATAGCAAGAGCACCATAATCCAGTCACACATGATATAAGATAAGCAAGCACCAAATAGGTTAATCAAGTAAGAGTGAAGAAAATACCAAGTGCTGAAGTGCCAGAGTCTTAAGAAATTCAAGGTGAACATGCATGTATGCCACAACAACTATCCCCTGTCTAGACTCAGCATCCTTGCAGTGTTAGTGGCACTAGCCTTGACTGCTTGAAGTTCAGAGTGAAGATTAGGCCACTTCAACACGGACCTGGGCCTCCACTACGACCCCATGCATATGCTAGCCAACAGCACACGTGATCTTCTCAAGCTTGCCACGGGCTGCACCCGGGTGACTGATGCCGTCTGCCAGTGAGTATGTCCGGAACCGTGAGTTGCTTTGCAGAGCAGTGAAGTGAGACCATCGGTTGGGTGACACAGCAAGGCTACCTTAACAAAATTCATTTGCCAGCTGTGCACATCACTCTTGCAGGCAGGAGCTCAACTTCAACAGACGGACGTGGGAGGGGACGCCATGGTTGACACCCAGCGTTGATCGGATGGCCTCAGCTGTGGGATCGGTGGCAGCAGTCATCCCCTCAGGGGACGGTGGCGGATCACGCCTGCACAGCCTCTTCAAGCCCGGAAAGAGTGTGAAGATGCACACATGGTGCTTTCTTGCTAGCCCATATGGAGCCTACATCTTTGGCCATGCCACTGGAATCGGTTCTCCTCAGCTTGAGGTGATGCTGCAGCTGCTCTGCAGCGTGTCCTTCCTGATGGACAAGGCCGTGCCGCGGGAGGACTGTTTGCCAATCCTCCATGGTGTCGCTCGTGCTGTGACACTTATGGAGATTCACCTGCCTTCCTGAGAGCTAGACATCAAGTTGCATCAGCTGCTGCACCTCGCGGAGTGAATCGAATACCTTGGGCCAAGTTTCACAACCGTGATGTGGGGCTACAAATCACTGTGGAACCATTTGGTGAAGCTGATGAAGAACAAGCAGTACCCCGAGGCTACCTGTATGTGCAGCCGGATACATAAGGAGTCAGTGATTCTAGCTGCTGAGAGGTTACCCGAGGGCCTCTGCACTTTTGAACACCCACAGGACGCCGTGTCCGCTGGAAAGTTGACCCATCAGCAGAAGGTGTATTGGACGGTCACTAATTCCATCGGCCCCAGCATTGACACTACCTCCGGAAACACTGCAATAGGATTTAAGCAGGCATGGTGCGAGACCCTTCCGGAAGGCTTCCTCCTGGAGATGCATGAGACTTACCTGCACCACAGCACCGACTACTCTGATTTATTTGGTGTTTTCACTGCCTGGCTGTGGGAGCAGTGGACTGATGACACGACCCCGGGGACATTCCTGTCCGACTATCTTTCACACCTGAGGCTAAGGACCCACTCAAGAAGGATGCTGTTGCACCGGGACAGCCATGGCTCTGTGTCCATGCGGAACAAGGTGTGAAACCTGGTGTGACTGCCCTGCAATGCATGCCTGTCTTCATCGCTACAACTTGGTAATTACCAAGGTGAGTGTATTTATAAATACACTCACCACCTTGATCGACCGTGCCGTACCTATCTGCTGGTGTGCCTCTTGCCTGCATCTGTAGGTGCTGGCCAAGTGCTGCCTCAGTGAGCTGTGGTGCCAAGATGTGTGGGTGCAGCCGGGTTTGCTGTTGGGGTCAAAGCCGGTCAGTGGTATACATCTCACAGGCAGGTTCTTGGAGAAGCTCATGGCCATCAAGCTCAACAACAACGTGGAACTCACTGCATTCGATAGCAACAAGCCTAAGACATCACAGGCCTGCTGGTTCATCACCCAGAGATGCAACTCCAGCGACAAAATGTGGGTGGGGAAGGTGCTGGGCTTGTACCACTACAGGTCGCCATTGAACAGGGATAAGTTCGATGTGATGCTGGAGGTCGAATGGCATGCTCCCCTGCTGGGGAACAACAGTGATGCCGAAGTTGCGGTCGACCAGTTCATGAATGTCCCCTTGGTGGACGCCAGGGCTGCCAGTGTGTCCAACACAGGCCCTCGCTACTACCTGGCTGAGGATGTTGCGCCTTGATGGGTGCACATCTTGCCACACCCCAGTAAACGGGGCGCCCTGTGTGTTCTTTCAAGAAGCTACAGCTTCATGCGGGTGGCTGGCTGGGAGGCCCTGCAGCCGCAGACCCCATGGGTGAGGTCACGGTAGCAGAACATTAGCGCTGCAAGACCTCTGAATCCCTTGTGGCTTGCTCTTGAGGGGCAATCTTTAGTAACGCATTGGTGGAGTGGAGGGCAAATCGTGGGGACTGGTGGGCATGGTCGCCCAGGCCCTCGAATGGTCGAACCGTGCCCTTGGCGGGGCTTCTCAATGAAGGTACGGCTGATGGTACGGCTGATGGATAACCGAATGAATGTTGTGCACAGGGATGTATTGGTGAAGTAATAGGTAATGGAGTGGCACATTACTATGCAAATCGACAGAAATTGCTTGGGGCCCGTTCCATAAGTTGACTGACTAAATCCTTCGTTGGATAGTTGATTGTTGGGGCATGTCTGCTTCACTTGTATACCGGGGCGACTTCCTGGTGCCAGCCAGTTTTCGAAGGGCCTTACCCTCTCGGTGCAGAGCTGTAGGGGCCCTCATGGTCGGTCTTGTGGATGATTTCAGCACTATGAACTTATTTCAGAATACAGGACTGACTCTCTGTTTCCTGCTTGAACTATGGAAGGGGCAAACCACTGTAACTTGTGTGTGTTTCTGCTAAGTTTTCCGCACCGTTGCATTCTCAAAGCCATTCTTTGCGTAAAACCGTCATAAGAATGCTTGAGACTGGCATAAGAACATTCTCAGCAGCGCCAGCATTCTCAAGCTGTTCTTAGCATTCTTAGTGTTCTCAGGAACGTTCTTTAGCACGCTTCCATTTTGGTAGGGATAAAGTTCATCCCTGGCTCCCAGCTATTATGTTCATCAGATTCTGATCGCTTAAAAGCTTTTTTCTTGGAGTTTGGACTGAAAGCCATCACAAGCCTTCACCTGGCTGTGCAACCCCTCCACCAGCCACGACCACGTAGTACTCCTACCTGCTCTACCTGCAGCTGTACATGTACATACATGTATGTACATGGTGGGACCATGTGTTGCTTACACTCTGGGAACCAGCTTCCCTTCGATACCCGGGAATCCCTTCATCTAGTTGTCGTTTCGTGCTCATTCGTGTTCACTTCATAACGAAGGGCTGAGGGGCCTTCAGAGCATATCGACGGAGTTCGGCTGAAATGGCCACTTAGCATGCAAAAGCCCTGTAATATCGACATGCCAGGGATTGTTTTAATTACTTATGACTGTACAAATACTCCAAACATAAGGTTTCGTTCAGTCTGCGCTTGTCCCAGAATGAAGGGCTGTAGGGCCCTTCAGAACATACAAATGCACACAGCATCTGTTCGCAAGTCCTGCTTTCTGTTGAAGATGTAATAATAGCTAATAAAGATGGCCCCTCCAGTTAAAACATATCCACGTTACCTCTGCCGCGGTCGACTGTATGCGTTGTCGAAATTTGAAATTACGTGTGTGTCCTGCGAACGCAAGTATCATAGCACGTCTCATGCATATAATCTCGTCATCATGCATCAGTGCGTCCAGCCTCATGGTGGTAATAATGGCAAAGAGCTTTTTGGCCTCGATGCCGTGGCTCCTAAAGAGATGGTCGCTGGACGCAGTGAGAAATTGCTGCAATACATTGCCAGGTACTATGTAGGGTTAAAATTTGCGACGTCCAATATGATGCAGATGAATCTCCTCAGCAACAAGCTCCCGTTGCGGCGGGCCCTTTGGTGGTTGGTGCGGGAGCACAGGCGCAAGCTAACAAACCGGACCAAACAGGTACAACAAACGAAACTAGCAGACACGTCACATGTAGGTCATGAGCGATTTGAAACGAGGTCCCCCCTGTCAGTGCAGGCACCCCGTCTCCGGTGGACATGGAGTGGAGTCCACCGAAGGGCCAGGCGGAAATGCAGTGGAGCCCCGACAATCTAACAGGTGAGACCGTAGTCCATAAGGTAAGAGGACGGAAATGGCAGCAGTGGTGACGGCAGGGGAGGTGAAGGGGATGGGGTGAAGGGGATGGTGGTGATGGCAGCTCGGGTGACGGCGACTCAGGCAACGTCAGGCGCAACGGCGGCACATCTGTGCCGCCGTTGCCCCTGACGTCGCTGCTGGGACGGGCGACGGGCACGGAGGAAGGGACGGGCGACGGCAGGGAAGGCGACGGTGGGGAGGGCGATGGCGGGGATGGCGACAGCAGGGATGGCGACAGCGGGGATGGCGACAGTGGCAATGGTTACGGTTGCAATGGCAAGGGATAAACGTAATGGCGGGGAAACTTCATCCAGAATGAAGTATGTGGAACCCTTCATGGTGTCGTGGTCGTATGCCCTGCTATTCCCAGGTGACGGATCACCTGGACACATTGGGACGGATGGAGAGGTGGAGATCCGTATTGTTGCCACTGAAGAAGCAACGGTTGGCGACGGAGGTGCAGGTGAGAACGGATGGGAATGCATGGGAGAGAGGTGGTAGTGGCGGCCACGGAGACGGGGGGGCGGGGATTGCAGCAATGAAGAGGACGGAGGTGGAAATGGCGGCCGTGGTGACGGCAGGGGAGGTGAAGGGGATGGGGTGAACGGGGTGCTGGTCATGGCAGCTCGGGTGACAGCGACTCAGGGACGGGCGACGGGCACGGGGCAAGGGACGGATGTAATGGACAGGGGTGTGGACTGATGTAAAGGTAATCATGTCTGCCATTTGCTTTGATGTGCATTTGTGCAGATGATGAAGCAAGGGGTGCAGTGTATGAGTCGGAGGATGATGATGGTCCCCTTGCATGTGCACAGGCTCAAGCTAACCAGCCGGATGAAACAGGTACAATAAACGAAACTAGCAGACACGTCACATGTAGATCATCAGCGATTTGAAGCTAGGTCCCCCCTGTCAGTACTGTCAGTACACTAGTGTAGGCGCCTCGTCTCCAGTGGCGGTGGACATGGAGTGGAGTCCGGAGTCCGCCGAAGGGCCAGGCGGAAATGCAGTGGAGCCCCGACAACCTAACAGGTGAGACCGTAGTCCATAAGGTATTTTATAGAAATGTTTCTCCTCCTTTTGCATCATCGGGTGATGTGAACACACATTGAAGAAGGGAGGAAGATAGCAAAGTTGGATATGGGGGGGAGAGAGGAGAGGGGGATGCGGGGAAGAAATAGCTGTATCCTATAGGAGGTGGGGATGGGGGGGAGAGAGGAGAGGGGGATGCGGGGCGGAGGTGGAGATGGTGGCAGTGGCGACGGTGGAGGAGGTGAAGGGGGAAGGGATGAAGGGGGTGGAGGTGCTTGGTTGACACCCTCCCCTGCGCCCCCATAGCCAAACGACGCCCTCCCCTGCGCCCCCATAGCCAAACGACGCCCTCCCCTGCGCCCCCATAGCCAAACGCTGCCCTCCCCTCCGCCGCCCCTAGCCAAACGACGCCCTCCCCTGCGCCCCCCTTGCCCAACACCGCCCTCCGTTGCGCCCCCCTTGCCCAACGCTGCTCTCCCCTGCGCCCCCATAGCCAAACGCCGCCCTCCCCTGCACCCCCATAGCCCAACGCTGCCCTCCCCTCCGCCGCCCCTAGCCAAACGACGCCCTCCCCTGCGCCCCCCTTGCCCAACGCCGCCCTCCCCCTGCGCCCCCCTTGCCCAACGCCGCCCTCCCCCTGCGCCCCCCTTGCCGAACGCTGCTCTCCCCTGCGCCCCCATAGCCAAACGCCGCCCCCTCCTGCGCACCCCCTAGCCCAACGCTGCCCTCCCCTCCGCCCCCCTTGCCCAACGCTGCTCTCCCCTGCGCCCCCATAGCCAAACGCCGCCCTCCCCATCACCCCCCGGCCCAACGCCGCCCTCCCCTGCGCCGCCCCTAGCCAAACGACGCCCTCCCCTGCGCCCCCCTTGCCCAACGCCGCCCTCCCCCTGCGCCCCCCTTGCCGTACACTGCTCTCCCCTGCACCCCCATAGCCAAACGACGCCCTCCCCTGCGCCCCCCTAGCCCAACG
>NW_003307547.1:2747755-2748630 GCF_000143455.1 Volvox carteri f. nagariensis | reverse complement strand
CATCTGTAGGTGCTGGCCAAGTGCTGCCTCAGTGAGCTGTGGTGCCAAGATGTGTGGGTGCAGCCGGGTTTGCTGTTGGGGTCAAAGCCGGTCAGTGGTATACATCTCACAGGCAGGTTCTTGGAGAAGCTCATGGCCATCAAGCTCAACAACAACGTGGAACTCACTGCATTCGATAGCAACAAGCCTAAGACATCACAGGCCTGCTGGTTCATCACCCAGAGATGCAACTCCAGCGACAAAATGTGGGTGGGGAAGGTGCTGGGCTTGTACCACTACAGGTCGCCATTGAACAGGGATAAGTTCGATGTGATGCTGGAGGTCGAATGGCATGCTCCCCTGCTGGGGAACAACAGTGATGCCGAAGTTGCGGTCGACCAGTTCATGAATGTCCCCTTGGTGGACGCCAGGGCTGCCAGTGTGTCCAACACAGGCCCTCGCTACTACCTGGCTGAGGATGTTGCGCCTTGATGGGTGCACATCTTGCCACACCCCAGTAAACGGGGCGCCCTGTGTGTTCTTTCAAGAAGCTACAGCTTCATGCGGGTGGCTGGCTGGGAGGCCCTGCAGCCGCAGACCCCATGGGTGAGGTCACGGTAGCAGAACATTAGCGCTGCAAGACCTCTGAATCCCTTGTGGCTTGCTCTTGAGGGGCAATCTTTAGTAACGCATTGGTGGAGTGGAGGGCAAATCGTGGGGACTGGTGGGCATGGTCGCCCAGGCCCTCGAATGGTCGAACCGTGCCCTTGGCGGGGCTTCTCAATGAAGGTACGGCTGATGGTACGGCTGATGGATAACCGAATGAATGTTGTGCACAGGGATGTATTGGTGAAGTAATAGGTAATGGAGTGGCACATTACTATGCAAATCGACAG
>NW_003307547.1:2744839-2746834 GCF_000143455.1 Volvox carteri f. nagariensis | reverse complement strand
AGCCCAACGCCGCCCTGCCCTGGCACCCTATAGCCCAACGCCACCCTCCCCTGCGCACCCCTAGCCGTACGCTACTCTCCCCTGCGCACCCCTAGCCCAACGTCGCCCTCCCGCACGGGAGAGTAGCGTACGGCTAGGAGGGCCCAGGGGAGGGTGGCGCTGTGCAGGGGAGGGCGGCGCTGCGCGGGGCGGCGCAGGGGAGGGCGGCGCTGCACGGGGCAGCGCAGGGAAGGGTGGCGCTGCACAGGGGAGGGTGGCGCTGCACGGGGCGGTGCAGGGGAGGGTGGCGCTGCGTGGGCCGGCGCAGGGGAGGGCGGTGCTGCGCGGCACGGTGCGGCGCAAGGGAGGGCTGTGCTGCGCTGGGCAGGGCAGTGCTGGCGCGGGGTGGGGCGGGAATCGGAACAGGGCAGAGGTGCCACCCACCTTCTTGTGGGTCTGGGTTCAATTCCCAGCTGTCCCTTTATGACCCATGATACATACACACATATGTCCGTGAACACATGAGCACACTGGCAGAGGGCACACACATACAAACACAAAGGACGGAGGGAAGGCCAAGGGAGAGCAGGGAACAGCAGAGGAGAAGGGCAGAAGGGATTTAGGGTTTTAGGGATCCCTGACGTCACCATCCCCACTGCTGCCATTGCCGCCATCGCTATCCCTGCCATCACAATTGCCACTGTCGCCATCCCTGCCATGGTGATGGCGACGGCGGCAATGGTGATGGCAGGGATGGCGATGGGGGGAACGGCAACGGTTGGTGATGGAGGGGATGGGGACAGCGTCGCCATTGCCACCGTCACCGTTCCCCCCATCGCCACTGCCGCCGTCGCCATCCCTGCCATCGCCACTGCCACCGTCGCCATCCCTGTCATCGCCACTGCCACCGTCACCGTTCCTGGCGACGGCGGGATCAATGGCGATGGCAGGGATGGCGACAGCGGCAATGGTGGCAGTGGGGATGGCGACGGCAGCAATGGCGATGGTGGGATCTGTCTGTCTGTTTGTCTTTCTGTCTATGTGGTTCGGGACGAGAGGTCGGGTCGAATCACATCGGGTAGAATCGCAGGCAGGACTTCGAAACTGCTGAGTCCTTTTCCGGTCCTTCTCCGGCCACCTGCGGGGAGATGTACCACTTCACAGTAAAATCGTTATGGTCTTAAGGGACGGGACAGCTATACATGCAGCACTAGCTAGAGTTCGATCCTGGGTTCTTAGATGAAATCATGTCCCCATTAAACACGTCTCCTGTGGCAAATATTTACTTCATTTCGTTGAAAAGCCAAGCTTGCTATATTGCATCCCCGTTTTCGCATTCCCACGACACTCTTGCTGCGTCCCGCCGTTGCCGTACATCGCAGCCGGGCATCTGGAACCTGACTCTTTCCGTACGCCGCTTAGAGGCTGCGGACGGCACCTTCAGCGCCACCATCGCCACGTGGACGTCCTTGCTGCCGGCGGCGGCGGCGGCTGGCTCCCAGGACTGCTACCCCCGCGTCCTGTACGGCGCTGCACACCTCACCTCCACAAGTACTACAAGCAATAGCACGTCGTATATTGCCGTACATGGCGGCCTTACCTCCAATGACGCCTCGCTGTGGGCGGAGGCCTCCAGCTCGATCTGTGTTTTGGAGCTGGCGGCCAGCGGCACGACGCGGTGGCTGAGGCAGCCGCCGTGGGCGGAGGGCTTAGCGCCGGGGGTAGGTGGCTTGGATGTTGAAACCTTGTTGGCTACATGTCGGTTGGATTTTACAGGTGGTTGAGGAGTTGGTTAGGTTTAGGAAAGTGACAGTTTCATAAGTACGGAGGGCCGGACGGGGTGTCTATTGCTGCCGCCGCAGGGTGTTGTTAAAAGTTAAGGGCGACAAAGAAGCCTCTGCCCTATTCACCGACGTCGCACGAGGAAGGGAGCATTCCGATTTCTTTCCAAGTCGATCCCAGATGACCAAGAGCAAGATGACAAGATGACAATCGCATTTCATGTTGCATAGTCTG
>NW_003307547.1:2741818-2744717 GCF_000143455.1 Volvox carteri f. nagariensis | reverse complement strand
CCACCTCGCACCAGCTGAATGCTCCCCCCCTCCCCATCACTGCCTGCGTTCGTTCGCGCATTCTCCTCTTCCCCCCCTCCACACAGCCCCATCCTAACCAACAAGCAACTAATAACGACCAACCACCCTGTGTGCCGCAGGATCAGTTGCGATTTCCACCAACCCAGCTGTCAGCCTGAATTCCTCGTCTCAACCTGCCGAAGCGAATTTCTCCCCTGTGCTCGTTATCGGCGGATCAACCTCTGTTGCCGACGACGCCGTCGCGCTGCCTCCCCATCAGTCCATCTGGCTCCTGGACGCTGCTTCATGCGCGGATCCCGACGCCGCCGACAGCGGATCTACCGTGCAGCGGGATTTGAAAGCACAAATCTGGCTGTCTTTGCTCCCCAACGGCGGCGCGCTTCGGAAGGTGCGGCGGCGGCGGCGCAGTCCACGCCACCGCTAACATCGTGGCGGCTGGCGTCGGCCGGGCTGGTGAAGAGCCAGGTGGGCAAGGGACGGACGGCTGGAGTGCGGTGTGCTGCGTGCTGCGGGCGTCTTGGACGTGTACCTTGCGGTGCAGTTTTGGTGCAGTCGATTTGGATTTGCGTGTGTATGGGTAGGCCTATCTGCAAAGCGCGTGGAGGGAGGGGGGCACCTAGGTGGTTAGTGGGTTGTCGGTTGGTCGGTTGGTTTGCAGGTCGCCGTCGGAACGCCGGTCGCCTCGGTCTCCTCCTTTCCCGCGCATTTAAGCGTTCTGGTGCTCCTCGCCGCCCCAGGTGGGCCTTGTGCGTTCCAGTTATGTCCACCGCTCGCGTCCCGCGTGTCGCCAGGGCCCCGCTTCCGATGATGTAGATTCTTAAAAGAGCAGCTACCTTACCGCTGGGGACTCCAACATTTGCTGCTGCTGCTGCTGCTGCTTTGGACGTCGGCACCTGTTCTTTTGTGTCTTAGATTAAATGAGTTCTTTTTGCTTCTTATAATGTAACAGAAATATGCACGATGAACGAAGGGAATGCTACACAGCGGATCCGTAAGGATCATTGCGTGATGTGATGTGATGTGATGTGATGTGATGTGATGTGATGTCCTCCATGCGGCCATGTATCGTCTGGCGCATGTTCTGAGTCCTCGTCGTCCTCGTCGTTTCGCACGTCGTTTCACTTCCTCGCCCATCTTTCCAACTTCCTCGCCCTCAACCTGCACCATCATCCCTAATCCCCTCCTCATCCGCATCATCCCTAATCCCCTCCTCATCCGCATCATCCCTAATCCCCTCCTCATCCGCATCATCCCTAATCCCCTCCTCATCCGCATCATCCCTAATCCCCTCCTCATCCGCATCATCCCTAATCCCCTCCTCATCCGCATCATCCCTAATCCCCTCCTCATCCGCATCATCCCTAATCCCCTCCTCATCCGCATCATCCCTAATCCCCTCCTCATCCGCATCATCCCTAATCCCCTCCTCATCCGCATCATCCCTAATCCCCTCCTCATCCGCATCATCCCTAATCCCCTCCTCATCCGCATCATCCTCATCCTTGTTTTTCCGTTTCCCACGAACCTTATTTTCTCAGAGCGCCTCAGAGCTTTGGTTGCTGTTAGGAGAGGCTGCACCTGACGCCTCCACTTCTACGGCGGGGGTAAATGCTGTCGGCGATGTCAAGATGCTCAGGGCAGTGGTGAATAAAACAACCGGAGGTGCGGACCGTCATGTGCTTTGAAGCATTTTGAAGACGACGGCGGTTTCCAGTAATCCGCCAAGAAGAGAGAGGCGCTTTGTAGGCGCTGTTCCTTCCGTGCACTTTCGTGACCCATTGTGCTGGTTTACGACATGATGCACCTGTTGGTACGGCGTACAGAAGTCGCACAATGTTGCCTCCGTCTTCTTGGGCAGATGCTGGCAAACTTCAAAACGCTTTTTTATTTGTCGTGAAACTATGGGGAGAGTGTTTTGCTTACTTGTCCTCCGCTATAGAAGTGTGGAGGTGCTAGTCCAATAGATAGCTATGTACTCTTAATGTTTTGTCCGTTGTTGGATGGGATCGACACTCACTCACATACCCGTGAATATACCCGTGGCAGCAGTAATGGGACCCCCTTAGGGGTTCCGTGGTGGTTTGCTGTGTTCCTAACACTGTGTTATCCTCTCATTCCGCAGGTTCCACTTCTTTTTAAATCCCCGACACGGAAAGTGACGTGGAACGTTTCATGTCAGATTCATTCTCTTAGAAACAATTTGAAACGATTTGGAAACGTTTACACGTGCGTAGCCGCGCTTCCCCCGTTTTTTTCGGCCTTCTGCCAACGTCCCCCTGCGTTTGCCAATTATCATTATTACACCTTAAATCTCAATCCTCTAGCTGATTCTGTCGATATCTAATTTTTTAATTTGTGCGTTGCCAGGTTGCCTCTCCACTTCCCTTCGGCCTTGGTGCGGCAACTTGTCCTACGATATAACGTCTGTGGCGGCTGCGTGCTTGCCCGGCGCCAAGCTTAAAGAGCCGTACCCGACTGTCAACTTGACCGGTGACAACACGACGCTGTCCCTGTTCCCTAGCGTCAGCGTTTTTGCTATACTGGATCCGGACGGCGCCTCCGTACGATATCCGGTACGGAGATGGTTTGTGTTGAGCAGTGAGGAGAGGAAGTGGGGACCAGGTTCACCGCACCGTAAGCACGCTTATGTGCGTGCGTGGTATATAGCTGCCCGGCGGGGCCCCGCCATCCTCCATCAACAAACACATCAACCACCATTGACCACCACATGAACCAGTTTTAATAACCACCATCAACTACCATCAACCACCATTGACCACCACGTGACCCGCTTTTAACCACCAGTAACTACCATCAACCACCATTGACCACCACGTGACCCGCTTTTAACCACCAGTAACTACCATCAACCACCATT
>NW_003307547.1:2737979-2738832 GCF_000143455.1 Volvox carteri f. nagariensis | reverse complement strand
CTGCCCCGCACCCCCTCCGCCATGCCTCTCCCCTGCCCCACACCCCCTCCGCCATGCCTCTCCCCTGCCCCACACCCCTTCCGCCATGCCTCTCCCCTGCCCCACACCCCCTCCGCCATGCCTCTCCCCTGCCCCACACCCCCTCCGCCATGCCCCTCCCCTGCCCCACACCCCCTCCGCCATGCCCCTCCCCTGCCTCACACCCCCTCCGCCATGCCTCTCCCCTGCCCCCGTTGAGTGTGCGGGGCCCGAATACCCTCGTCGCCTTTCCCCCCCTGGTCTGCAATAAATTTTCCTGATGCAGCATCTATCTTCTCCTGAGCTACCCGTCTTTGGTATCTGCTCCATTCGCCAGAGGTTTGTCTTAACCCCCCTGTTTGCCATGCCCGCCTGGCTGTTCTCCTCTGCACCATATAACCGCCACTTACCCCTCCCTGGACTGCGCGTAGTGTCCCGTACAAGGCCGAATTCCGGTTAGCATCGGGGTTGGACCTGGGTGTCAAGTATTTCACAGCGCCATACCTGGATTCCCAGTACGCCAGCGTCAACGTGGCGCTGCCGCAGCTGCTTATGTGCGCCTATAGCACCCCCAATTTCCTCACCGGCAAGAAGGGCAGGTTTCCGGAGAACCCTGGCTCGGTTGTCTTTTTTTCCGGTAGGTGGTTGGCGGTTTGGGTGGTTGGGTCGTTTTTTGGTTGGTTGCAGACGTCCTCCAGCCCCCCCCCCGGATATTGTGATTGCGGGCGCGCAGGGGACGCAGAGCGTCATGAAGCTTGTTTCCGAAGGTTGGGGTTGGGGATCCTTCTTTCTTTAATGATCGTGTTATCGTTTGGCTTATATAACTTACAGACAT
>NW_003307547.1:2736772-2737929 GCF_000143455.1 Volvox carteri f. nagariensis | reverse complement strand
AGTCTGGGCTGGAGGGTACGCACTCGGCCCGCTTCCGGTGTCCGTGCACACAAATGGATTCAAGCCTCCGGGAAAGAAGGGTATCTTTTCATAGCTAACTTGGGTTTTCTTGAGTAGTTACCTTACCGCTTAGGGGTCGTACAGACGGAGGGGTACCTGCAGGCAAGAAAGTTGTGCTTGCTTCCGTGGGAGGGGGCGAGCCTGGTTACCGAGCGACTCTGCTTCTGAACGCTGTAGATTAGGGCAGAAGCCGCAGTGGAAACCTGTCAGTACTGACGCTATGAACTCGCGAAATTACTCTTTCCGCCGGACTGCTGCGACTTACTCTAGCCCGATACGGTCCAGCCGTACACACCAACGATATTCAACCGAGTACGCTCTCGCCAAATACACAGAAAACCTTGATTTTTTGTCGTCTCACTTAGAAAACCTACAGTTTGAGGTTTTGAGGTTTTAAGGTTTCAGTTTGAGCAACATTCAAGTCCAGCAGTCATGTGCCGCATCGCAACCCCGCTCGGTGTGCGCCACCATTACAACCTACAGGAAGAGGAGCCCAAGACCCAGACGTCACCGCAGCCGCCGCAGCGGCCGCCCTCAGTGCCCCCAGCAGCCGCCAAGCCGCCACCGGCTCAAGGGGCTGCCGTAGCCGCGGCCGCTGCAGGGACGAAGCGGAAGGTTTCGGAGGAGTCCCGGCCCGCGGCAGATGTAAGCGGGGGAAGGATTGCTGGTTGCACGTTGCGGTTATAACTGGAGCGGGTGGGTGGGCAGGGTGGGCTACTCGCAGCTCAGGGTGGGATTACACTGGGCTTGTGCTTGGGCTGTGCGGGTTCGTGGCTGCCCGCTTTGCACTCCCGACCAAACCCAAAGCCGTGTCTTGATAACCGGGTGATGCCGAGAGGACGCCGGGACCTAATACAGCACTCCTGCCGCCCCCCATGCCGCCATATCCCTTGCAACGTCCCGAAGGGCACCAAGCGCGCGCGTACGGCCACGCCACCGCTTCCTCAGCCGGCGGCAGGCGCCACGCAAGCAGGTCCCGTGGCAGCGGCTGCCAGGCCGGCTGCGGCAGGGGCGGCGCCTGCTGCTGGTGCCAGTGCGGCCGCCCTGTCTGTGCAGCGGCCTGCTCAGGGTGCCCCGGCTGCTGCCGCTGCAGGAGG
>NW_003307547.1:2727262-2736480 GCF_000143455.1 Volvox carteri f. nagariensis | reverse complement strand
TGCTGTGCAAGTGCTGTGCGAACTGGGTGGGCGGTGAGGAACACAGCGGAATCCCCTAACCACTTGGCAAGCTGACCACCAACAGGTGTGTATCTGTTCAAAAGGAACGTCACGTAAGTCAGTAGGTATGACTCGAGCATAACGGGTATTATGGACGAGTATTGGCTGAATGGCCCATAGCGTTTGGAAGGGCATGTTCCTTCGGGGAGAAGCGTGTGCACACATGTCTGCACCTGTGTGTCATGTGTATTGTGTGTGTGTGTGCGTGCGCATTACGCGAGTGCATTTCCCGTCCTGGTCGCCCCCAACTGCGCCTCGTGCAGGACTTCACCCGCTACTTCGCCAAGCGCACCACCACTCCGGAGCTGCGTGCGGGTCTCAAAAGCCTCACTGTGTCACTGTGCAAGTCCTCGAAGAACGAGGCGGGACAGCTGCTTGTGTCGCTTAAGAAGTGAATGTCATGAGCGGGAAGCTAGTACACGGAAGCTGGTACCGCCGGCCATGTGCTTGCGTAAGCTAGCTTTTTGTCTAGCTTCTGAGTTTTTCTATGATATTGTTGATATAAGCTGAGCTGAGGACACAAGGCGCGACCGCAGTTGTCAGTGTCATCCAAGTGCCACCCAAGGGCCCAGGTGCAAAGCCTAGAAGGGAACTCAGGGCTTAACATGGAATGTTTTCATCAACTTAAATGAAGAAACTCATGGCGCATCGTTCAAACTGAGTCAAGTCTGCTTGCATCACCCAAAGTACCTCGCACCCTAGTGGGCTGCGCGAGCCTACAGTGGCCCTAGATCGTCAACCGCACCTCGCAAAGAAACCATCACAACTTGGTTGCGACAAAGCCCAGTCGGCAAACAAAAGCAAACCTAACGGGCTCCTGCATACGGGCAAGGGAGCTAAACTCCAAACTAGCAACTCCAAACTAACCACAACGCTACAGGAATACTCCACAATCACACAGTAATCATCAGCATCATCCAGGAACATGGCGGCCTCGGTCAGGCCCTCCGCCACCATGCCCGACGTCGCCGCGCCGATCCCGCCACCGCCGGCTGAGTGCGTGCACACGGCGGCAGCGGGGGCAGGCCCACCGCCCGCCACCCTGCCGCCGACCGACCCGGCCGGCGCTGCGTGCCTGTCACCGTGTCCTCCTCCTCCGTCTCAGGCGCCCGCTTGCGGCCGCCGCCACGCCTGCCATTCAGGCTACCGCACCTCCCAGCCCCACCACCATCGCTGCTGCTGCTGCTGTGTTGCTAGGCCCCGCTGCCGACGCGCCTGCCGTTGAAGCTACCGCACCTCCCAGCCCCACCGCCGTCGCCGTCGCTGCCGCTGCTGATGCGTTGCTAGGCCCCGCCGCCGCTGCGCCTGCCGTTCAGACTACCGCGGCCGCGGGAACTCCATGAACGCCGGCATATCCGGATGCGGCGGGGAGGGATTCTGGCGCGGGCCCTGCGGGACGCGGCGCCATCCGCCAAGAACGACACAAACGGTATTGATGTGACGGGGGAGAAGCCATACGGCGCACATGAGCTTGGGCCCTGTCTCGCCATCAGATAAACTGTCAGTGTCGCTCTCGGTGTCGCTGCCGCTGTCACTTATGGGAATGTCGCCCCAAACGATTTCGCCAAGCCAGGAGTCGTTAGTTTCTATCGAACTAAGTGATTCATTATCATCCTCAGGCATATTTACATTTAGCAGATAGGTGAAGACGCACTAAGGCTCTTATGCGCGTAACCTTTGGGTGGCATTCTCTTTGAGCGGAATAAATGACGCTACACTTAGTAGCTTCCATACATGAAGCCGTGCAGTAGCATCTATACATGAAGTCGTGTGGAAATAGCCACGCAGTGTAGCCTGTTTGTGAGTTTTTCGTCCGATATTCCGGTTTGTCGGTGGAGCCGATGGTCCCTACCGCCGGACTTCCCAGTCGCTTGAAACATTTCCTATCGATACAATCTTCATGAGAACATTAGGCTTGCGGAGGCCTTCGGAACTTGAGATTTCCTGGACCGTGCGGGCGAGTTGACTGAGTCCAAGCGAGCTGGCCATCGTTTATCGGATTTATGTGACTTTACACATATATGTGTAAAGCTTTGTGGCTTGTCTATCCTTTGTGCCTCGTCTGTGGCGCTTGCATTAGCATTTCGCCGGCAACTGTGGTCGCGCCCTTGCGCCTTTGACTGAGCTATCAGCAACGTTACCATAGAACAATTTAACTCCAAGACAGCAGCTAGTTTACGTAGGACATGGCCGGCGGTACCAGCGGTCGCTCCAGGGGCGGGCTCACCACCCCCGAGACAGGTTGCCGACTTTCAGTGTAGCGCCATTTTGCCGATTGGGATACTAAACTGCACAAGCATATCCGCATCACTACCTCCATAGTAATTTACACATGAACAGAAGCCAGATGGACAAACGAGCAATAGTCTCTTACAGGATGTTTCCACTTGGCCGAACACTTACACTATGTTCGGAAGTTCTTCGTCCCGGACTTGTCTCTAACCGTTCTAAATGCATATTTGGAAGGCCAAGTGGAAACACCCTGTTAGAGGAACCTCCCAGGAGGCCAGATTACGCAGTTTTTCCTGGCGAGAGAGTAACAGAGCAGCAACTTGTAGCCTGCGCGAAGCTGTTCTCCGAGCACTATGGTGTTTGGGGAAGTGGCGGCCCGCAGCCCGGTTCCCGGGTCCGCTTATCGTCAAAGAAGTTGCGAGAGCAGTGCTTGTTTAACCCAGAAACATGCAGCTTGGTTATGGCACAAATTGGGGATGAGCTGGTTGGCCACGCCTTCGTGACGACATTCAAATACGGTGATTATGGGACCGTGAGCTGGATTACGCAGCTGGTGGTGAGCTTGAAATACCGACGCCACGGGATCGCTGGCCGGCTCTGCCGATTGGCGTGGGCGACTAGCAAGGAGGACTTTGCCTGCGGGCTTGTCACTTCACATCCACACGCGGTGCGCGCCCTTGAGCGCGCAACTGGTCGGTTCTGCGACATGGATGGTGTGAAGGAGCACGCGGCAGGACTCCTCACGGCCAGCTGCATTCCGTATGTACAGGGCTGTACTGTTGATGACTGCAAGATCGACACGCAATTTTATGTCGACCACACCGAGATCAACGAGCTCATTCGCGAGCAAAAAAATTGGACACTGGGAGAGCTTCCAGACGGCAAGGAGTTCTTCGCCTTCACGTTCCGAACATCGCGGCTGCGTTGAGTGAGGAGCCGGGACTCCCCAGAGGGCAGTCCTGTGAAGCTCAGGAAGGTGGCGTCGAGCTAAGCCAGGGGAAAATTCCTCCTGCTCACCCCCTCTCCCTCCTGGCCGGCTCTGGTGAGGTGAACAATGTCGTGCATGACAACGACTGCGCAGTAGAAGGATTAGGAGGGTTAGAGATTAGGGTTAGAGAGGTGTGTTGCTGTACACCAATTGGTGCCTGTGAGATATGCATGGGGATGCGCAAAAAGGGAGGCTGCGCGGGGTTATGTGGTCCGTCCTTCGTCGGGATTAACATTATGCGACCTACGTTGGCCGGCAACAGGCATGGAACGGTGGAGTGGATGAAGCTGGAGTGATTGGATGTGAATGCCGGCGGTTATAGATAACCGAGCCTTTTCACTTTCTCGGCGCTCGTCTCAAGAATGACATCATGGCATAAGCTTAAGAGCATTTAAGTGTCAACAACATTGCTACGCCCCCCCAGGCCTAATCCCACACCAAATCGGGGTGCCACGACAAATCACGGCCAAATCACGGCCAAACGGACGGGCCAAAACATATCCAGCACGACATACGGCGGCAAGCCAATGACCCCGTTCTCCAACTCATGTTTTTCACATTGCAGCTCTTCATCAGTCCGGTAGTACTAACCCACTAGGAGTTAATGCGGAAAGCAGCATTTGTATTCACCCGCTCACCTAAACACTCTCCTAATCTTCTACCGCCTCTTCCTGCCCTCCTCCGCTGCAGCCCCGGCCGCTGCTGCCTCCTCCTGCTCCCCCAGCCGCCTCAGCGCCTCCTCCTCCCTCGCAGCCCTCAGTACCCCCATCAACCTCTGCAACCCTTCCCCGCCCACCAGCACCGAATCCAGGTCATGAAGGGTCAAATGGATGCGGTGGTCCGTGACGCGGCCCTGGGAGTTTAGGGGGGGAAATGATTCAGGGGGGTCCAGAATGGCGGGAAATGGGGGCATCCGCCTGTCTTGGTGAAACAAAAAACGTTCAAGGTTGTGCTCGTTCAGTTCAAAAACTCTATTCAGAACACAAGCATAATTGTGGGAAGTTGCCGTACACTTCATCACTGTACCTGCGGGAAATTGTACGTTCGGATGCGCTCGCTGCGATCAGCGGACGCCACTAGTGCCGACCGCTGCTCGTCCATCTCTTTCGCGCGCTTCTGCATCTCCAGGTCGTATAGCCGCGCACGCAGTATCTGTACGGCACGCACGAAAGGGTACAACGTCAGGTACATCCCAGCATGGTCCCCCAGCAGCGGCGCAAATCGGAATTTGGCATGCACCCCTTTCTAAATGCTGGCTACCGTGTGGCTACCGTGTGGCTACCTGCCGCACACAGCCCCTCACGTCTGTACCCAAGCCCGACCAGTCCGCTGCCCCAGCCCCGTCATTTCCTCCCAACCTTTCCCCCCGGGCTATCTCCATCACCCCGCTCTGCTCCCCCACCTTGAGCGCCGCCGCCCTGTTCAAATGCTGCGAGCGCTCGTTCTGGCAGCTGACTACTAGACCAGTCGGCACGTGGGTGATGCGTACAGCGCTGTCGGTGACGTTGACGTGCTGTCCTCCCGCCCCACTGGCCCGCATGGTCTCTATTCGGAGGTCCTCATCGCGCAGCTTGACATCCACCTGCGCGTGCAGGTTGCAGGCGGAGTGGAAGTGCCTGTTGGGGGGGAGAGTACTGCCAAGGCATCGCACGCTCACACGCAACCTCAATCGCAACCAGGCAGCTGCCTCTGGTACGATGCTGTACGTACATTGGAAGGCCGTACACAATCTGTAGGGACAGCACCCAAACCTCGCCCCAACTATGTTGCCATTACATTACACTACCCAGGCTGAGCGCTTCACCGATTGTACTCGCACCTCGTCAGCTTGTGGGAGAACCACAACGGCTACTGTGCTGGTGTGCACACGGCCCTGCGCCTCCGTCACCGGCACACGCTGCACCCGGTGCACCCCGCTCTCCGGCAGCAGGGTGCCATACACGCCGATGGCGTCTCCATCTTGGTCACTGTTGCCCTCGCCGCCGTCGTACCCTTCCCCTCCGTCGCCAATCCCCCCTGCTCTCCTCCCTGCTCCTCTACCAGCCGCCACCGCCGCCACCACGTGCTTCACTCCCCCAGGTACCTCACTCGCCGTCAGCTCCACCACCTGCCAGGACCACCCGCGGGACTGCGGCCGGAAGGACAGACAGACAGACAGGCAGACGGAAGGAGGGATGGAAGGACAGACAGGCAGACGGAAGGAGGGATGGAAGGACAGACAGACGCATGAGCACATTGGCACCAGGGCGCAAAACCCCATTCCATGCCGCCGCCGCCCATCTGAACAACTGCACATGGCGTCGTCACCCTACCATGGAGAGCTGAGAGCGATACCACGGACTCCACTTCCCCGGACACACCGGCAGGGTATCGCCCCGCAGATCTATCTTCTCCTGGCCCCTCAATCTCTGGCTTCCGGCACAGCCTTGCCAAGCCACCACGCATACACACAAACACACACACATGACGACGAACGTGATCACCGGGTCCGACGGCGACACCCCTTCGTTTGTGGCCTCCGGTGACACCCCTTCGTTTGTGGCCTCAATCGACAAACACTTCACGCGCATCAACCCCCAGCGCCGTACCTACACGTACCATTGCGAACTTGCGGTACATTTCCAGCAGCTCCCCACAAAACAGCGCCGCCTCCTGGCCACCCGCGCCCGCGCGCATTTCCAGCAGTGCAGCTCGACCGTCCCGTGGGTCACGAGGCACCAGAGCCAGCAGCAACCGCCGAGTCAACCCGGCAGCCTGCAGGAGTTGGCCTCCAAGGGTTAATTCCAGGCGGGCTTCCAGTTGACGGGGTGGCGCGTGAGGTAAAGAAAGGAGGGACACGGGACCACCACTTGCACGGGATGACACGGAGACAGTGGCCCATAGGAAGGGGTGTGGCGGGGGGCAAGTTCCTCCGGCCATCAGACCGGGGCCACTGGCCATCTGGCGAGGCCGTGCGTGTGTGTGTATGTGTGTGTATGTGTGTGTGTGTGTGCGTGCGTGTATGATGGCGCCAGATTCCAACAAGCTTTTTGCATCTGCTAGAAAGACGGGAAGACAGGTCGGCAGGCGGGCGGACGTGCAGCAAACGAACCAGTCGCACACTTCTTCTGGCTGGCGGTCTGCACGGCTGAACCCGCCCGGACATGCATTGGGCCCCCCCCTCACATCGCATCACGTCGTACCTGCTGCTGCAGCTCCCGGCCCTCCTCCTCCGCCATCGCTCGTACCCGGGAGTCCGGATCTTTCAGAAGCGCTGCGAGGTCCTCCAACTGAAGCAACGAGCTGGCCATACCACGAATCATCACTACCTATAGAGCTAAGTGATTCGGTGTCAGACATTTTGTTTATTTACGCTTATAGTTATGTTTTATGTAACCCTTTAAGTCTATTTCTGTGCCTGAGCCTGTGTCCCAGGACGGGTGTCCTTTAATGGCACCGGCAACTGTGGTGGCGCCTTTCAAGTTCAGTTCAGTTATCTTGAATATAACAAATAAAACATCACAGTACTAGAGAAGCAGTATCTTTGAGGAAGTACATGAAAGCGGTACCAACTAACTCCAGGGTGGGGCTGACTTCGAGTCAGGGCCCCCAGGACTGCGTGCCGGCTTACAGGTTACATGAGCGAAATATCAATGTCATTAAATTTAGGGTGTTAGCATAGAAGATTAAGTTCACGGCATTTCCAAGGAAAACTGAAGGTTTCCTACTGAGGACCATGATTGGTTCTGCAGGGCTCCTTCATAGCTTGGGCGCGGCTCTTACCAGTGTAGTGGCTTTGGGGCGCTGCTCGACAGGTTGGTACATGATTTGCGTCGATGTGGGTTTTCTTAGCCGACGTCAGCTGTTCTTACTTTGCTCCGGAAACTAATGCCTGCAGTGACTGCAAATCTTCAAGGGCAAGGGTTGCGCTGCTTAGCAGTTGCAGCAGCTGCGGGGGGAGCTGAGCTTACGGGGCCGGATTGGCAGGAGCGTTCGACGTCAGCTGACGCAGAGAGCACCCGCGGGAGAGGTAGCGCTGAGCGGGCCATCGACGCCGCCAGTACCAGCGGGAACAGAGGGGCCGGCAGCAGTGACGGGGTATTTAACGTCGATTATCGGCGTGTCGTCTCGGAGAGGCGCGCGGCAGCGCAGGGCTCCCTGGAGGGCATCATACACATCCAGAACACCTTTAACAACATCATTCTGACCCTTACAGATCAACAGGGCTTCATCAAAACGTATACTTCAGCGGGTATCGTGGGTTTCCGGGGCGCCCGCAGGTCACAGCCCGTCGCAGCCGAACGAGCCGCGGAGGAGCTAGCGCGTCGGGCGCTCAAATTAGGCTATTCGACAGTTTCCATACGACTTAAAGGTCCCGGCAACACCAAGCAATACGCAGTGCAGTCTCTCGCGGCCGCTGGTCTCCAGATTATAAGCCTGGCGGACGTGACGCCGATTCCGTACAATGGCTGCCGCTTGCCCAAAAGGCGCCGGGTGTGAAAAGGTTTGGGTGCTCTGCGGCTGCTCCATTGCATGCAGGCAGGTTGAGGTTCTCCCTTCACTGACCCAGGTCAGGTGGCGGCGATTGACCGTACTGCAATGGCGATTGACCGTGCTAGCTAGGACAGGGTATGCATGTTGACAATGGTGCAAGTGTCAGCTATGTTCCTATGGTTTGGGGGCTGATGGATTTTTCAGGATGACCATTGCTTATCCTGGCGTGTCCTGGCGTGTAGTGTTCATACCCTTTGGGGCGAGGGTCGCTAGAAGAGGGGCTTTGGGAAATCGTTTCTGTGGCTGTGTGTGCTGTCGTTGGCCAGCGGCTTGCTGTTGCAGGAAGCGCACGTGATGCAGCTTCCAGCCTTGGGCACAGTGTATTGTGACGTGTACGGCGTACTAAACGGAAGGGTTGGAACTTGCCGCGTCGCGACGGAGTTAATGCATATGATTGCTTCTCATGGAAACAGTTTTACGTTGGAACCTTTAAGGTTATTGCAGGTTGATTGCGGTAGACTTGTCTGAGCTTTCGGCGCGCTGAAACGACTGTAACAAGGATAGAGAAAGACCTCCATTTCTGAATTGTCAACGCTTAAGGGTTTTCTATGATATAGTGCTTAGGCTGATGAATCAACCGCAGGAGCTTGGCTTGCGTGCTCAGGTAGTTTCACCGACCGCCGATATCTAGAATTGCAGCACGTAGATTCATTAATTTAATGCATCTAAAATAATGGATATTGTTGGCAGGTGCTGGACGTGGTTCCCCCAGGCCCCATACACAGAAATCGACGCAATGCAGTGGCCAAGTTCTCGCATGTAAGCAATCACACTTCTCGGTACCAGCATCTTGGCAAATCGTCCCTGATTTATAATCCAACGGCAGCATAAGCCGTGTCCGGTCTACGGATTGGTCGTCCCGGACATCGGTACTGACTTCAACAGCTAAGAATCCCGGATTATGCGGGATGAGGGTAGCATTGCATAAGTTTGCGGTGTTCCACACCGAGGTTCAGCAGCGTGGCTAGCATCAGAACCCCTGCACGAGCTGATACAAGAGCACCTTGGGGAAGTGATGGGCGAAGGAATGACCGACTCGTCGGCTCCTAACCACTCGCGCCCACGCCGCTGCCCTCATGCAATGCAACCCCTCCCCCTGCTGGTACCCGGCCCCTGTTTCCCACCAATGACAGCGCATACCCAACTTCCGGGACCCGTCCTGCACCTTCTCCCTGGTGCCTGATCTACGGGCAAGCGTTGTTTCGGAGCAGGCGACTCGAAAAAAGGATGAGATGGTCAGCCGGATGAGACAGCAGCAGCAAGAGCAACGGGGACCGGAGTGAGTGTGAGCTGCCTACATAGCAGTGTGACTCTGGGCCATCACGGGGCTCGGCGCGGATAGTGCCAACTTGCTCGTGGGAGGCTGGATTCTGTAGCGGGCTTGCGCAGGTCGTCCCCGCGGCAC
>NW_003307547.1:2725732-2727212 GCF_000143455.1 Volvox carteri f. nagariensis | reverse complement strand
TGTGTGTGTGTCTCTCTCTGTGTGTGTGAGACTGTGTGTGTGTGTGTGTGTGTGCGTGAGACTGTGTGTGTGTATGTGTGTGTGTCTCTCTCTCTGTGTGTGTGTGTGTGTATGTGTGTGTGAGACTCTGTGTGTGTGTGTGTGTGTATATGTGTGTGAGACTCTGTGTGTGTGTGTGTGTGTGTGTGAGACTCTGTGTGTGTGTGTGTCTCTGCGTGTGTGTGTGTGTGTGCATGTTTTCATGTTACTCCAAATCCACCATGTGCCCCAACAGTGCTGTTATTGTGTGGTTGTCTGTGTGTTCTTGTTACCCCAACATCACCTGCTTGTGTCTGCCTGTCTGTCTGTCTGTTTGTATACAACTACCCATCTGTCTGTTTGTCTGTCTATCTCGATAGATTAGGTACGTAGGCATGGATAGTTAGATGCAGATAGATGTAGGTAAATAGGTAGACCGTTGGCAAACAGTTGGCACACAACTGTTTGGTACACAGTTATTAGGACAGTTGGTGGACAGTTAGCAGACAGTTGACCCACAACCGTTGGCAGACAGTTGGCACACAACTGTTTGGTACGCAGTTATTAAGACAGTTATCAGACAGTTGTAGGCATTTGGCAGACAGTTGACCCCACAACCGTTGGCACACAGTTGAGCAGGCTGTGGACAGACAGTTGGGCAGGCAGTTGCTGACATGACAGGTGGACAGTCAGTCGGTTTCAAGCCACATGGTTGATGGGACAGTTAAAATCAGTACGTCGGTTGTTAGTCAGTTGTGAGACAGTTGGAAGGCAGTTGGTGGGCAGTTAGCAGGCAATCAGGCAGATGATGTGGTGGCAGACACTTTATGGGCACTTAGTAAAAAAAATGTAGTTACCGCAGGCACACACATTATTGTTGGTGGTCAGGACACTAGTAATATATATATATATATATAGGTGGGTTGGCAGTTGGCAAAAAGTCAAGTCAATACACAGTTCAGAGGCAGTTGGCTGACAGATCGGAGACAGTTGGCCAAACAGTTGCCTGACTGTTGAAAAACAATTCGTGGTAGGTCGTTGGGAGGAAGTTGATGAACACAGCTAGCAGACAGTTAGGAACACGCGCTGAATTTAACTGGCATGGCCACACCGAGGCATGGATCCATCCGGATGGGAGTGTGGGCTACACAGCAGCCTGGCTCCTGTGCAGCAGGGGCCAGCAGCCTTCTTTCTGGTATCAAGGATCCAGTACTATCGGTGGCAGCACAGCGCAGGAAGAGGACACGATGCTGCCCAGACATTGCTTCACAGGGAGGAGGGGCCTGTGTGTAGTATGAGAAATGTTAGTCTGAAGCACTGCTGCTGCTGCGGGTGATTGTGATGATGATGTTGAGACATTTAGTCAGCTACAGACTGTAGTCCTTTGCCCTGTAGCTGCGATGTGCACATATGATGGCAGCACTGCATGAGCATATGAGCATGTGTATGTGTGGGTGGCCAG
>NW_003307547.1:2724481-2725682 GCF_000143455.1 Volvox carteri f. nagariensis | reverse complement strand
TCAACGCGGCCAGCAAAGGTGGGGCTCCACTGGACCCCTTCGCGCTGAGGCTGGTGCCTAAGTCACAACGGCTGGAGAAGCAGAGACAGGTAGGGGGGGCTTAGCCTGGCGTGGCGGGCTGGGGGGGGTTGACTGCTATTACAACTGCTCCTGCTACTGCCTGTCGACGTCTCAGCTACAACTCCATCGCAACGTTTCGGCGGCCAGCCGCGCGTGTGGGCCCATGCGGCGATGACCCCCACCCTACCCAACCCCACCCCCCAACCCCTCAGGAGGAGGAGGCCCGGGAGCGGCAGGAGCAGGTGGCGGCCGGGCGGCTGCTGCCGCTGGCTGGGGCGGTGGATGACGAGCTGGGAGGTCGGGGTGGAGGCCGACTGAAACGCTTCGTCGACGAGGACGAGCTGGAGGTGGGTGATGTCGGGTGGGGCCCCGCAGGGGCTCCGACAGTTGGGGGTTGGGGGAACAGCCCGGAGCTTCTTGGCTCTGGCTTGGGCACGGGCAAGGGTACTGATCAGGCGGACGGAAGAGGGGGGTTCGCGGAGGGGGCTGTGGGTGGAGTGTGCACGCGGCCCTGGGCTCGAGATATGTGGGGGTGACAGTTCTGGGGAAGGTGGTGGTGTGGAACGCAGGAATGTCGGGAACAACCCCTTGTGCCCTTTCCGCATTTAGCTTGTGGTAGTGCTGAAAGGGCACATGTGCCCTCCGCCTGTTCCTATCACATGTCTTTTCTCCTGGACTGGTTTGGGTGCGGCGTATGGGATGACGCTGGGGGAGAAGGTACGGAGGGTTGTTGTGGGACGAAGGGGCAGGTTTGGGAGGTGCATTAGGGGAGGGAAGGGAGGGTCGGGGGTTTGCATGATAGGTATGTGGGGTGAATCGCTGGCCTGTCCCCTGACCTCTGACTTCCTTGACCGTGACCTGCCTGACCTCACTGCCCCGTGTCCCCACCCCGCAGGAGGAGCTGTTTGGTGACGACGACGCGGACGAGGGACCCCGCTTTGGTGGCAAGGGCGGCAAGGGAGCGAAGAAGGGTGGGTTCTGTATCCACACTATTCGCACCTTGATATGTCTATTTGCTGTTTGCGATGTAAATTGTGGTTGTGTCACACGGTTGCATCCTTTTTTTTACTGTCATGCCTTGTTCGATACTGTTAACATTGTGATCGTCTGGTCGGTCTGGCGCTTGTCGTTATTGTTGCTT
>NW_003307547.1:2723010-2724431 GCF_000143455.1 Volvox carteri f. nagariensis | reverse complement strand
GCAGGACATTTCGTTACAAACCGTTCAAGAATGTTTGTTCTAAACGACATTATCCATCAACAACGTGAGACAGAGCTAAAATACAGTCTGAAAACATCTGACAAGCCTTAACAACGGCTAACAGCACCAATTCCTGTTCTACTTCTTCAACATGGTTGTTAACAGCCAGATCCACCTGCCGCCAGCCCAAACATCGTCTGACAGCCCCATCACTGTTAGAGAATCTGTTAGGCTAACATTCCCTAACAGGCACGCCTGTTAGCCGCTGTTAGACCCCCTATGAGTTGGTAGGGTGTGTGAGACTCTGTGTGTGTGTGTGTATGTGTGTGTGAGACTCTGTGTGTGTGTATATGTGTGTGAGACTCTGTGTGTGTGTGTGTGTGTGTGTGTGAGACTCTGTGTGTGTGTGTGTCTCTGCGTGTGTGTGTGTGTGTGTGTGTGCATGTTTTCATGTTACTCCAAATCCACCATGTGCCCCAACAGTGCTGTTATTGTGTGGTTGTCTGTGTGTTCTTGTTACCCCAACATCACCTGCTTGTGTCTGCCTGTCTGTCTGTCTGTTTGTATACAACTACCCATCTGTCTGTTTGTCTGTCTATCTCGATAGATTAGGTACGTAGGCATGGATAGCTAGATGCAGATAGATGTAGGTAAATAGGTAGACCGTTGGCAAACAGTTGGCACACAACTGTTTGGTACACAGTTATTAGGACAGTTGGTGGACAGTTAGCAGACAGTTGACCCACAACCGTTGGCAGACAGTTGGCACACAACTGTTTGGTACACAGTTATTAAGACAGTTATCAGACAGTTGTAGGCATTTGGCAGACAGTTGACCCCACAACCGTTGGCACACAGTTGAGCAGGCTGTGGACAGACAGTTGGGCAGGCAGTTGCTGACATGACAGGTGGACAGTCAGTCGGTTTCAAGCCACATGGTTGATGGGACAGTTAAAATCAGTACGTCGGTTGTTGGTCAGTTGTTAGTCAGTTGGAAGGCAGTTGGTGGGCAGTTAGCAGGCAATCAGGCAGATGATGTGGTGGCAGACACTTTATGGGCACTTACTAAGTAAAAAAAAGGTAGTTACCGCAGGCACACACATTATTGTTGGTGGTCAGGACACTAGTAATATATATATAGGTGGGTTGGCAGTTGGCAAAAAGTCAAGTCAATACACAGTTCAGAGGCAGTTGGCTGACTGATCGGAGACAGTTGGCCAAACAGTTGCCTGACTGTTGAAAAACAATTCGTGGTAGGTCGTTGGGAGGAAGTTGATGAACACAGCTAGCAGACAGTTAGGAACACGTGCTGAATTTAACTGGCATGGCCACACCGAGGCATGGATCCATCCGGATGGGAGTGTGGGCTACACAGCAGCCTGGCTCCTGTGCAGCAGGGGCCAGCAGCCTTCTTTCTGGTA
>NW_003307547.1:2721360-2722960 GCF_000143455.1 Volvox carteri f. nagariensis | reverse complement strand
GGGAAGATGAGCAGTAGGAGGTGCGCACAGTTAAGCAGCAATATCGCAGGTTACAGCAGGCAAGGGAGGGGGGGTGCGGAAGGGGGTAATGGATGGGTATGGTTCTGCGGGAGCTAGCCATGTTTATGGATATAGTGAAATGGGTTTTTGTCGCGCAGAGGCAGCGGTCGGGGCGGGAAGCAAGGGTGCCAGGGCTTTGTCTTCCTACCAGCGCCCCTACCGATGGCCATTGCATTTGGGTGCCGTACGGCCAGGCCGAGGACTGGGAGCACGAGTTCGAGCCCGACGATGACGACCAGGACCAGGGGCACGACGAGGTGTACGAGGACGACCCGGGTACGTTGTACGGCAGCACGTGGATGCGATGCTGTCATGTGTGGATACCTTTACTAATATGCACTTCGATACACCCGTGGCTTGGTACCACGTCACCCAGTTCATCTGCATGCTGCCATATCACGGACGTGTCCCCATGTCCGTTGCACCTTACAATCCTGTCTGCACCCTGGCTGCTGGTACCACATTCAACTTATCCACTTCCCCTATACCACCTGCCCCACCTTCAACCCATTGCCCCTAGCTTCCACCTCGCAACCCATGCCTACCCATACACCCAAGCACCCCTCCCCGCCGCTCATCCTTGATGTCGCCCTTAGGCATGCGCAAGAAACTGGGTATTGAGGCTGATGACGAGGACGAGGGCGAGGAGGCTGACGAGCAGGCCCGGAAGCTCAAGAAGCTGGGTGACCCAGATGACTCGGATCAGGAGGAGGAGCGGGTGGGTTGGTGGTTGGGTTAGGTGGCAATGGCGGGGTGGGCGGGTCTCAGCTGGAAGTGAGTCCCAGGGGTATATGCCTGGGTGGGGTAGGGACGGACCGCCAGAAGGGAAGGGGGGAAAAGGCGCAGAGGGACCCTTGTGCTGATTTCGCACCAGGTCTCAACCAGCAGGGGTACGGCCTTACTCACCTCGTCTTGCCTAGGAACCTCGGGATGCCCTGGAAGCTCCTGGAACCTCAGTCGTGAAAGTAAGCTCGTGTGGAGCACCATCCGAGGTCAGGCAGCTGGTGTGGCCATGTGGGCCTTTGCCTAGGTATTGTGTAAACGTTTTTGAGTATACTTATCCCTGGTGTTCGCGCCCTCGTGTGCCTTCGCAGAAGAAAAAAGAGGAGGAAGAGGAGGCCAAACGGCAGCAGGCGGCGGCGGGGGCTGCAGCAGCGGCGGGCGGGTTGGCTGCGGGCGAGGGGGACGAGCAAGGGGAGGAGGACGAAGACGAGCTGGACGAGTTGGACGAGATGGTGCGGCACGGGTGTCGTGGCGGAGGTCTGGGCTGGAGGGTATGCACTCGGCCCGCTTCCGATGTCCGTGCACACAAATGGATTCAAGCCTCCGGGAAAGAAGGATATCTTTTCCTAGCTAACTTGGGTTTTCTTAAGTAGTTGCCTTACCGCTTAGGGGTCGTACAGACGGAGGGGTGCCTGCAGGCAAGAAAGTTGTGCTTGCTTCCGTGGGAGGGGGCGAGCCTGGTTACCGAGCGACTCTGCTGCTGAACGCTGTAGATTAGGGCAGAAGCCGCAGTGGAAACCTGTCAGTACTGACGCTA
>NW_003307547.1:2716636-2720934 GCF_000143455.1 Volvox carteri f. nagariensis | reverse complement strand
ATCACAGCAATATCAGTACCTTGTCTTGGCATGCAATTATACATACATGTTCTTCATCAACCTTCACCTGTGACCTGTTCCACACTACTACTGCACTGCTTCCTTTTTTCCTAGTGAACACCTACTACACACCACTGAACCACATATGTGGCCCTAGACTGCAGCTGCCCACTTTCTCTGTATCCCTGCTCATCATGGAACCTGTCTAAGCAACCAACGCCAGCTTGCCCTTGTACTGGACCATGGAGTCATTCCATAGAACATTTGTGCAGCCATGGGAGAAAGCCCACTCCTTGACCTGCTGCTTGTTGAATCTGCCAAGTAGGCTCTGCACTGGAAGCTCTACGACCGTGTGCTTCTTTAGCTCCTTGCCAACCTTAATGGTACCACTGGGCAATACCATGGAGGTCTTCTTGCTGTTGTTCACCCTGTGCATAATGAAGACGGACACCTTGTCGGTGTCGTGCACGATGTTTTCCTGCATGGTGAATATGGAGGGACCGACCAGTGCTTATTCAATGTTGTGGACATGCCCTATGGCAGCCAAACTGCGTGTTACGGCCCCCCCCCTTAGCAACTGGACTAGTTACTCCTGAGCCCCGTAGCGACCCCATAGCGACCCCGTGGCGACCCCATAGCGACCCCATAGCGACCCAGTAGCGACCCCGTAGCGACCCAGTAGCGGGGCAGTGCTCCCACACGAGCTACTGCCCCGCCACTGGGCCGCTACGGGGTATCAACTGTGCCGCAACCCGTCTCTCCATAACACGTCGTTTGGCTGCCATAGGGGTAGGGATGTACGTGGATTCATAATTTTACATATACACGTCGCCTAGCAGCAGCTACATGCATACGAAATTCCCAAGTCCTGCTATGTAACAACATTAAGCCATATGCATTGCCTGCTTCAGCTGAAGCAGCTGCAGCTTCCAAACAATCTGCAGCTTCCAAACAGCACCAAACATTTCCACAACAGCGGCTGCTGCAGCTGCAGCTCATCGATCTGTCAACAATTTGCCTCAAAACATGCTACATTATAGCTCAGAAGCGCTCTATCCACCCTAACACTTTCTGGTATTCATGCCTAGAAGTAGTCCTCCATCACCGTCAGTTAACACTCCAAGACAAGTCTGTACAGTGACTGTACAGTGCAGCAGCGCTGCTGCTAGCAGTAGCTTCTCCACAAGCGGCTTGTGAGCCTGTATGCAGCAGCTGCTGCAGCAGAAGCTTCTAAACAGCTCCAAACAGTTTCATATTGGGTGCATCCAGCTGCAGCTCATCCATCTCTCAACAAAATTTGCCTCAAAACATGCTACATCATAGGTCACATGCACTATCCACCCTAACACCTTCTGGTAGTCATGCCTAGTATTAGTCCTCTATCGCTGTTAGTTAACACTACAAGACATTGCTGCAGCAGCAGTCCTCCACAAGCAGCTTGTGAGCCTGTATGCAGCAAAGATCAGGCAGGGGCATACAATAGCACCTTTGTCAGACCATCAAGAACTGCAATGACTGTGATGTGGAACTTAGAATGCAGTTTTATGCCACACACCTTACTACTGCTTTAACCCTCCACTGACTCTGCGTGCTGATGTGTGGTGGGGAAAGCATGTGGTGTTGTCCACAGCAGCTGCAGGTTGCTGGGTGGGCCCTGTAGACAGACAAACATGCCCATCAGAAGTTAAATACACCCAAACCCTGTATAGGAGACTCCATACAGAATATATGCAGCAAGAGGTAATTTGACACAAAATCCAAAAACTGCAGTTGCCCTTGTTTGCTTGCACATGAATGACAATTACCCCCCCTCAAAATCAGAGTGATGAACGTAACTGTGTAGATACTTGTAGTCACAGCTATCACCTCCCAAGCAGAAAAAGCATGCCCGGGAATCGAACTCAGGTCGTAACTAGGATACTTGCCTAAAACCAACCCATTCCATCATAACTTCCCCAGCTGGGAACATCTCACCATTCCCAAGTCTTAGTTCCGTGTATCAGCTAGTAACCAACATACTTCCTCAACGGCTTCTTCCTGTTTAAACCTGGGTAGTTGCCTTAATCAACCTGTTACATCATGATTTCCCCCAGAGAACAACTCACCAGTGGTCACTATTCACGTGTCATGCCCCGTGATATGAGCCAGTAGCCAACATATGCCTCCATCCTCAATGGCTTAACCGGCACCCATATCTCAGGCAGAGCGGCATCATGCTTATGTCACCTTTCTTCATCGTAGGCAGAGCTTTGGTGGATGATGCCATCTGCAGCTCCCGTTTCTCGCTTCTGTACACATGCCTGCTGAAGCAAGTTTACCATATGGGGTTGCAACCCCCTCGTTTGAGTCCTGCAGATCATGCAAGCAAGCAGTTGCAATGTCTAGCACGCAAGCCCAATTTTACTACTTCTCATGAGACAACATCATACTTTGGGTTGTTGCTTGGGTTTGGTGCTGCCCAGGTGTGCAGCCATGGCATGAGGAGCGTGGTCGCGATGGTGAAGTCCTTTGTTGCCAAGTTGCCATAGAACTCGGCAAAGTCGTCATATTCCATTCCACTGACGGCCAGGAATTCCTCAAACGCTTTGGTGGCCTTATCACCAGCAGCACTGCAAACGTTGCTGGGCACGTTTAAAATGTACCGCTCATCTAATGAACAAGTGCAATGGCTGATGATGCCACTCACTTGTCATTCGTTGGCTGCATCATAGCTGCAGCTGGACCTCGTGCATCCTGCGCCTATTGTCCGACGGCTGCGTGGGCTGCATCCCAAATCCACCCACAAAATCATCATTGGCTTCCATTGTGATATTCCTCTTAAGCATCTTTAGAGATTTGACCTATGAGGTTAACCATAGTTAGAGAGTACGGTCGGGCTGGAGCCAACTATAGCACAGCCAGAGACTCTTGATCCTGAGTAAGGTAATTTATTACAAAGACGATAACACCTGTTAGTTTGATGCTGCAATAAGTGGCAATGCACAATGAGACAGGTACAGATCCTGCCTGTGGGTCGCCGCTGTACTGCCAAGAGATTGGCTGGCGCAAATGAAAGGCACCAACGGCAAATATATTTGAGGTGGAACCATTCTGTTTATTCATGCAAGCAGCTAACCGCGGTCTATGTGAGCGAGGTAGTTCGACTGTGCAAGCATGGCAGTCCAGCAGCCAAGCTGGCTAAGTCGTATTCATTTCTTTAACTTTATGTCCGTGTATATTTTGCATTTTTGTGTTATGTTGTGTTCAGTGTTCATTTCTTCTCTTCCGTCAGCGGTTGCTCCAGATCCGTGGTCAAGGTTGGATATTACTTGTGCTGGGCTAAATAGCATGAAGTTCAAATCCTTTCCAGACTGCTTATGCACGGCATACAGTCGCTTGACTACTTTCGCTGTACATTCGAAAATGGGAAGTCCATTTGCTTCCAGAGTGGATTTCCACGTTTAAATTGTCTTGATTCCTACAGAATTAGGATAATGGCTTCTTATGACTGGATAGTTCGATGTAAACAGCTTTCTCCGGCTCCCTAAGGGAGTGCCATGCTCTTTCCGGTCCACTATGAAGGGTCGAACTTCACGTCGCTATACATTCAAAATTGAGAAGTCCATTTGCTTTCGTTGGGAGCTTGTGTTACTAGGAGCATGAGAGCCTGGGGGTGTGGGAGCCTGAGGGCCTGGGAGCCTGGGGGGCCTGGGAGCCTGGGGGCCTGGGAGCTTGGGGGCCTGGGAGCTTGTTAGCTGGGGGTCTGGGAGCTTGGGAGGTTGTTAGGCTGGGGGCCTAGGAGCTTGGGGGCCTAGGACCTTGGGGGCCTGGGAGCCTGGTACCTGGGAGCCTGGGGGCCTGGGAGCTTGGGAGCTTGTTAGGCTGGGGGCCTGGGAGCTTGGGAGCTTGTTAGGCTGGGGGCCTGGGAGCCTGGGAGTTTGGGAACCTGGAAGCCTGGGAGCTTGGGAGCCTGGGGGCCTGGGAGCCTGGGGGACTAGGAGCTTGGGGGCCTGGGAGCCTGGTACCTGGGAGCCTGGGGGCCTGGGAGCTTGGGGGCCTGGGAGCCTGGGGGCCTGGGAGCCTGAAAGCTTGGGAGCCTGGAGGCCGGGGAGCCTGGGGACCTGGGAGCCTGGGGTCCTGGGAGCCTGGGGGCCTGGGAGCTTGGGAGCCTGGGGGCCTGGGAGCCTGGGAGCCTGGGGGCCTGGGAGCCTAGGGACCTGGGAGCCTGGGAGCTTGGGAGCCTGGGGGGCTGGGAGCCTGGGAGCCTGGGGGCCTGGGAGCCTGGGGGCCTGGAAGCCCGGGAGCCTGGGAGCCCAGGT
>NW_003307547.1:2715696-2716569 GCF_000143455.1 Volvox carteri f. nagariensis | reverse complement strand
GTACAGGAGGGTACCCTCCGGTGGCAGGGTGGTACAGGAGGGTATCCTCCGGTGGCAGGGTGGTACAGGAGGGTATCGTCCAGTGGCAAGGTGGTACAGGAGGGTACTCTCCAGTGGCAAGGTGGTACAGGAGGGTACCCTCCGGTGGCAAGGTGGTACAGGAGGGTACCCTCCGGTGGCAGGGTGGTACAGGAGGGTACCCTCCGGTGGCAAGGATGTACAGGAGGGTATCCTCCGGTGGCAGGGTGGTACAGGAGGGTACCCTCCGGTGGCAAGGTGGTTCAGGAGTAGGGTTGGAAGTCATCTAAGACTAAACTTCTTAACTTTTATGAGAACCTTTAGAAACTAAACCTAGCTAATATCTATAGATATTAGATGGCCTTTTTTGGCGCCTTAGATGTACGGCAGCTCCGAAACCTTAGCAGAGACCTTAGGTGGTCCTGAGAAACTTTAGGTGAAGCTGTCTGAGGACTCATCGAATAGTTACTGAGTTACATTCCCAATGGCTGACGTCGGTGAAGCCTCTGGCAAGCCGCCGAAGGGCAAGCACGAGTCCAGCAAGGATACTTACACCTACAATGGCAAGGAGTACTCGGCCAAGGAATTTTACGAGAAGCTGAAAGACAGCAAGCGAAATAGCCATGCTTCCTGGTGGGCTTTCTTCAACGTTGTGCTGGTAAACAACGCAGTGAAGCTGGCCTGCACGTTTTGCCCCACCCTGCGCACTCAGGCCTCACAGTTCTCGGGTCTGCGGTGTGTGACGGTGTTGTTAGCTTGTCAGGGCTTGGTCCGCTAAAATGTTAGACGTGGTCCGTGTTGTTTGCTACGCTTCCAGGTGTTTCATGCACTGGCTTTTCAGCACGCGTATGCAGT
>NW_003307547.1:2714529-2715544 GCF_000143455.1 Volvox carteri f. nagariensis | reverse complement strand
TATATCGTAAAATTATATAACAGGGATGAGATACAATAAAAAAATAAATAAATAATAATAATAATAATAATAAAATGTGACGATGATAATATTAAAAAATATTATTATTAATAGTAATAAGGGTGACAGACGGCAGGAAAAGATAAGAAAAGCAGCGGGGGGGGAGGGGGGTGTTTATTGTAGCTATCGTGGCACGAGTAGTAGAATTAAATAATAATGATGATAACAATAATGACAGTAGTAGCTGTGTAGTCGACAACGGCAGAGCATGCACAGCAGGGAAGACCTTCCGTGTTTTTGTTAATTTTATTTTACAAAGTGGGAAGAAATATGATAACATTTCTTATTATTATATTATATGCCACACCCCATCACCCACCAAAACCAATCATCCGCCCACACCCACGCACGAAATATTATACACAACACCAGGCCATAACCGTGGTGCAGTACAGCATGCCCAATCCCTTGGCCGAGATGGAGCTGCTGGGCTTCTGGGGCCTTAAGCTCGTGGCGACAGTGACGGATTGCCACATGTCCGACAGTAAGTAGATCTCTTTCTTTTCACTTTTTTAGTGTGTTTGTGTGTGTGTTTTTTTTTTTGTGTGTGTATGTTTTGCTTCGGGGTTTTTTGGAGATATGCATGTTTATTATTTGCCACCCCTTTTGTGTTATATACGTATGCATGTCTGCTGATAAGTATGTTTGTGGTAATAAATGGACATGTATCCAGGCGGCAGGGTGATGACGGCTTTCGTCTTCAAAGTGGTCTCGTACAGGAACGAAGCAGCGTCGACAATGTTGACTCCGGAACCTCTTCCGGAGTCCCTGGAGTACCTGCAGGCCCAAGTGGAAAGGGCCTTGGATGAGAGACGGGAGCTGGAGCGAGTAATGTGGGCAGCCCGGGAGGGGCGAGGTGGTCCTTCCATGCTGTCCTGCAAGCAGCTGGAGACCATCGAGTTGAGCACCATGGGAGAGGCGGCAGAGCTGGAGGTGAAGCGCGCCCTCGAGGTGA
>NW_003307547.1:2712381-2714479 GCF_000143455.1 Volvox carteri f. nagariensis | reverse complement strand
ATTATGTTGACATGAAAACATGTACTGTACACACGCTTGTATGTATCGTAAAATTATATAACAGGGATGAGATACAATAAAAAAATTAATAAATAATAATAATAATAATAATAATAAATGTGACGATGATAATATTAAAAAATATTATTATTAATAGTAATAAGGGTGACAGACGGCAGGAAAAGATAAGAAAAGCAGCGGGGGGGGAGGGGGGTGTTTATTGTAGCTATCGTGGCACGAGTAGTAGAATTAAATAATAATGATGATAACAATAATGACAGTAGTAGCTGTGTAGTCGACAACGGCAGAGCATGCACAGCAGGGAAGACCTTCCGTGTTTTTTAATTTTATTTTACAAAGTGGGAAGAAATATGATAACATATCTTATTATTATATTATATGCCACACCCCATCACCCACCAAAACCAATCATCCGCCCACACCCACGCACGAAATATTTATTATACACAACACCAGGCCATAACCGTGGTGCAGTACAGCATGCCCAATCCCTTGGCCGAGATGGAGCTGCTGGGCTTCTGGGGCCTTAAGCTCGTGGCGACAGTGACGGATTGCCACATGTCCGACAGTAAGTAGATCTCTTTCTTTTCACTTTTTTAGTGTGTTTGTGTGTATGTGTGTTTTTTTTTGTGTGTGTATGTTTTGCTTCGGGGTTTTGGAGATATGCATGTTTATTATTTGCCACCCTTTTTGTGTTATATACGTATGCATGTCTGCTGATAAGTATGTTTGTGGTAATAAATGGACATGTATCCAGGCGGCAGGGTGATGACGGCTTTCGTCTTCAAAGTGGTCTCGTACAGGAACGAAGCAGCGTCGACAATGTTGACTCCGGAACCTCTTCCGGAGTCCCTGGAGTACCTGCAGGCCCAAGTGGAAAGGGCCTTGGATGAGAGACGGGAGCTGGAGCGAGTAATGTGGGCAGCCCGGGAGGGGCGAGGTGGTCCTTCCATGCTGTCCTGCAAGCAGCTGGAGACCATCGAGTTGAGCACCATGGGAGAGGCGGCAGAGCTGGAGGTGAAGCGCGCCCTCGAGGTGAGAGGAGGAGGAGAGAGGGAGAGGGATCAGGCATGCATATGGGTATAATATAGTAGGAGAAAAGGGGCTGCCGTGTCGCTATGTGTCGCCACTGTCGTGCTGTTGCCGCCGCCGCGGCCGCTGTCGCTGCCGCCACCGCTGCCACCGCCACTGTCACCACCGCTGTCGCCACCGCTGCTTCCACCGCCGCCGCCACCGTCGCCACCGCCGCCACCGCCGCCGCCGCTGCTGCCGCAGCTGCTGTCGCTGCAGCCACTGTCGCCGCTGCCACTGACACCACCACCTCTGTAGCTGCTGCCGCTGTTGCCACCCCTCTGTCGGCACCGCTGTCGCTGCTGCCTCTGCCGCCGCCGCTGCTTTGTCGCCGCCGCCACTGTCGCCACCGTCGTTACCGCCGCCACCGCCGCCACCGCCGCCGCTGTCGCCGCCGCCGTCACCACCACCGCTGCCGCTGTCGCTGTCGCCACTACCCGCTGCTTCCACCGCCGCCGCCACCGTCGCCACCGTCACCACCGCCGCTGCTGCCTCTCCTGCCGCAGCTGCTGTCGCTGCAGCCACCGTCGCCGCAAAGCCACTATCACCACCACCTCTGTAGCCGCTGCCGCTGTCGCCACCGTCGCCACCACTGTCGCTGCTGCCTCTGCCTCCGCCGCTGCTTTGTCGCCGCCGCCACTGACACCACCACCTCTGTAGCTGCTGCCGCTGTCGGCACCGCTGTCGCTGCTGCCTCTGCTGCCGCCGCTGCTTTGTCGCCGCCGCCACTGTCGCCACCGTCGTCACCGCCGCCACCGCCGCCGCTGTCGCCGCCGCCGTCACCACCGCCGCTGCCGCTGCCGCTGCCGCTGTCGCTGTCGCCACCACCGCTGCTTCCACCGCCGCCGCCACCGTCGCCACCGTCGCCACCGCCGCTGCTGCCTCTCCTGCCGCAGCTGCTGTCGCTGCAGCCACCGTTGCCACAAAGCCACTGTCACCACCACCTCTGTAGCCGCTGCCGCTGTCGCCACCGCTGTCGCTGCTGCCTCTGCCTCCGCCGCTGCTT
>NW_003307547.1:2710089-2712331 GCF_000143455.1 Volvox carteri f. nagariensis | reverse complement strand
CCGGAAGGTATGTAAAATATTATGTTGACATGAAAACATGTACTGTACACACGCTTGTATGTATCGTAAAATTATATAACAGGGATGAGATACAATAAAAAAATTAATAAATAATAATAATAATAATAATAATAATAAATGTGACGATGATAATATTAAAAAATATTATTATTAATAGTAATAAGGGTGACAGACGGCAGGAAAAGATAAGAAAAGCAGCGGGGGGGGAGGGGGGTGTTTATTGTAGCTATCGTGGCACGAGTAGTAGAATTAAATAATAATGATGATAACAATAATGACAGTAGTAGCTGTGTAGTCGACAACGGCAGAGCATGCACAGCAGGGAAGACCTTCCGTGTTTTTTAATTTTATTTTACAAAGTGGGAAGAAATATGATAACATATCTTATTATTATATTATATGCCACACCCCATCACCCACCAAAACCAATCATCCGCCCACACCCACGCACGAAATATTTATTATACACAACACCAGGCCATAACCGTGGTGCAGTACAGCATGCCCAATCCCTTGGCCGAGATGGAGCTGCTGGGCTTCTGGGGCCTTAAGCTCGTGGCGACAGTGACGGATTGCCACATGTCCGACAGTAAGTAGATCTCTTTCTTTTCACTTTTTTAGTGTGTTTGTGTGTATGTGTGTTTTTTTTTGTGTGTGTATGTTTTGCTTCGGGGTTTTGGAGATATGCATGTTTATTATTTGCCACCCTTTTTGTGTTATATACGTATGCATGTCTGCTGATAAGTATGTTTGTGGTAATAAATGGACATGTATCCAGGCGGCAGGGTGATGACGGCTTTCGTCTTCAAAGTGGTCTCGTACAGGAACGAAGCAGCGTCGACAATGTTGACTCCGGAACCTCTTCCGGAGTCCCTGGAGTACCTGCAGGCCCAAGTGGAAAGGGCCTTGGATGAGAGACGGGAGCTGGAGCGAGTAATGTGGGCAGCCCGGGAGGGGCGAGGTGGTCCTTCCATGCTGTCCTGCAAGCAGCTGGAGACCATCGAGTTGAGCACCATGGGAGAGGCGGCAGAGCTGGAGGTGAAGCGCGCCCTCGAGGTGAGAGGAGGAGGAGAGAGGGAGAGGGATCAGGCATGCATATGGGTATAATATAGTAGGAGAAAAGGGGCTGCCGTGTCGCTGTGTCGCCACTGTCGTGCTGTTGCCGCCGCCGCGGCCGCTGTCGCCGCCGCCACCGCTGCCACCGCCACTGTCACCACCGCTGTCGCCACCGCTGCTTCCACCGCCGCCGTCACCGTCGCCACCGTCGCCACCGCCGCCACCGCCGCCGCCGCTGCTGCCGCAGCTGCTGTCGCTGCAGCCACTGTCGCCGCTGCCACTGACACCACCACCTCTGTAGGTGCTGCCGCTGTTGCCACCCCTGTCGGCACCGCTGTCGCTGCTGCCTCTGCCGCCACCGCTGCTTTGTCGCCGCCGCCACTGTCGCCACCGTCGTTACCGCCGCCACCGCCGCCACCGCCGCCGCTGTCGCCGCCGCCGTCACCACCGCCGCTGCCGCTGTCGCTGTCGCCACCACCGCTGCTTCCACCGCCGCCGCCACCGTCGCCACCGTCGCCACCGCCGCTGCTGCCTCTCCTGCCGCAGCTGCTGTCGCTGCAGCCACCGTCGCCGCAAAGCCACTATCACCACCACCTCTGTAGCCGCTGCCGCTGTCGCCACCGCTGTCGCTGCTGCCTCTGCCTCCGCCCCTGCTTTGTCGCCACGGCCACTGACACCACCACCTCTTGTAGTAGCTGCTGCCGCTGTCGTTACCCCTCTGTCGGCACCGCTGTCGCTGCTGCCTCTGCCGCCGCCGCTGCCGTCACAGCCGCCACTGTCGCCACCGTCGTTACCGCCACCGCCGCTGCTGCCTCTGCCTCCGCCGCTGCTTTGTCGCCGCCGCCACTGTTCTCACCACCGCTATATGCTGTGCCTCTGCTGCCGCCGCCTTGCATGATGTGGGGGATGTTGTGTTGTTTTATTGAAGCCCGAAGTACTATTTTAACATGATTGATAAATAATAAAAAAATGCACACCCGCCCACACACTACCATAAATCCGAATATTTTGTGGATGTACTTAATAATATTGTTACTATTATGCTGCTCTGCTCTGCTGGTAAAAAAGAAGAGCGACCATTTCCCCCGCAACAAAAAGTAATGCCTGGTGCTGGTTTTTGTCCTTGTTGCAGTTTAAGCGCGTCATGTATGCGCCAGCGTACGAG
>NW_003307547.1:2707970-2710039 GCF_000143455.1 Volvox carteri f. nagariensis | reverse complement strand
CACGATTTGGCGGCCGCAGCAGCAGAGTTTGGTACTGCTAATAATAATAGCAACAACAGTATAATGTACATCCATCATCTTATTGTTGCCGTTGCCACCACTCAACAAAAGCTACAACAGATACAACAGATACAACTACTACGACTACTACTATATAGCAATATACCTCTTTTTTTGTCTTATCACAGAGCAGCACACAGAAGAGCACATACACATCTGTATATACATCTGTGTACAGAGACGCGGCGTGTCGTGCACACATGTACTAGTAGTACACATCTCCTAAACGTTCATCTTCAACGGCACACTGCCCAAAAAGATACGACGCTTGACATGCTTATAATAATAAGGTTGGGAGGAAAGTCGGGGGTGGGGAGACGGTGGAGGTATAGTAGCGAGACGGTGGAGGACGTGGAGAGACACAGATACACAGATACACAGATACGCCGATACAGAGAGGACGGAGAGGGTTTGGTGATATTTCTGGGAATGGACACAGAGCGACACAGAGTGACCGACAGCAGGACAGCAGGAGGGGGACGGACTCTGACACAGAGAGATTGTTCGTGATGTAATTAATCATCGTCATCATCATCATCATCGTCATCGCCATCATCCTCCTCCATCTGCAGGAGATGTTCCACTGATGCTATTATTATATCTATATGTCTAATACAGCAGCAGCTTTAGCAAAAGAGCGTCCTTGACGTAATTAATAAGGACACGCCTTTGCAGAAAGTATAAGGACACGCCTGACAAGATACGTGCTCTGCTGTGATACGTGCTAAAAAATAGGAGTTAGTTCCAGAAGTGCTAAATCATATGTATGTACTTCTTTGTCGTCCAACTACTGGTGGGCGCAATCTATAATGATGATGCTAAATGATGATGATGCTAAATATCACGCAGAGAAGAACAGAGAATAGAGCACAACAACCAATACAACAACCCCGCGAATCGCGCTTTGTCGTATATTAGTAATAAAGTGCGCCGCCCTCCCACAACAACTTCTCACCGCTCGCCGACGACAAACAGACAATTGAAATGAGACCGTCACAGCGAGAGCTATCAGGACGTTTTTAAAATTTTATTTATGGAGCAGGCGCCAAGTAGAAAACAAGCCGCGAAGAAGCAGAAGCAGACATGTGTCTAATGCGCGCGAACCACGGAACAAGACAAACACCAATCAATAGACCGCAACAAAAGCACAAAGAAACAGCTTTAGCGTCCTCGAAAGGACACGCCGGCAGTAAGGGCGATTTACAAGAAAGTTGTGGGATATACACTAACGCTGCCCGATACAAGTCATCGGCTACTCCCGCCGGAGTGGTCAGTGAGCCTGTGGTGTGCTAAGACATAGTAATTTGCAGTACGTATGCGCAATTGGTGATCGTGGGTTCAAGTCACGGCTCATGAAACAACTGCGCGAGCGATCAGGGTTGTTCGCTGATGTAATTTACCGGCATGTGCAGCTCAATTTTTGGTTTATTGATAATAACAATCATTGTTGAATTGAAACAAGAAAATGTGTTTTTTAATGTATATATAATAATATATCGTTTTTTTTCTGCATGCTGCAGGAAGAAGCAGGAAAAGCAAGACGTACGTGAGGCGGCACGTGCTATTATTATAGAGTGCTGGCGGGAGGGGGAAGAGGAGGAAGAGGTTTGGGAGCAGGAGGAGGAGATTCAGGCTGAGAGGTGGAGAGCAGCCGCACTGCTGGGGAGGAGGAGCAGGAGCAGCAGGAGATGATGCTGGATAAAGATCGAGGCGGAGGAGCAGGAGCAGGAGTAGGAGTAGGAGCAGAAAGAAGTAGACTAGCAGCAGCAAGCCCCTCCAAACCGTCGCTGCCACCACCGCCACCACCACAGCAGCAGCAGCAGCAGCAGCAGCAGCAGCACATCATCTCCACCATTCATAATGCTGAAACCCTGCCCACCACCCCGCCTGCAACCATCACAACAACAATCAAGCCGCCAACACGACAGCCACCAGCAATGATGATGATGCCACGACGGAAGGAATACCCAAACAAGAAGGCACGCCTGCTGTTTGGTGGCGCTGCTGCT
>NW_003307547.1:2701640-2703155 GCF_000143455.1 Volvox carteri f. nagariensis | reverse complement strand
CTGGTTTTTAGCACTCATCTGGGGCGTTGCTTCGCTGCAATAGCCCATTCTTTCCCCCCGTGTGTACTCCCTAAAACCCTAAACCCTAAAACCCTCTTCCTTTCTTTCTTTATCTATTTATGTCTGTCTGTCTGTCTGTCTGTCTGTCTGTGTCTGTCTCTGTGTCTGTCTGTCCGTGTCTCTCTGTCTGTGTGTCTGCCTCTGTGTCTGTCTGTCTGTGTCTGTCTCTGTCTGTCTGTGTGTCTGTCTCTGTGACTCTCCTTTTGTCTGTCTCTGTTTGTCTGTCCGTGTGTCTGTCTGTGTGTGTGTCTGTGTGTGTGTGTGTGTGTGTGTGTGTGTGTGTGTGTGTGTGACTGAAATGGGTGGGTGGTTGTGTCTGTCTTTGTATGTGTTTGAGTGTGTTACAAGTTCCATACAAGTGCGGGGTTGTACATAAAAGCTGGCGTGCCCATGGACGGTAAATCGTTTGATGTGCAGTTACATGGTGGAAGTGCAGTTACCATCATTGTCCTCCCTCGTCCACTTGAGCATATGAAGCGCCATAGAGCAACGTGCCGGGTCTCCCAGACTTCCGAGGGGAACCTGGCTAGTGCCAGGGGTGGGGCCTCAGTCAAATCGTGCGCACGTTGTACCCTTGAAACGCGAGGTCATGTTCATACTTAGCCCGTGTACTAGTGTACACCGGGCATTTCACAAAGGCATGCATTTCGCCTTGAACCGCCCTGCAGTCACAAAGCCTGCAGGTGCGTGCTGTGTGCTCACAGCTGTTAGGTTGGTCATGACGTTGATCAATCTCTAACTCCCAACAGCCTGTTACCCGGAAGCATTGAGATGATAGTCTTCGCCGAGGCAGGAAGGAGACCAACCCAGCGGCAAGCACTAGTCTGCATAGACGCGTATACGAAAACAATCTATATGGCGGCAGCGGAGTCTTGAACTCTGAACACCTAGTATTCGTGATACTTCAGTGTCTGGCCAGTGCACCCCGCCCGGGTAGCTTATATCTCGGCCTACCTGCCGGAGATTCCCTACCATGGTCCTGCCATACTAGGATTATGTCAGTGGGGCCCCGGGGCCCCAGCCCATTAGGTTTGCTACGAACAACCGTCATGTTCGAGACATGTGACGAAACTCGTAACATGTACGAAACTCGGGTCGAATCGTTCACGAAATAACAGTTATTGTCAAGAGTAATCGTTGAAATATTCTAAGGGTTTTTGCTGCGAACAACCACCATGTTCGAGACATGTGACGAAACTCATAACATGTACAAAACTCGAGTCGAATCGTTAACGAATTAACAGTTATTGTCAAGAGTAATCGTTGAAATATTCTAAGGGTTTTCGCTGCGAACAACCACCATGTTCGAGACATGTGACGAAACTCATAACATGTACAAAACTAGAGTCGAATCGTTAACGAATTAACAGTTATTGTCAAGAGTAATCGTTGAATATTCTAAGTGAAATGTAGCTTGCTACAATGTGTGTGTACATGTATGTGTGAGACTGTGTG
>NW_003307547.1:2693855-2701590 GCF_000143455.1 Volvox carteri f. nagariensis | reverse complement strand
ACTCTTTGTACGGCAGATTCGGCACAATGTTTTGCCTCATTGCGATGTTGCCTGAAAATTTTAAACAGAAGGGATCACTGCTCATGCTGGTGCAGCAAGACATGTAAGGAGATGGCCTGGTCACAATCCAGCAGTCATATATCGACAATCTCAAGCTATGACAACTTGTTACATGTGTCTGTAATAAAAAAGGGACTTTGCGATGGTGTGGGGAGCTCTTTGAGTGGTGGGACTGTGGAAATCCAGTTTGTTTCGCCCGTAACAAGTTTGTTACGGGCGAAACAACGTCCCTCTGAAACGTTTGGATATGCCTATGCAACACATTTCCTCAATTTCATGAACTGCAAGTATTCTAATCCAACATCACCCCAATCTCAGTGTAAACTAGTCTCCAAATGTGCCTGCACAAGACTGTCACCCCTGTCACCCGGCATTCACATTGCCTTAACCTCCTCAAGCTTGTCGGGTTGTGACACGTGGGCATGAACCTTGTGACAATGGGCATTGTCACAAAGAAACTGGTTGCAATCAGAAATGCATTTTTGCTCATGCCAGGTTACCGACATCGGTTACCGATTACTGGGGACGGTTAACGGATAACGGTTCGCCCGGTAATCCTACCGACCGGTTACCCATCTCGTTAACTGGACCCGTTAGGTCGGAACCGGGCCGGAACCGGCCTGGAGTATGCCATTGGGCCTGTTTATTACTTTTAAGGAATATATTACTTTAAAAAAAGACACTGAGCTGAGTACCGGCCATAGAGGGCTGTCCTTGCTGCTGTAAATTAATGCGAAAAACCAGCCCCGGTTACTGCCCAGTAACTGTAACCCAATCGTAACCACCCCCATTAACGACCCCCGGTAACCATCCACCTGGTAACCGGTCTCCGCATACCCCGTTAACGACCTAAATTGCCCGATAACCGGGCAAGTCTATGTGGTAGGGTAGCAGACTTGGAGTCTGGAGCCCACATATTGATGGGTTGCTGGTCATGACTTATAAGCCCACAGTGAACAACTTCTGGGATGTGCGCAAAACATGGGCCAGGGGTGGTCATGGAGTGCAGTGTATGACTCGTGTAAACAATGTAAAACATGTGCCAATGTGGTCATGGAATGCAGTGTACGAGTCATGTAAACCAAGCAAAACATGGGCCAGGGTGGTCATGGAATGCAGTGTACGACTCATGGAATGAGTGCAAAACATGGGCCAGGGTGGTCATGGAATGCATTGTATGACTCATGGAATGAGTGCAAAACATGGGCCAGGGTGGTCATGGAATGCATTGTTCCATCATGGAATACCATGCGCAATATGACCTGGTCATGTTCCGCATATTTATGAGCAGGTACATGACCACCTTTATGACCTCATGGGGTCATAAAGTGCAGCCATGACTGAATACGGTCATATTGCGGTCCCATGACCTGTCATAAATCCAATCATAAATCCCATCATGACCACGCATTTCATGACCCCAACCAGTCATATCCTGCACTTGCTTATGCAAACTATGAACTGATCCATGACCGGATCCATGACTTAATGACAAATTATGACCGGATCCATGACCACATACATGACCAGATCCATGACTTAATGACAAACTATGACCGGATCCATGACCACATATATGTGGGGTGCCAGGGCCACATCAAGTGCGGCCTGGAGGACCTTGCGCTTCAGGGACCGGAAGGACAGGCTATCCTTGCCCTCACCTGCATGTGAGTGGTACACAGAGGTGGTAGTCCCACAAAGAATTGTAGATACCCTTCAAAGTATCTGCAGATGGGGTGTAGGCCTCGCCTGGAAACTGCTTGAACAGGCGCAAAAACTCCTGGAGCTTGCAACCTGCAGGCATCACATTTCAACTTGCAGTAAGCATTGTGGCTTGCTATCAACTAGGCACCAAAAACAGCATGCTTAGAAACAGTGAGTAATGCTGGTAAACACTGGTAACACTGGCCAATGCTGGTAAAAACGCACCCGAGAGGTTCGCCGCGAGGAAGGTCTCCACCTCTGAAGACAAACTTTTCTCAGGTGGCTTTTCACTATTTGCCTCTGCATACTTGTCTAGGTGGTCAAGGTATGAGACGCCCATCTCGAACGTGCCAATTGATGGCTCGTCAAGAGGAACACTCTGCCTGCATTCCACATTCACCACTGGCTCATTGTCTGTGAATAATTTATCATTGTTGGCGACGTCTCCACCGGCAACGCAGCAGCCAGGCAGCGTTGACTCGATAACACCCTTGCAGCCATAGGGGTTGCGAAGGAGATGCAGGCGCAGCTCCTTGAACTCTCGTCCACAGTGAGGGCACCTCTGGGTGGACATATTGATGACCAGTCGCGGCAGGTGAGAATGCTCAGTGAAAGTCTGGCAGTTGACCAGGGCCTCTCCCTATGTGATAACCAGTGAAGTAATTGCGACACCTGTGTCACTATCTAATTATAGGAAATTACACTAAATAGATTTGCTGTAACGTCCTCCAGGAATGCGCAGAATGTCTCGCCGAGGCCTGGGCACTGCTTCACTAGCTGTGGCTGCACTACATAAACAAGTTCCGCTGCCAGCTCAGCATCAAAAGCAATACCATTTTTCGTGATAAACACTGCCTGCTCTTCAAAAGCCGACCAATTTTCATCGAGAAGGTTCAAAATAAAAGTGGAGTCCATAATTTTAAATTAAGCAGATAAACCGAGGCCTGATGGGCAATGCTGACAACCTTCCCTGATAGACGAATCTTCTTCAATTTCAATCTGCCGTACTCGCGTCCCTCGTAAGGGACGCGACTACGACACAGCTGCTCAAGACCACCGACAAAAATGATAAAAGCTCTGCGGTGCTCATAAGCTATCATAGAATTTCGTAAGAAGGTCAAGCCCGTGAGTCAACGCGGCATAGCAGAATGTATGACCGGTCCTTACATAGCCAAACACGCAAAAGGCAACGACTGAACGCCGAACAAACACCAAAACAGCAAGATAAGCCTGAAAGTTTTCCTGATAAAGGCGTTTGGGATGGCGGTGCTGTTGTCAGTAATGCATCGGCAATGGTGTTGCTGCCCAATCATCTCAAACTGCTACAGTTTTGTGGTAAGGAAGTGGGAGAGGCTGGGCACTGCCTGGTCCCCACAGCATGTGCTGGGGTTTTGTAAGTATGGCGATAATCGTTACATGCCAGGCAGTGTTAGCCTGCCAGAACCTTGCCAACATTGATGCAGAACAGACATCAGCTCAGCGGCATGGTTTAACCCAAGCAGACACTCTCCAGCATATTGAACTCCTCTCACCGTCTACCCATCGTCTATTCTTCGTCTACAATAGATGAATCGACTAGAGACGACATGTATAGACGACTCGACTTTAGACGAACTATTGTAGATGACTCGTCTAATAGACGGGTCTTCAGGATATAGACGACCAAAAAAAATACAGACGTACCCCGCCAACCCCCGTGCCCCGATCCTCCCGACCCTCCCAACCCCGTTCCCCGACCCTCCCTATCCCCCATACCCCGCCAACCCCCGTGCCCCGACCCTCCCAACCCTCCCAACCCCTATTCCCCGACCCTCCCTAACCCCCATACCCCGCAACCTCCCGTGCCACGACCCTCCCAACCCTCCCAGCCCCAATTCCCCGACCCTCCCTATCCATACACACCTTGTAGCGATGTATGACGTACGTTCCTCGACTCGAAAAGCTCCTAGCCATGCCCTGGAGGGTAGTGGGTGCAGTCGGATGCCAAGGACAACGTTAGGCTAAGCTTCAAATATGCATGTTCTAATGCACCGTTTTTAGCACTCATCTGGGGCGTTGCTTCGCTGCAATAGCCCATTCTTTCCCCCCGTGTGTACTCCCTAAAACCCTAAAACCCTAAACCCAACCCGCCCACAGTGTAACACCCCATCAACTGTTAACAGTGTGGGCTCCAGGTATATGTCAGTCACAGGGCCAAACAGGACAAGACAGGCTCTAACCCAGTGTCTAACTGGCTGTTATGCCACGTTAACAACTATCGTCAGCAGCTGATAATGAGCCCCTCTGACAGCCCCGCCTAAGAAGTTAGACGCTGTTAGACCCCCTATGAGTTGGTAGGGTGAGCAAGGACCTGGCCAGGTGCGTGCAGAACTACAACACCACGCTGCACCATCCACTGAAGCTGTGTGAAGGGGGCACCGCATGCCAGACCATGACACCCGAGCAGGTGCTTGGGTGGTTCATCGTCGGTGAGTCACCCTCGTGAATGGCAGCTACGGCAGCTACGGATGCGGCGGCAGCTACGGCAGTGGCGGCTGCGGGGCGCCTGGCTCAGCTGCACTGGGAGAACTCACAGTATAACAAGCGCGTTGGAGTGATGCTGCTGCCCAAGTACCCCCGCGTGGGTGACACGGTGCAGCACTATATGCACATGGGCAAGCACAGATTCGAGAAGAAAGAGGGAGAACACTTCTCTGGGAAGGTGTACAAAGTTGTGGGATACACGGCAGGCATGAACCACAGGTTCAAGATCGAGGAGAGGGACGTGCCAGAGCAGGGTGCGGTGGTGCAGCAGGTGCTGCAGGAGTTCAAATACGACGAGCTATTGATTGTGCCCCCTGACGCAGAGGGCATGGAAAGTAACGTGGTCCTGGAAGCCCGGAAGAGGCTGCAGTGTTCCCTGCACAGGATGCGGAGAGAGGGTTTGCAGCCGGCGCCTGGTGATGACAGTGAAGTCGTTGGCGCAGACGATGACGGTGGTGGTGACGGTGATGGCAGGGGTGGCAGGGGTGCAGCAGAGGCGCCCCCCGCCGCTGTGGCGGGCACATGGCAGCTCCGAATGTGGCGTCAGACCGAGCCTGCACTGGCACCTGTTTGGCGCCGCCAAATGTTGGCCTAACTTTCAGAGGAGAGCACGCCCGGTGGAGGCTGCCTGCAGGCGACCCGTGATGCATTCTGTCCGGCGCCGCCAAACATTGGTGAATGTTCAGAGGAGGAGAGCATGCCCGGCGGAGGCTGCCGGCAGGCGACCCGTGATGCACTCTGTCCGGTGCCGCCAAAAGTTGGTGAACATTCAGAGGAGGAGAGCACGCCCAGTGGAGGCTGCCGGCAGGCGACCTGTGACACACTCTGTTTGGCGCCGCCACAAGTTGGCGAACTTTCAGAGGAGGAGAGCACGCCTGGTGGAGGCTGCTGGCAGGCGACCCGTGATGCACTCTGTCCGGTGCCGCCAAAAATTGGCGAACTTTCAGAGGAGGAGAGCACGCCCGGTGGAGGATGCCGGCAGGTGAAACGTGATGCACTCTGTCTGGCGCCACCAAAAGTTGGCGAACATTCAGAGGAGGAGAGCACGCCCGGTGGAGGCTGCCGGCAGGCGACCTGTGACACACTCTGTTTGGCGCCGCCACAAGTTGGCGAACTTTCAGAGGAGGAGAGCACGCCTGGCGGAGGCTGCTGGCAGGCGACCCGTGACGCACTCTGTCCAGTGCCGCCAAAAGTTGGCGAACGTTCAGAGGAGGGGGTGTGGTGGAGCCCCTTTTTAAGCCCCTGCCCCAGGGGAGAGTGCCGGTGGAAGCGGCTTGGTTCTCTGTTTGTTAGAACAGCGAGAGCATGTGAGTAAGCTGGCCAGGGGGTGGCGGCTTGTTTATTGAGGCTTGTTTATTGAGGCCGAGGCGGTGGTTTAGGGACTGAGGCTTGTGGCACCTCTCGTGTGGTTAGCTTCTCGCTTAGCACGGCTTGCAGCCTTCTGCACCGTTGAGTTGCTTAGCCGGGGGCCGAGAGGGACCCCCGGCTTGTGTAAGTGAGGGAGTGAGGCGTGCACGGCGGGACAGATGGACATAACCGTGCGCCCACCCTTGCACTGTGTTTCGGCCCAGTCAGGGTCCTCGGTGCTCGTCTGTTCCCAGGGCGAGTTGCCCACAGTGTAACACCCCGTCAACAGTAGTAAGAATCCCGCCTGCCCACAAGTGACAACATTGTCTCAGTTAACTGCTTTCAAGCTTGAAAGCAGAACCAAGAAATGTACATAAGAAACATAACGAGCCATAGCGATATTGTAGTGTTCCTGCTACGATAGTGGGAGGGGTGGATTGAGGTTCTAGCACCCTGAATTAATCTAGCATAGGACTAGGTCCTCCTGTTCAAGCATGGTAGGTGAAGAAGGCAGGCATAGTTCCTGGCTTGGCTGGTGGTAGGTTACCGTACACATATGGTCAGGGCAGTGATGGCTGGCGGACTCATCCAGGTTGTGTATTAGTCCCCTTGAGTGATATTTCCTGGAGACATTAATCTCATAGGCATACCTGCATGTGTATGTGCTCGGCGGACACCGGAGTATGGGGAATAACCCCCTCAGTTCCGCATTCCCCTTAACACACGACAGGCTTACATCCCGTGTAATCTAATATAATAATGTCTAGCAGTGTCTGCCGGCCACATACACACTCACACACACAATTGAGCAAGCAACATGCAGGTGCTAAGCATGCATATGCCAGTCTTGACAGGACAAGTCTACTTGTACATATTTACATGGCTACATGTGCGTGTTCTGGCCTTCCATAAGTCGGTGGACGGGGGTTTTATGGAACTCCATATGGACTTTATGGATGCAACCAAAATATGGAGGATGGTCTAGTGCACACTACAATACCGCAGGTAGTCGGTAAGTACCGGACTTGCAGGCTAATGCAGCGGTGGTTGTGGCTTGCAAGCAATTGCATTGATGGACGTCAAATAAGATACCTGAAACAGTGACGATTATGATAACACTGATGGGGGCGGGCTCCGATAGTCACCTATCCTCCAGTAACCATGTAATAACCGTTCTCTTTATCTATTCGATTTATCTATTCGTTCCGTCGCATCTCAAGCAAGAAAATGATGGCCCAAATGACTGGCATTCATGAATTGTGCGGACTTGCGTCTGATTGTGTGAGCCTGGATGGCTTTAAGGAGCGACGGAAAGTGGGCTGAGATGACGGAGGCGCCATAGCATTGTCCCAATCCACCTTCTCCTACTACGTACTATACAAATCACATTCATGCAACCGTCTATCCATATTCGTTGCCCACAACAACGCAGCAAGGTGCAACGGACAAAACGCAACGGATGAATAGTAAAGCGGCCCCAATATATCATATGCATACAAGGGCACCATCTATTGGCGATAAACATTTCACAGACGCACAAGGACCACCCAGTACCAATGCATGAACTTTTTGCGGTTGTTTAAAAGGTATGGAAGGTCTACAGGGGTACAACACGGTTACCCCGAGCCCGGGCCCGCTTCAAGCCCACCACACCGACCACCACGGCCACCATAGCCGCACCCACAATGGTACAAACGACTATCAGCACCACCGATAAGCCACCAGTGGCAGCCCCAGGTGTTGCAACAGAAGAAGCTGTAGTATCAGCAGCTGATCCAGCAGATGACTCGTGGGATGCTCCATCCACACCTCCAACAGCGGATGGGGGCAACGGCAGCCCTGCTGTGGCCGCTCCCGCCATCAGTGGAGCAGCTGTTGGACTGAATCCGCTGCCTTCATTTGCTTCACCTCCTGAACCGCCGCTGCGACTGGTACTTGCCCTCTCTGATTGAACAAATGCAGCAGCCTGGGGCGCCGTTGGACTTGGTGGAGGCCCCGGAGGACTTATTAATTGTGATGTATAAGGGGAAGGAGGGAGAGGTGTAGGATAGCGAGGGGATGGGGGGCTGGGAGGTGGAGGGTTAAGGGGGGGAGGGCTGTG
>NW_003307547.1:2671588-2692989 GCF_000143455.1 Volvox carteri f. nagariensis | reverse complement strand
GGAGGGGGATTAGGGGGCGGAGGCCTGGGAGGCGGAGGGTTAGGGGGCGGAGGGCTGGGAGGCGGAGGGTTAGGGGGCGGAGGGCTGGGAGGCGGATGCCGAGGGGGAGGGGGAGAGGGAGGAGGTTTACGACGGGGAGATGGTGGCACCGGTGGTGGTGGTGGTTCCACCGGTGGAGGCGGTGGTGTTGGTGGTGGTGGCGGTGGTGACGGTGGCATATAATCCGGGATATCTGTAGGGCGGGACAACGGTATTCTCTGAGTCCCGTGAAATGGCAAATGTAGGCAGCTGTGTACAGTATATCTTTAGAATGCGATCAGGCATTAGGCATTAGGTAATACAACAGCGGGGAGTGTTTTGCATTAGGATGACCTGATTTACATTATTATATTGTTTGGTGTGGTCTGGTCTGCAGGCACTACTGCGCTCTTGTGAGGCAGTCTTAAGTCCTGGGTATGATTTCTGGGTAGCTCCCCGACGTTGTCAGGAGCATCAGATTTTAAATACCTGTCCAAATGTGCAGTTGCGGTCTCACTTGACCAAGATTCCCACGCTTGATTGATGGTGATTGTTGAATCCTCTGTCTGTACGGACTTTCGGGTGAATGGATGATGTGGGACCCTAGATGGCAGGGTCAACCGCCTTGGACTTTCAGTTCGCATCGCATAGCCCTATGGCTGGACGTCCCCCCTTTATGGCCCCCTAGACCCCTTGCCTTAGGGCTAAGGGGGCTAAGGGCCCCCCTTCATGAGGGTCAAGGGGTCTAGGGGGCCATAAAGGGGGGACATCCAGCCATAGGGCCTGCACTGCACTGTCGACAGACTTGTTGGCTACATGTCATGCTTCAACTTTGCATGGGAACACTGCAAGGGGACACTTAATGTGGCTGACGCTCTTAGTCGTCACCCATCGCTGCATGCCACCATTCTGTCTGCTGTCTCTGATCCTGTCGCTGCTGTGACGACTCATCGCTCTGCTGCTATCCTGCTAGTCGCGAGTCCCTCCTCTATGCATACAGAACCCACACTTATGGATCGCTTGCATCGTACTTACACTTCTGACCAATGGTGTTCGAACCGGCATAACACTGACCCGTTGCATCGTAAGAACGGTCTCTGGTTCGGTACAGATGGTGATCACCAGCAGATAGTGGTACCTGCTGACACCATCCTTCATCGAGATCTCCTCTCTCGCTATCACGAAGGTTCTCTTGCTGGTCACCCTGGGTCCACCCGTATGCTTGAGCAACTGCGCCGTCGTTTCTGGTGGCCCCGCCTTGCTCGTGGTACCGAGGAGGATGTTCAGCACTGTCCTGATTGCCAACACAACAAGCCGCAGTCCGGTGAGACGCCAGGGCATCTGCAACCCCTGCCTGTCCCGGATGCGCCTTGGGACAGTGTGTCACTGGACTTTGTGGTCGTGCTTCCCAAAACTCAGGGGGGATATGATGCGGTCTTAGTCTTCATGGGTCACCTGACTACGATGGTGCACCTGGCGCCCACTACTACGACCTGTACAGCTGAGCATACTACAGGCCTGTTTTTGAACAATTTTGTCCATTTGCATGACACCCCCAAAAACGTGGTATCTGACCTTGGCCCGCAGTTTGCGAGTAAGTTTTGGGGCATGCTTGGAACTCTGTTGAATATGAGGATCAATCTGTCCACGGTGTACCATCCTAAAACTGATGGTCAGACTGAATGCGTAAATCGCACTCTGGGTGATATGTTGCGCAATTTTGTGAGCCGTAATCCTATGACCTGGGATGTGTATCTTTTTCTCTTTTACAGGGTGGTTAAGCTTCACCAGTGGCCTCCTTCCCGAGGCAGTTCCCTGCTCTCCCCTGCTATAGGGGCACCCTAAGCCATTCACCCCATCCGACTTCAGAGTGTACTCTTTGAGTTTGGCAACTCACCACCAGCATCCAACCAAATCTAGCGGATCAACGGCGCATCAACTTAGTTCCTGGTCAGCTCGCGAGTTGATTTTATCACGTCCTACACCGTCCACAAGATGGGGGGCCACCTCCCATTTCATCACCTCTCAAACACACCGAGAGATCGGCAGGCGGATTTGAACCCGGACGCGCCGGGACGCGACGGGAGCAGAAGCCAGGCCTTAACTTCTGCCAGCCGCCTGCCGATGTGTATCTGTTTGCTGCGGAGTTCGCTATGAACAACGCTGTAAATCATTCGACTGGTAAGAGTCCATTCTTCCTGAACTATGACTTCAATCCTGCTCTACCGGTCTGGCGAGAGCTGGACCTGCCGGTACCTGCTGCCAAGGTCTTTGTCAAGTCCTTTGTCATGCGCATCAGTGATGCGAAGACCTGTCTGGATGCTGCCCAACAACGGACTACACGTTACTACAACCGTAACAAGAAGGATCTGGTGCCGACACCTGGTCAACTTGTCATGTTGAGTACGAAGAACCTTCATGGACAAGTTCAGGGCTCCCGCAAGCTGCTGCCTCGCTGGGCTGGACCGTATCCTGTGGTACGAATGGAAGGTAAAGTTGCTGTCGAGCTGGACCTGCTGCCCAAGTTCCAGATCCACTGCACATTCCATGTCTCGCTGGTGCGTCCGTTCCGTGGAGATGCTCTGGAGACTGTGGCAGACCCTGGGCCTGTCGCTTGGGACGATAACACCCCTTGTACCATGTGGAGCGTATTCTGGACTTCCAAGTACGTCACGTACATGCTGATTGCAAGTTCCGGAATGTCTGTGAGTACCTGGGCAAGTGGGCTGGCTACTCATCAGAGCACAACAGCTGGGAGCCGGAGAAGAACTTCACACCGGACCTCGCTAATGTTCTATCTGCTGCTCGGGACGCCGCGGGGAAGCGCCATCTGGAGGGGGGATAGTAGTATCACGCTGTGGACTTAGCGCAATTCTACCTGGCGCGTAACAGAGCTGTGTCTGACCTAGCAACTGCTAACTGTCCTATACAGGCAACTGGCCTACGAACTGATGTCCCAGAGAGATTGTCCAAAGTCATCTGAGCTTTAACGTGGTAATTCTGTAGTGCTGGCTAACCACGGGGGATGGGTCTGATCGGAAGTTGTTCGATCCCTGTCTGTTGAAGAAGCCTGTGTCGTTATGATAGCCACTGTCTCCTGGCTATCTACCCCAATGGTCAAAGGGGTATCCAAGCGTTATAATAAGATATAATTGTATGAATGCTCCATGTCATACATGGATTTGGATAAGCAACGTGCTGCACACTCAACTGGTGATTCTTATCACCCCCACTGAATGGTGGATTTTCACACATAATACTACACCTGGGGCCTGTTGCCCTGGGCCCCATCAGCAGTCCGGTGAACGTGGGGGCGCGCATTGTGGACATCCACAGGGTTCTGCCGACTGTGTACACCATTAGTGGGGTACTGCCACAGGTCCAGTCCAGAGCTGTGTCACACTGGCTGGCTGATGTGTACAGGCATCCAGCGGAGCACTTCAGTCCTGCCCAGCATACTGGACACGCTGCTGGTGTTGTGGTCACTCTCACTGAGGGCACCAAGCCCTTGCCTGAGTTTCAATCATGGCGCTGGCTGACACAGCAGGGGCTGCGGCGGGACACACTTCACATGGCTGCCATGCAGCCCCCTACCTGGGACTCACAGTCTTAGTGGTGCTCCTGCAGCACCAGCCCGGAACCAAGGAGGATGAGCAGCAGCACGGCAAGCAGAAGCCCAGCGGGAGTGGGATGCAGCAGTCGCCCATGTGACCACTGCAAACTGCATGCACCAAGCAGGACCTGCAGCCGTGGCAGCCGCACCATCATCAGTACCTGCACTGTTGTATACCTTTCCTTACATCTGGTCCCAAACTGATACATTTGCTGTCTTTTTTCTGTTGTTCCCGCTTGGCGCGGTTGATGAATAAGTTCACTGGAACTAACCGATTTCCACTGCCTACTTTGCCGCCATTCCTCAGATTTATGGCTCCGACCTCTGGGTCCGATGGTGAGGGGGACGCTGTCATGGATGCCTACAAGTAAACGTCGCCTCAGGCGGAAGTATGGGCGGGGTCGTAGCACAGGTTATGACTGGGACACCGGTCCCTGGCTCGTGGAGCCCTGTCATCGATTGGAAGCATGGGTCAACAGTTCACCATTCCGGGATTGGCAGCACCATTCCGGGACTGGCTGTACGACTCATGCGATGGCTGCATCTTCGCTATTTAAGCGGAAGACGTTCTTTCAATCGGTGTCTTCCGACGCCACCACCCGGGTGTGTTCTATGATATAACATGCACCTGCAGGCAGGCCTGCGGATGAGAAGCCATCAGGCCCAGTTGCTGCATGGTGCTTGCCTGCACACCGTGTGGACAGTGAAACCAGCTCCCTGGAGCAGATCCGGGCTGAGCAGGAAAACTACTACCAGGGGCAGCTCAAGGAGGGTGAGAAGTCAGAGACCTTAAGGACCTGCATTTCTTCGAATGGTGGATGAGCTTTCAGAAGCAGGAGGTGATGCGGCAACAACGGGAGGTGATGCGGAACCTCCCACCCTTGCCAGAATTACCATTTTCACCGGACATGCCACCACCACTGCTGCCGCAGCAGCAGCAGCAGCCACAGCAGCAGCAGCAGCCACAGCAGCAGCAGCAGCCACAGCAGCAGCAGCAGCCACAGCAGCAGCAGCCTCAGCAGCAGCAGCAGCCTCAGCAGCAGCAGCCTCAGCAGCAGCAGCCACAGCAGCAGCAGCCACAGCAGCAGCAGCCACAGCAGCAGCAGCCACAGCAACAGCAGCCAAAGCGGCAGCCAAAGCAGCAGCAGCCGAAGCAGCAGCAGCAACAGCCAATGCAGCTAGGGGGAATGGGATCGGGAGGGGCAGGTCCATCTGCAAGCCAGCGACAGCCCCGAGGGGCCAAGGGGGCCAAGACAGCAGTGCTCATAGTGAAGCTTCTTGCCGCATCCCCTGCCCAACACGGGGCCACGCTGGTTCGGGAATCCTCACTACGCACCTGGCAGTACCTTGAGAGCTGCGATTTGAGGGAGATTGAGGAGAAGGATGCGGAGGGGCTGGCAAAGTGGCTTAGCACATTGCCTATGCGTGTGAGCTCAACCACTTCCCGGAAGAGCAAGGGTGGGGGGGCCCGAGGGGAAGGGTTGGAAGGAGCAAGGCCCAGGTACTTTGGGCTTGCGGCAGGTGAAAGAGGTCGTTTTAGGTGGCTGCAGGCAGGGGTGTAGGGGGTGCAGAGCAGTCTCTGGCAGGTAACTAGCTCTGGAGGCCTCTCACTGGTGAAGGCCTTGGTCGTGTGGTATGTGGAGTGTACTGGCGTACTATCCCTGCTAGGTTGCTCAGGCCTGATCAGTGAGTGATTCACCCTGAGTTGACTGTTTGCCTGAGACGTGCTGACGCGGGGGTGGGTGCTTCACAGCGCTCCCTCTTGTGTGTGTTTCCCCCTTGATTGCCCAGTGTCCTCGCCTTCCTGCTGGCTGCAGTGTTTCGTGTGGGACTGGTGGAAGTCTTTCCACCTGGAATAGTCCCCCTGCAGAACTTTCTTTGGGCCAGGCAGTGTTCTTTCTTGGAGTCCTGCCTTGTGTTGTTTAGCTGACGGGGTTCCAGCTCTGGGTGCATGGCCCCCCAGTGGTCCTGAGTGCTTCGGCGGTCATTCCTGTTGGGGTACGGTTAGGTGCCTCTGGCCAGCGTCAGGCCCGGATCGATATGTAACCAATACACACCGGCTTAGAGGTTGCGAGGTCCTAGGTTTGATACCAGGTGGCAGCACTCAAGTGGTAGATGTGGGATTGAACCCCGCCGACGGTCCCCCAGATGTAATAGGTCAGGGTGAAGAGGGCCTGATCAAGTGGTCAAGCAGCGGCCTAGGAGGAACTGCTCTGGTGCCAAGACATGGCTTCAAGTGAGAGGCGGATATGCCTTGGCGGAAACAAACAGTGCTATAGAGAGCGTTCATATGGCGGCATGGGGAGTCCCTGGCTCCTGGGCCACTGCATAGACAGTTGGTTGAAGAACTACAGGATCGCAGTGCTCCTGTGATGATTAGGGTATACGGCTGCCGGTGTGTGCGCCTTGTGGTAGACATTCTACACAGCTGTAGAGCATGCGTCTGGTGGCAAGGGGGCTGTAGGCGCCTGGGCTAGCTGAGCTGGCAAATGGGCAATCAGGTGGACGCAGTCCTGTGATGATTACAGTAGGCGGTAAGCACCTCCCCAATATGGGGGGTTGCAGTGTGCACACGTGCGGACAAGGTGGTATGCCCCTCCTCAGCTGAGGAGTGCTTTGGCGGTCGTTCCCGTTGGGGTACAGTTAGGTGCCCCTGGCCAGCATCAGGCCCGGATCGATATGTAATGCATACACACACACACACACACACACACACACACACACACACACGCGCGCGCGCGCACACGAGGGTTCAGGGTCCTGGAGAAATCTTTTCATTTTCCTTTCCTAGGCTGTAAAAGGAAACTGAAAAGGAAATATATAGGGTTTTACATACATGTATATGAGGTCACATATGTGTTGTATTATATGATGTATTTATTTGTATACATACACACATACATACATCGAAGTTCTAGGATCAATTCCGACTCAGGTCGGAATAAAAATCCTTCTTACTTAAGAAGATGGAAATGTCCTGTGTCGCTGGACGATAATGGATACGCTTAAAGTGACCCGCGAGCTGACCAGGAATGGAGTTGACACCGCCGTTGATCCGGTAGATTTACTTGGATGCTGGTGGTGGGTGCCGAACCCGGATAAGACACTGAGTTTGCATTAGTCGGCATGGGTGAGAAGGATGAGGGTTCTCCAAAACATTGGGGAAGGTAGGGACTGCCAGGCGAGTGGCCACGGGTGAAGCTAAACCCCCCTACTTCACACAATCTTGGACAGCCCGCCGTCTCTTCAGTCGGGTCCGAGTCCGACCCTGGCTTAGTGGCCATGCCACGTACTGTTCAATGCACGGCGGCCCGCTACATATGTGCGCTTTCGGGCGGGTCAGACCATTGGTTCGGCCACATGCCAGGTGGCGGTCTGGGGAAACTGACGCGCACACAAGGATAGGGGCCGCAGGTAAATACTTGCAAAAAAATACATTGATGGATAAAAGGCACCTCCCAACCCTAGCTTGCCAGCCCCCTTAACACACACATACATGACTGTGTGAAGTAGGGAGGTTTAGCTTCACCCGTGGCCTGGCAGTCCCTACCTTTCCCGATGTTTTGGAGAACCCTCATCCTTCTCACCCATGCCGACTTCTGCGAACTCAGTGTCTTATCCGGGTTCGGCACCCACCACCAGCATCCAATTAAATCTACCGGATCAACGGCGGTGTCAACTCCATTCCTGGTCAATTCGCGGATCGATCACCTCAACCGTGTGCATCACCGTCCATCGACATCTTCTTACGGTCGAAAGATCTTAATGCCACTCTGAGTCGGAATCGAGTCTGGAACTCCCAGGGACACATATGCCACGGCTTAGCAAAGTGCTGTGTCTGACTACTGTGTATCAAGATGTATGCTGCCAGGACATTCTTGCTCGATTCAGATTCGGATCTCTAACTATGTGGAAGCAATTCCGGTTCCTTGGTAATGGCCCTTCCGGCGATAAAAGCCAGCAGTAGACATACGTAGATTTCTCCTAAGCAAAGACTAGTACAAGCATTCATCTTAAATGAAAAAGCACGTAGTCCTAGGCGCAAGCTTATGGGAGTCTCTTGTACCCCATAGGCTCGCTGACAGGATCGTACTTCCCCAATGCTCAATCTTGGAGAGTGATCAACAATCTTATACCGCTAGAACGTTTTAGGAGTCAATAAGGCCCGTGGGTGGCCGGGCGCTTTTCCTCTTTAATAAATTCCTAGGTTACTCCGCGTAAAGTCCTTGGTTACTTAGCCAGTCGAGCCAGTCCTCCAACTAACAAGTGCAAAAGAGTCTCCATATCGAAATCGTGCCCGATCATTCAGATCGGTATTCTGATATCTAAGGGGCGAGGCGAAGGAGGGTTATCTGGTAGGGGATTTATTCTCTGAACATAACCTTTGAAGATTTTTTTGGGGCTCCCTGGGCTGACCGACCGAGTGCCATACGGCTTTGGAGCTCAAATATGCAGTATAAGCTTAAAACTCCGCCAAAAATTAATAAACTCTTGCTTCTCAAAGTTATTCTCTATACAGTAACATTATTTAAATTTTTCACATGTCAAAGGAAACGTGAAACTATCTGTGCCAGCTGGCTGCAGCCATCACAGTGTCATGTTTACGTCCATACACACTTTGGCGTATTGTCTCCACATTAAGTCTCTGACTTTTAGCCATCATGCCAGCGGCGAGCCAAAGCGCGATGCTTTGCTATGCACCGCTTTGATTTGCACTCATGACTACTGTGTACTTCTGCCATTTATGCTCCGAAAAGCCTGCTGGAAAGCACGTTCCAGAGCCCGCACAGCATTCAATCAGGACAACCTCTTTCGTTGCAGCAGCCGAAACGCCAACATCAGCATCTTCTAAATATACGTGGCTTCCTTGTCGAGTGTTAGGACCGTCTGCGCCCATTTCCTTCTTCAAGGGCTGTTCTACATGGGCTGCGCAGCCAAAAGCAGCGAGCCGAACACTAGTTCTTTCTAAAATTAGTGTCAATTAATTGAATTCTTCAAGAGGATTCATTTCATATGTCCTCCGAAACCGTTTTAGTACCTGCCCTGGACGACCGACCTCTGCCGTACACAAAGCTTTGTCAGGTCGTATGGATCGGTCCCTCAGCCAAGTTAGAATCCTTTAATATCTAGAAATATGTAAAATATGATTATATTGCATTTAGTGCGCATGAAGTCTCAGTGCATGCGGGACACTGAGTTGCGAGATGGCGGGCTCCATCTAGCCCTGGTTCGGATCTTGTCGAGGATGCCTAACCTGGAGGAGGGATAATTATAGTGTTCTGGGCTATATCCTGGCTGATGCTGACCTGTGTCGCAAGCTTACAGTCCTTTACTGTTAACGCAGGAAATAGCAGACACAGTCCAAAATGCACAGATGTAATGATGTTGGACAGACAATCACGCCCTGTGTGTAGGAGGTCGGCCGTGAAGGGGTAAAACTCGCCGGTGCACATCAGGCCAATTCTCTCCTCGGTGCTGGCATCGGGGTCGTACCCCAAGATGGTGTTTGTGATATCCCCGTTGAGGGGTGTTGTATCCTGTAAAGGTTTTCTGCAACGGTTTGGGCTCCGAATCCTAACTGTCGGTGGTTATCTCGTCCACCGAACTTCACTATTACTAACTAACACCCATCAATTCCGTTGGCGGTGATTACAGGTTATAACTAATACTGCTATTAGTTTAATTGCGGCTACTGTTAGCTGCGGCGGCTAAAGCGACTACTGTTAGTCGTCCGCCACCTTAATGCCGCACTGTTGTGGAAGTCCATGGGCATCGGCGGCTAAAGCGACTACTGTTAGTCGTCCACCACTCAAATGCTGCACCGTTGCGGAAGTCCATAGGCGCAGGCGGCTAAAGTGACTACTGTTAGTCGTCCGCCATTCAAGTGCCGCACTGCTGCAGAAGTCTATGGGTGCAGGCGGCTAGAGCGACTACTGTTAGTCGTCCACCATTCGAGTGCCGCACTACTGCGGAAGTCCATATCTGCATATGGGCGCGTTGCTGCTACTGTTAGCTGCAGGCGGCTAAAGCGACTACTGTTAGTCGTCCGCCACCTTAATGCCGCACCGCTGCAGAAGTCCATACCTGTGTATGGGGGGGGGGGTTTACTTACGTAAAGCTGGGACCTGCATCCCAGTTTCGTCTGACCGAGCGAGAGTAGTTCCGGCGAACTATGGCTTCTGGATACGGCGCCGCCCAGTCGTACTGGGGGCTCCTGTCGGCACGAGGCCCAAGTGGAGTCACTGATGACTATTTATTCAAGACACTTGTCTCAATCGGTATCTTTCGATGCCCCCATTATGTGTTGTGTCGTCTGAACTCTACAACAAGGGGCAACAGCTCCATGTCGTTGCTGAGCTGCACAGTCGTGTAGCAGGTTGCTGGGATGAGGTACATCTCAGGTGCTCCCCAATGTACAGCACTCGGCCACATCTGGCAGACCTTCATAAAGGTGTTGACGCTTTGAAGTGATGTAATGATTGTGTGCATCGCCACGTAGAGGCATGCGTTCCACAGCACATTTGTAAACTTTCTCTTCCTCCCCGCAGAAGAGCACCAGCAGGGCCCTGCCTGTACCCTGCCAGGCATGGCCGGTGCATGTTCCCGGGCACATGGAAAAGGGAAAACGAATGGAATTTTAGGTTGAATGGATGAGAATTATAGCAAGCAGGTTTTCAGTAAGGCATCATGATAAGGTACCGGTCACAGTTTACCTAGCAATGATCTATCTGGAGAAAGCTAGCAAGGCCTAGAGGCAAGGATCTCCTATGAAATGCAGGCATAAATTTATTCTCACTAATGTTTATACCATGCACACCCACCTTGTGTCCATAATTCGCTTCATCCGGTTGCAGACCGTTTCAGCCTCTGGAGCGGCATCCTCAAAGAGGCGTGTGGCCCTAAGTTTAACAAAACCCTAAGTGTGGCGTCCTCACCAACGATAGGTGGAACTCTAGGGTGGAAAAGGGCCCGTAGAGGTGACGCGGTGGGAATACAGCATATAGGACTGACTAGGTGCAGACCTCAGAGCGTTCCCCCCTTAACACACGCCAGGTTGAGCGGACACCGGTGTAACAATAATAATATAATAATAATAATAATAATAATAATAATAATAATAATCCTCAAAGAGGCTCACGCGCTTAGCACTGTTCGAAAAGACATCCATCATTGTGACCATGATGTCTTTTACAATCGGTAAACGCATCAACCGCGACATCAATACGGTGCCCCATCCAGTGAATGCTGAAAAGGTAAGGCTAAACCGTTGTGCACAACGCCGTTGTGCACAACAGTCACGCTAAACACTAGCTCAGTCCGTGCTAATCGCTACCAAGTTGCGGGCCAAGTTGCCTCCCCGAGCCCAGCCTCGACGCTCAACGTGTGTGATGCTCTCAGCATCCTGTGCACCCCACAGGTGCGCCATCTGTGGGAGGGGCAAGAAAACGTAGAGATGGGCCCAAAGGCGTCCAGTATTGCAACAAAACAAAGCAAACGTTTACTTGAAATAAGGGGCCTTAAAGCAGCATAGATTCCAGATCCAAAGTTCCGTCCCATCTACCAACTTTGAACAACAACGAACAACTTACATCAATAAGAAGCGGCATCCGGCTCCACTCAGCGTCCATGACGTATAGGTGCAGTGAAAGACAGGACTTTTTGTAGATGCCGATGCAGTCATCCACGTCTTTGAGATGAAGCGTGCCCCCTCACCAGTTCCTGTTCATTAGCAGTGCCTCCGCGAGCTCCCAAGCCGAGAAAAGGCTCCAGTGTGTGACAGTGGTGTGCGAATATGCAGCGCCTTGAACTCCTCTTTTGAGGCCGTAAAGTCCAACATGAGGCGGCCCCACACGAGCAGGCAGAAGAGGCGGCGAAGCTGCTGCAATTTGCTATTCTCTGCTTCTGATTTGCCCAGGGTGAAGAGTGGCAGCATGCGTGTCTTCCATAGCTGCTGAAGTGCAAGCTGTGCCTGCCGCTGCTGTAGCATCTCCACAGACCGACGGTGTCGTGGTACATAACAAGGGTTTTGGCCCGATCGGATATGACGAAGTCGTTTTCCTTCTACACAGAGTATATCGTGCAGTGTACTCATAGACCTTGCTTGTGTCAGCAGGCACGCACTCGGCCCACCTCCACATATCCGCCAAGGTCACTTGCCACTTGTTCGGGTTTTTGTCATCCTTTTTACGCCACACGAACTGTGCTTGCACCCGGGCTGTAACGCCGCTAAGGTGGCCCTCGGCTCACCGGGCCAACAGTCATCGTACCAACGGTACATTCAAGAACTATTCATAATCTTTTCAATACCACCTTTTATCATTGGATAATTCTCTTCGTAACTGCTTCGCCAACTGCCGAGCTTTGTTACAAATTTGGTATCGAGACCAACCGGTCAAAAGGACCTCGGAGTCGAGTACTCCACCGCTTCCGCACGCACATTCCAACTTTACAAACATTTTTTATCTGACTCACATGACGAGCCCAGCAAGGAACCCCCTGCGCGCCCAGTCGGCGGAGGCCGACCATGAGCGCTACCAGCTGCGCCAGGTGAGCCCCTCTAGGGCCAAGAAACTGGTACAAAAGGTCCAGGAAATGTATGAGAAGTATGCGAGATGTGCTCAGCGTAGGGGCATCACACCGCCGTCGCACATGTTTGACAAAGTCAGACAATTTTGTGACGAGCAAGACTATCGCTCTGCACTAGGCTTCCTAATGGAAGCTAAGGAGGAACTCTCTTGTGTGCAGAAGAGCCGCGAACTGCGGGAATGACTAGCCACTGCGGCGCATGACGCCGACAAAAACGGAGCGCAAGACCCAACAGGTCCCGGACCATCGCGCCCACGTCCCGCGCAGCCAACGGCTGCCGCCGCAGAGCCGACCAGGGTGACTTTACCCTCCGCCGCGCTCCAGCCGCAACGCGGCACACGACAGGGTGAGTTACACGAAGAGCGTGAATGTAACAACACCACTGTGGCTAACCTCGCCCCGCCTGAGGGGGGGTTGCCACCACTTTCCCACCCACACCGCCCAATTGGCGCAATGCCACCATGTAGATTGGTGCTTAGGTCCCCGCAACAAAATGTTGCATGTATTATCACGCGAACTGACGCTATGGACCACGCGGTACACCCAACAGGTGCAGCCCCACGCGACGATTTTAACAAGCTGCTGCTGGACAAACTCGAGCAAATGTCAAAAAGAATAGAAGGCATAGAGGCGCACATTCAGGCCCAAGCTGCCGCCCCACCGCCTCCTAATCCGCCCGAACCTATCATACCAGCAGCAGAAGGCCTCAACGTGCAGCCAACGGCTGCAGAACCGCCGACAAACACTGTACCAGTGCGGCCGGCGGAGGTCAACGACCCACCTGCCCAGGCGCCCGAACCAGCACCACCGCCGATCGTTGCCCCTGCCGCGCCGGCTGCCAACTGCGCGCCGCCGGCCGCGTGCGAGCCAGCTGCTGCCCAAGCTGGCCACGTAAGTGGGATAGTGGGTTACACGGATGTACAATCCATTAGTGCGCTAAATCAGCAGCCACAACAGCAAAATGCTAACCACCAAAGTCTTAAGAACTTTAGGCAGCCTCCTTGCTTCACGGGAGTGCCCAGTACTGCGGTAACCAAACCTGAAATCTGGTTCGATACTACCGTTGATTACATGACGCAATCGGGCAGCGATCCCATAATGGGCATGCGTTATTACGTTACGGGCAAAGCTGCAGAGTGGTACCACGACCTATTTGCACGCAAAGGCTCCACGCTCACTATTCAGAGCATGCGTGACGACTTCGTGTTGCTTTTCGGTGACGTGCACCGTTGCACCCCTCACCATGTACGAACGCAACTACTGGCCGGTGCACACACAATGAAACCCGGCGAGTCCATCCCAAATTACGTGCAGCGATTCCGCGAAATTACGCGCGGCGACCCTAACATGTCTCAAATTGACTTGTGCACTTGGCTTATTCACGGTATGCCGCCGCAACTGCGGCGGGAATGCGCCACGGATGCCAACGGCAATAACTGGTTTGCATTTGACGCTTTAGTTACCTATGCCCAAGGTGCCCAAACACGCCACGAGGCGGGCAAGGCGCAAACGGCGCGACTTAACTTCTTAGGCACTAACGATGCCCCCACCCACCCCCGACAGAATGGCGGCCGCGGCAACCACACCCAACGGGGTGGATCCAGCAGAAGCGCCGACCACCACCACCGTGGTGGCTGCTACGGAGGCCGAGGTGGCGGTCACGGTGGCGCCTATGGTGGCCGTGGCCGAGGCGGCAGCATGGAAATGCCGCCGTGGGTTAAGGAGATGGCTAAGGAGAAAAATATCTGCTATCATTGTGGAGAGCCCTTTGGCAAGGGCCACCACTGCGGCAAACAGCCGCGTTACAATGAGGACCGCAAAAAAGCGGACGCCTAGGAAATTGCCCACGCCGTAGCCTCAGGCAGCTCGTGTGGGGAACCGATGGACATAGAGGAACTAACCCGGAATCCACCAACGGTGGACTGCAGCAACTGTGTGCTTCGCTCAGTGTTTTTGCGTCTGCAGAAGGCCTCGGGTCGAGTGTTCGCGATCGACGCATCTTGTAACGTACGAAGTGACAATTCCCTCTGTCCTAATTTTGCCTGTCCCGACTCGTTCACTTCGCACAATCTAGTGGACAGCATATCTGGTGCAACACGCCAGCCGATTGCGCGATTCTTTGGCTGAACAACTACAGCACTTTAAAACAGCGCGCTCCGGACACAACTAGTGCGGTTATGTTGGTGCCCAAGTGCGCCCACCTAGAAACGGAATTTCAGACACGCGGTTGGACCTTACTCAAAGAGTTTACAAGTAACTCCCGTATCTTCTCCGAACCTAAACCTGGAGGTGGTCGCACCAGGTCCCAAAACTGCAGTGGCGAGTTTCAAGCATGGCTCGACCCCTGCCAGGAAAAGTCTAAGTGTTCTGCACTAGAACCTCTGACTGAAAACACCGCGCTGCTACTACCGTGCAACGTTACTAGCACAAAAGCTGTCGCCTTAGTCGACTCAGGTGCTTCGCACGTTTTCATATCTGCCGCACTTGTGCAAAAACTGGGCTTACAGCCCCTCACTAGCCATGTAGCTACTTGCGTGCTAGGCGACGGCGCAAATAGCGTCCGCCTCCAAGGTCGGGTGCATATGTCGCTCCGTATCCAAGGATTCCGCTGCGAAATCGTAGCGCAAGTTATCCCTAAGCTAGCCGATGGCATCGACCTAATTCTCGGCAGCCGTTGGATGCGAGAGCACAGTGCATTACTAGCTAGTATAGACTTTGGGCAGGGCACCTGCATGGTGACGCGCCATGGCCGCTCATATCGGCTACAGAGCCTCAACGGGCCGCAGTCCGAGGGTGTTGCGGTCATGAATTACGTGACGGCGGTCTTACACGCGGCCACTTCACCTAGCGCGAACCTGGTGTCTCTAAAGCAGATTAAAAAACTGCAGAAACAAGGAGCGTCTTGTTACGCTGCCTTCATAACCAGTGACGATATCGCCCAGCTAAATGCTATGGACGCCACAACGGCGACCCCGTCCGACCCTACCCTGGTGTCGCCAGATAAACTGGAAGAACTGCTGGACGAATATAAGGAGGTTTTTGAGCCCTTAACGGGCCTCGGGCCGGATCTCGGCACTGGCCACACAATCGAGCTAGAACCTGGCAAAAAGCCGCCGTACTCCCGACCGTACTGACTTTCCCAGTTGGAACAAACGGAGTTGAAAAAGCAGCTCGCAGACTTACTGGCCAAAGGCTTCATCGAGGAATCAAAATCACCATTCGGCGCGCCCGTACTCTTCGCACAAAAGAAGGACGGCTCGCTGCGCATGTGCCTCGACTTCCGCACCCTCAACAAAATCACCGTAAAAAACCGGTATCCACTTCCAAACATCACCGACCTCCTCAACAAACTTCAGGGTGCGAGCATATTCTCGTCCCTCGACCTACAAAGCGGCTATCATCAAATCCGCATCACGGAGGAGGACATCCCCAAAACCAGCTTCATAACACCCTTCGGGACATTCCAGTACAAAGTACTGTGCTTCGGGTTGACGAACGCGCCGGCGACCTTCCAAAAGGTCATGAACACCGTGCTTAAAAAACATATCGACGCGGGTTATTGCGTTGTTTACCTGGACGATATCCTCATCTTCAGCAAAGATCCATCAAGTCACCTCGAACATATGCGCACGGTCCTCGAATCCCTCAAAGGGGCGCGTTTCCGTGCAAAACGTGAGAAGTGCGAGCTGAACAAGCCCGAAGTAAACTTCTTAGGCCACATCGTCGGCCACGAGGGACTTAAGGTGGATCCCCGTAAAATCGAGGCCGTTAAGAACTATCCCGTCCCAAAAGACATGACGGCGCTGCACGGTTTCCTAGGTCTTGCGAACTACTTCCGCAAGTTCATCCAGGGGTACTCATCGCTAGCAAACCCACTTACGGCCCTCACCGGCAGCAAAAGGCTGACCGAATGGACGGACACGCACCAACAGGCCTTCGACGGCATTAAAAACGCCCTCGCCAACGCCCCGGTGCTACATCTTCCCGATTTTACTAAACAGTTCGAAGTCGTAACCGATGCAAGCATCTACGGCACAGGCGGCGTGCTGCTGCAGAACGGACACCCCGTCGCATACACCAGCAAAAAGTTCACGCCAGCCGAAATCAACTACACCACCACAGAGCAAGAGCTCCTGGGTACGATTAATGCCCTACAAGAGTGGCGACTGTACCTTGAAACCGCACAAGACACCTTCACGCTGGTCACCGACCACCATCCAAACATTTGGTTTGAAACCAAAAAGGACCTGTCACGACGCCAAGCGCGGTGGCAAGAGTTTCTGTGCCGCTTCCACTACACGTGGCAGTACCGGCCGGGACGCAAGAACGTTGCCGATCCCCTCTCCCGCATCCATACACCTCCCACTGCAGTCGCAGCCTTGAGGTATATCGGCATGCCTACCGACGGGTCTCCAACGGAACCTACACTGGCGGACCGCCTAAAGGCAGTAATGCCGGACAAACTGGATGCCGACTGGGGCACCGCCTCGTTCACCGACGGCATGTGGTTCAAAGGCAACAAAATTATCGTGCCCAATGACCCGCAACTGCGAAAAGACATCTTACATGCCTACCACGATGCACCGCTTGCCGGACATTGCGGCGTGGCTAAGACACTGCACACAGTTGCTGAACGCTTCTGGTGGCCTGGCATGTACAGTGCTGTCGAGCCCTACATGCACGAATGCCCGCAGTGCCAACGCAACAAACCCGATAATCAAAAGCCAGCAGGCAAACTACAACCCCTGCCCACCCCAATGGGCCCGTGGCAGGTGGTCTCCTGCGACTTTATCACCAGCCTACCGCAGACCCCTTCCGGCAACACAGCCATTTGCGTTTTCGTAGACAAGTTCTCGAAAATGGTCTCGCTGGTGCCCACAACGGACCAACTAACCACCATCGGCTTCGCAAAGATGCTGGTAAACCACATCATCTGCAAACATGGTCGAATCACCGCGCTCCTCACGGATCGTGACCCACGGTTCACGGCACAAGCCATGCGCAACGCAGCCAGGCAACTGGGCGTAAAACAGCTCATGTCCTCGTCATTCCACCCGCAAACGGATGGTCAAACCGAGCGCGCGAACCGCGTGCTGCAGGAGGTCCTGCGTAACTACGTGGGTCCTGACCTCACGGACTGGGAAGACTGGTTGCCAAAGGCAGAATTCGCCATCAACAACAGCAAGAACGAGTCCACCGGACAAACACCGTTCTACACTGTCTACGGACGCACCATGTCACTACCACACGACCACGACTTGCCACTGCAGCAGTCCAAATATCCGGCGGCAGACGAAATCGCCGACAGCCTCACCCAACGGGTTACACTGGCCACGAAGTGCCTCGACGCCGCAAAGCAGCGCCAAGCCAAATACGCGGACAAAGCTCGCCGTGAAGCCCAGTTTGAGGTTGGACAGCACGTCCTGCTGAGCACCAAGAACTTCACGTTCCGGGCACCCAACACGAAAGGCCTTGGCAAGTTCATGCCACGCTACATCGGCCCCTTCCCCATCACTGCCAAGGTGGCGAAGCCGCGGTTCGACTACAACTTCCAGCGCACTTGCGCATGCACGACGTATTCCACGTCTCTAAAATAAAAGCCTACAAGGCTGGCAGCAACGCGCCACCCCCACCTGCGATTCCCGCAGCTGAGGGCGAACCGTTGTGGTATGTGGACGAGATCCACGCCCACCGGCAGTCTCGCAGCAGGCGCCGCATCACCACGGAGTACCTCGTCAGGTGGCACAAACTGGGCCCCGAGTACGACTCCTGGGAGTCCGCAAAGGACTGCAATCAAGGATGCCCAGAAGCAATCCGCGCATATCACGGGAAACTGTACGCAAAAGGCGTACCTCTACCCTAAACATCCACCTCACCCAAGGCGCCCCGAGGACGGGTTCGCATTCAAGAGGGGGGGAATGTAACGCCGCTAAGGCGGCCCTCGGCTCACCGGGCCAACGGTCATCGTACCAACGGTACATTCAAGAACTATTCATAATCTTTTCAATACCACCTTTTATCATTGGATAATTCTCTTCGTAACTGCTTCACCAACTGCCGAGCTTTGTTACACGGGCCCTCCTTCGCGAGACGGTGCTAGGGTTGGGGATCTTCATTTGTTGTATCATCATGCATCTGTGCATATAATAAACAATATTCCTTACTGATCTGTATTGTTTGAGTGGTTTTGGGATCTGTCTCTCAACCCTCGAATAATTGCTGTTTCGTAACTGCATTACGAACCTGAATATTGGGCTGCCAATATCTGTATCTGAACTGACTAAACTGTAATGCTGTTTACAGATAGGACATCTGGTCCTGGTGGCTGATTGGTCTGCCCTCCGGTTGCTGAGTTCAAAGAGACGGCTAACACCGTTGCCCCACTGACCAGTCGTCCTATGGCGGCTGCCGTACGCTACTGAGCGCGGAGCTGGTACTCTTAACCACACTGGAACTCTTCAATCGGTAGTTCTTACTACCACCAATTTACGTGGTACAACAATTTACGTGGTACAACAAGGGACTCGAAACGGTTTTCCTGTATTACGCTTCCGCCTACTGCATCTACATACTGTCTACAAAAGTTGACCATGGCGACTCTCCGTTTTGGTTCTTATTCTCCATCAATCAACGCTGAGGTCGCTGCTGCTGCTGGTGCAGGTTGGTGAATTAACCTGCCTTCCTGCTGCCTTGGTCTGCTGTCGGTCTATCCCTGGTCGAATCCGTGGTGATTGCAGAAGCGTCTTCGGACCCAAGGCCACTGCGTTTATGCATTTTGGTCCTTGGAGACTCTCCAGGAACGGTTCTGAATCGAGCCTCGCTGGCCACATTGGCACGGCTATTAGCTGTCAAACTCGGTGCACATTCGCTGGGTTGCACTGCTGTCTCTACTAAGTTGGCACAATGGCTGATCCAGCTGCTGGCCTGGGTCCTGTTCAGTTTAATAATGAGTTGCTAGAGGCTGCAGTGGCTATCGCGGCTGGTCTGGTTCCTGCGCCTGTTGCTGTTGCTCCTGCCTCTCTTGCTGTTGCCGTCGATGCCAACCCTGTCCCTGCTGAGGGTGCTGCTGCTGAGTACCTTCCTGCTGATGAGTTAGGTGCTGAACCTTCTGATGCTCCTGCTGCTGTCAATGCTGTCCATCCACCGGCGCCTGATGCTGCTGCTGCTTCTGAGAATCCGCGACCTGGGCTCCGTGGTTTTACTGCTTACTTTACTTGTCAGCTCTGCTGCACCCCTTCCTGTTCATGCTGCAATGGCTGCCGGCTCTGGCCGTGCAGGTGCTTGTCCGTCGGGGTTCCCTGCTGTTACACCGGCTGCGGCTGGTGGCGAGGGCTCCTCGAACCCTGCTGAGGTAATTAAGCTGTCCATTCCCCCACCAAAGCTGTTCATTCAGGCTGACTCCAAGCAGAGTCCACAACCGCCCGCCGTCATCGCTGCTGCTACCCGAGCCTTCGTGCGAGACGTCAAGAATTATTTCCTGCTTGTCAAGGGTGGCCACAACGATGCTCTGCGCTGCCTGTACCTGGGTCAGGCCCTTGGGGGGCTGGCTAAGTCCTTTCATGACGAGTGGACGCTGGCCAACCTGTCTTACACATCTGACGGTTTGCTTACTGCCTTGCTTCAGCGATTTGCACCTCAGATTCAGTCACGTGATACTGAAGCTTGCAATAAGTTAGCATCTGGCCAGTACCGCATGCATATTAAGGAGACAGTCGCTGCTTATGAGACTCGGTTCGAGGCCCTGCTAACCTCTATCCCTGACTGCACTGAGTCGGAATACATGTATTGGTTTCACACCGGTCTTCATGAAGAACTCATGCAGGCTTGTGTCACTGACGAGCGCGGTGTCCCATTTCACACTTATTCGGTGTGCCGGTATGGCGAGTACCTCCGATGTAAGGACAACCAGGAGTGTCTGCGCTGCTGCTCGCGCGAACATCGACTTGACAACTGTCCTGTCTGGATCACGGAGGAGGAGGCCCGCCGTGCTGCCGCTGCTGAGGCGCCAGGCCGCCCTATGGCTGGACGACCCCCTTTATGGCCCCCTAGACCCCTTGACCCCCATGAAGGGGCCATAATGGGGGACTAAGCCGGCTAAGGGGGCTAAGGGCCCCCCCCTTATGGCCCCCTTATGGCCCCTTCATGGGGGTCAAGGGGTCTAGGGGGCCATAAAGGGAGGACGTCCAGCCATAGGGCCGCACACCCTTTGGTCATTACGAGTACACTGTTCTGAGGTTTGGCTTGGAAAATGCCCCTGCCAACTTTCAAGCTGTCATGAACCGTATCTTCAGGCCTTTCCTGGACCGGTTCGTCGTCTGTTATCTCGATGACATTTTGATTTTCTCCAAGAATCGTGAGGAGCATCTGCAGCACCTCCGGCAGGTCTTCGAGATGCTGCGGCGTGAGCAACTGTACGCGAAGCGGTCCAAGTGCCACTGGGTGCAGCCGCAGGTCGAATATCTGGGGCATGTCGTTTCTGCTGACGGCATTCGAATGGATCCGCTAAAAAAACTTTCGTAAATTTATTTCGCATTACTCTGTTGTTGCGGCGCCTCTGACCAATCTGACGCGTAAGGGTGCGTTTCTGTCGCCTGCTGCTTGGACTCCTGAGTGCCAACAGGCGTTTGATGATCTGAAGCGTGCTGTCTGTGATGATATTATGCTGCGGTTTCCCGATTTCTCTCTGCCTTTTCGTGTCGAGGTCATATTTGATGCCTCTCTGTACGGCACTGGGGCTATATTGCTGCAAGAGGGTCGGCCTGTCGTGTTTACCAGTCAGAAGTTTTTGGGTGCTGAAACCCGTTATACTACTGGGGAACAGGAACTGCTTGCTGTCATCCACGCTCTGAAAGAATGGCGCTGCTACCTTGAAGGTAGACCATTCACCCTGAAAACTGACCATAAACCCCTTACATTCCTGCAAGGTGTGCCGACCCTGAATCGCCGCCAGGCCTATTGGCTTGAATACATGGCATGCTTTGATTATACCTGGGAGTTCCTGTCTGGCTCGATGAACATCGCCGATGCTCTCAGTCAGCACCCGAACCTGCATTCTGCTATTCTGTCTGTGACGACTCACAGCTCTGCTGCTGGTAAAGCCGCCGTGAATGTGCCCGCTTTTGAAGAGACTGTTGCTAATGCACCTGCCTCTGCCCTATGGCATAAACATGCCGGTTACCGACCG
>NW_003307547.1:2635246-2670879 GCF_000143455.1 Volvox carteri f. nagariensis | reverse complement strand
TGTATGAAGCTATAGAATTCCTTTATTCTTTTAAGGTAAATGAATGCTTATGTATTCGTCCGTTAGTAGCGTGAAGCTTTGAACACTCTTTGTACGGCAGATTCGGCACAATGTTTTGCCTCATTGCGATGTTGCCTGAAATTTTGAACAGAAGGGATCACTGCTCATGCTGGTGCAGCAAGACATGTAAGGAGATGGCCTCGTCACAATCCAGCAGTCATATATCGACAATCTCAAGCTATGACAACTTGTTACATGTGTCTGTAATAAAAAAAGGACTTTGCGATGGTGTGGGGAGCTCTTTGAGTGGTGGGACTGTGGAAATCCAGTTTGTTTCGCCCGTAACAAGTTTGTTACGGGCGAAACAACGTCCCTCTGAAACGTTTGGATATGCCTTTGCAACACATTTCCTCAATTTCATGAACTGCAAGTATTTTAATCCAACATCACCCCAATCTCAGTGTAAACTAGTCTCCAAATGTGCCTGCACAAGACTGTCACCCCTGTCACCCGGCATTCACATTGCCTTAACCTCCTCAAGCTTGTCGGGGTGTGACACGTGGGCATGAACCTTGTGACAATGGGCATTGTCACAAAGAAACTGGTTGCAATCAGAAATGCATTTTTGCTCATGCCAGGTTACCGACATCGGTTACCGATTACTGGGGACGGTTAACGGATAACGGTTCGCCCGGTAATCCTACCGACCGGTTACCCATCTCGTTAACTGGACCCGTTAGGTCGGAACCGGGCCGGAACCGGCCTGGAGTATGCCATTGGGCTGTCCCTGCACAAGCCCATGTGCCTGCCTCGGACCTGTTTGCCCGTCTGCATGCTGGATACCGTACTGATGCGTACTTCTCTGATCCCCGCAACACTGCTAAGCTAACCTGTGAGCACGGCATCTGGTACCGTCCTCTCCCTGAGTGCAAGCAGATTGTGGTCCCTAATGACGCCTGTGTCCGTCGGGAACTGTGCATGCTGTCAAAGTACCATGACGGTCCTCTGGCTGGGCATCCTGGCTGTAGTCGTCTGATTGAGCTGGTCTCCCGCGCCTTCTGGTGGCCCAGGCTAGCCGCCAACGCGGCCGACTATGTTTAGTCCTGTGATCTCTGTCAGCGCAACAAAGCACTGTCCGGTAAGACGCCTGGGTTTCTGCAGCCGCTGCCTGTACCGGCCAACCCCTGGGATAGCGTCTCTATGGACTTTGTTGTCGCACTCCCCAAAACTGAGGGGGGATACGACACAGTATTCGTTTTGATCGCCTGACGAAGATGGTGCATCTGGCGCCCACCACCACGTCCTGTACTGCTGAGCAAGCTGCACGCTTATTTCTGGATAACATGGTACGTTTGCACGGCGTTCCTAAGAACATTGTGTTCTTAGGAACACAATATCTGACCGTGATTCCAAGTTCACGAGCAAGTTCTGTGGTGTGCTTGGGGCTTTTCTGGATATGCGTGTGAATCTGTCCACGGCATATCATCCCCAATCTGATGGCCAAACTGAACACATGAACCGCACTCTGGGCGACATGCTACACAACTTTGCGGGTTGTAATCCTGATACCTGGGACACTCATCTGTCTGCTGCTGAATTCGCACTGAATAATGCAGTAAATCGCTCGACTGGCAAGAGTCCGTTCTGGCTGAACTATGGCTACCACCCTGCACTCCCTGTCTGGTGGGAGTTGGATGTCAATGCTCCTGCTGCCAAACGGTTTGCAAAGAGCTTTGAGTCCCGGCTGACTGATGCAAAAGCCTGTCTGGAGGCTGCGCAACAACGGGCTGCCGATTTCTATAACCGCGACAAGAAGCATGTCACCTTCTCGCCTGGGCACTTGGTGATGCTGAGTACGAAGAACCCGCGGAATCTGTCTCAGGGCTCTCGGAAAATGCTTCCGCGGTGGGTCGGACCGTATGCTGTCGTATGCATGGTTGGTACTGTTGCGGTCGAATTGCGGCTCCCTACTGATAAGCGCATTCACCCTACCTTCCACGTGTCTCTGATTCGCCCTTATCGTTCTCGGAATCCTGTTTCTGCGGATGGTATGGACACTGAACCTGATCCTGTTGCCTGGCTGTCTGATAAGCAACCTCTTTACCTGGTTGAACGCGTTCTGGTCTACTGTTGTCGCCGCGTTCGTTCTGGCAAGCGGTTCCGCTTAGTGCATGAGTGGCTTGAGAAATGGACTGGCTACTCATCTGAGCACAATTCCTGGGAACCCGCTCGCAACTTCACACTGGATCTGAAACCGGCCCTGGAAGAGGTTCGCTTGCAGGCTAAACGGGCAGAGGGGATGCTGTCACATTAGGGGGGATAGTTGTTGTATCATAGTGCATCTGTGCATATGATAAACACTATTCCTTACTGATCTGTATTGTTTGAGTGGTTTTGGGATCTGTCTCTCAACCCTCGAATAACTGCTGTTTCATAACTGCATTACGAACCTAAATATTGGGCTGCCAACATCTGTATCTGAACTGACTAAACTGTAATGCTGTTTACAGATAGGACATCTGGTCTTGGTGGCTGATTGGTCTGCCCTTCGGTTGCTGAGTTCAAAGAGATGCCTAACACCGTTGCCCCACTGACGTGATGAGAACATCCATAGTAAATGGGGCGTTCGGACATAGCTATGTCGGACATGCTATAGCAAAGCAGCACAACGCAGCAGGAAGCTTACCACTGTGGCATTGTACACCCATGTAAGCGTCATAGCCCCGCGGCACAGCGCCACCGTCGTTGTTGTAGTCCTACAACAACAACACACACAGACCGACATGGTGTAGCGAGGTTCATAGTTTACTTCAACTTAGGTAATCATGCACAGTGCATGCAGAGGGGGTGTTCTGTGTTCAGGCATGCCAAAGCCCCGCCGTTCTCCTCGCTTATCAATTAGCTCTACTATGGGAGGCCCCCAGAAATAAAACATTACATGCACAGTGTTGTATGCGTGGGCAAGCCATCGATTTTGTACGAGCATTTTATTTGGGTTAAAAGTCTCTTGCTGAAGATTAATCTCGGACAGGGCAGCGATATTCCTGAATGGAGGGAAAACGAAATGCCTGGACCATGATCACTTAGCAGATTCGCCTCTGACTTTACCAGGTTGACGGGAGCCGTCCGCTGGGAAACGGAGCACGCCACGCATGTCAGGTAGGGTTTATGAAACACGTTTTTCCCATTGAAGGCAACCACCGGCGCATAGCCCAGACAGCCGACACGCGCCATGAATAACCCCGCCCTTCAGCCCTTTACAATTTCGGGAAATTCGCCGTTTATCCCTACCCAAAGGTAGAAGTCCTGGTCTCGAGGGCAGTCCACCAAGCGGCTGTTCAGCGATTGGCAAGCGAACTGAACATTCCAGAGCACCATATTGGATGTTCCGCCATACATGGACCCCGCATTAGACACTAGATCGCCCCAAGTCCAGCCAAGCTGCCGGCAAGCGGCTGTAGCGATGCGCCAGTCCATGTATGTGCTGTTCATTACGCCCCACTTGCCGTCGTGGAAGATTTGCAGTGTGCCGCTACCTGGCCGGTTGCTGCCGACCAGCCGCAGGTCGCCCTCGTAAGCATCATCCGTCTCTGGCAGCATGTAGGTAATGGTAAGGGGAGGATAATCGTTACTGCCAAATAATGAGGGAGGTCACATATGCGCATCACCTCTTCGCATCACGATTACATCTGAGCAAGCCTTACTTCAAATAATCGTTATAAAATAAGTTTGGCAGATCCACAAACAGAATAAGATAGAACTCGAGACATACACAGGGTTTCCCTCATTCATCGCCGTGATCATCCCATTACGTTTTCCTCTCACGGTGAATTTGTAAAGGGCAGGGGAAACCCATAGCCTTTCCCCCCTCGCCCGCTTGCAAGCGACGGTGCTCAGGCTAAGCTACAGACTTTAGTCTGTACTTTAGTAGTAGTGCCGCCGGCGTGTGTGTGCTGCCGTATGGATGGCGAGGATGGAAACCTTTGGGGAAGCCAAGCATAGAACGACAGCTGCCAGTCAGCAATTAAAAAGCACTGAGCGATGGGGATGAGTTGCTGTCGCGGTGATGGACGGAGATAGCGTTTCTGTTTTCGTTTTAGGGGGCCCATTTTATTCCAAACCCATGATATCCAAAGTCAGGCTGATAAACTATTCCTTAAGCATGAGGCGCTGGGGGTATCCGGTCCCCCAGAACCCCGGATGAATTACAAAGTAACTTGCAAAGCCAGGCCATAAGGTCCATGCATGGACCTTTGGTGGTTCCTTGAGATGACAAACCTTTGGAGTAGCCACGTCCGCTCCAGTCAGATATGCGTGTAACGCTCCGTTGAATACCGGTTGGGGTCTTCAAGGCCCTTCTAGTCCATCCCCCGACGTTTGAGCAGACCTTTGGCAGGACGGAGACTTGCTTTCTGGCCCAAGAAATGAATGTATGCGGCCGGACGTAAATCCATTCCTTTTTACCAGGGCCGAAAGTGCCGTTTTATTTCTCTTAAGGAATATACTTATTAAACACAACTGGACGCAGAGCTCCATACTTGACAGGGACTAAAGCTCATGGTCAGCAGTACATTCACAAAGCCAGCAAGCACACCGTCCTTACAACATGCATGTGCAGCACCATGTCTGTCGGTTGCTCGGAAGTCTCGCTTGGTGGAGTTGGGATGGTAGCAGCAAGGGATGCATGCAAGGCAGGGCTAGCGCTATTAATGCACGTACGGTAAGGCGATGAGGATGGAGCAGCCGGACTAAACACGCAAGGCGGCTGTAGGGAATAAACATGGACAAGTGAGACCGGCACGAGAAGATGTACTAGGTAGGTTAGAAGCCGTTTTTGTTTAAGTGGTTGAAAACTGGCATACATGGCCTGCTCCCCCCGCTTCAAACGGGGTGAATCCACCCAGCACCATGATGTGCTCCTAGCAGATCTGTCGGGGCCACGCACATCCCTTTGCACGCTGAATTCATGTATTGGGACCGCACTTCCCCATAACTTGGGCAAATCAGGGTTCAGCTTCATCTTCTTCATCTCGTGTGTGATTATCTACGTCATTCAAGCTAGCAGATAGTTAGATTGTCCTTTATTCATGCAAGCGGCTGTGTAACATACACTGACCTACATCTATGCAAGATAGCACATAGCTACAATACCCGTACTTACCATTCCAACACCTTACAGCGGCTACACCGTAAGAGTAGATGTCCCACGAAAATATTTGATACGTCTGCAACTCTCGATCACAATCTATCAATTGGCTCTCAGAACCATTACATTTGTAAAATGTGGTGTACAGGGGGCCTTCAGCTGCCGTCCGATTGAAGATTCCACCAGGGATGTCCATAAGCTCCTCGCCAGTGTCCCAGCCCAGCATCCGACACACCACTCCCGCCTCGTACCAACTCCAACCGTACTGCTGCTGGTAGTAGTTCAGATGAGCGGGATAGATGCTGACCCATTGTCCGCCGTAAAGGACCTGGACGATTCCTTCATTGGCATCACTGCCACCGACGAGGCGAGCTTCCGAGTCCAAATCTGCATGTGCAATCAAATTTGCTTGTCCAGATACCAGGAGCCAGTAAAGGTACGTACAAGGGTGCCAGACGCATGTGTAAAAAATGAGAACGTCCATAGTAAATGGGGCGTTCGGACATAGCTATGTCGGACATGCTATAGCAAAGCAGCACAACGCAGCAGGAAGCTTACCACTGTGGCATTGTACACCCATGTAAGCGTCATAGCCCCGCGGCACAGCGCCACCGTCGTTGTTGTAGTCCTACAACAACAACACACACAGACCGACATGGTGTAGCGAGGTTCATAGTTTACTTCAACTTAGGTAATCATGCACAGTGCATGCAGAGGGGGTGTTCTGTGTTCAGGCATGCCAAAGCCCCGCCGTTCTCCTCGCTTATCAATTAGCTCTACTATGGGAGGCCCCCAGAAATAAAACATTACATGCACAGTGTTGTATGCGTGGGCAAGCCATCGATTTTGTACGAGCATTTTATTTGGGTTAAAAGTCTCTTGCTGAAGATTAATCTCGGACAGGGCAGCGATATTCCTGAATGGAGGGAAAACGAAATGCCTGGACCATGATCGCTTAGCAGATTCGCCTCTGACTTTACCAGGTTGACGGGAGCCGTCCGCTGGGAAACGGAGCACGCCACGCACGTCAGGTAGGGTTTATGAAACACGTTTTTCCCATTGAAGGCAACCATCGGCGCATAGCCCAGACAGCCGACACACGCCCTTCAGCCCTTTACAATTTCGGGAAATTCGCCGTTTATCCCTACCCAAAGGTAGAAGTCCTGGTCTCGAGGGCAGTCCACCAAGCGGCTGTTCAGCGATTGGCAAGCGAACTGAACATTCCAGAGCACCATATTGGATGTTCCGCCGTACATGGACCCCGCATTAGACACTAGATCGCCCCAAGTCCAGCCAAGCTGCCGGCAAGCGGCTGTAGCGATGCGCCAGTCCATGTATGTGCTGTTCATTACGCCCCACTTGCCGTCATGGAAGATTTGCAGTGTGCCGCTACCTGGCTGGTTGCTGCCGACCAGCCGCAGGTCGCCCTCGTAAGCATCATCCGTCTCTGGCAGCATATAGGTAATGGTAAGGGGAGGATAATCGTTACTGCCAAATAATGAGGGAGGTCACATATGCGCATCACCTCTTCGCATCACGATTACATCTGAGCAAGCCTTACTTCAAATAATCGTTATAAAATAAGTTTGGCAAATCCACAAACAGAATAAGATAGAACTCGAGACATACACAGGGTTTCCCTCATTCATCGCCGTGATCATCCCTATACGTATGAGACGCCTTTCATCACAGAAGGACATACCGCAGAGGGGGTTCCGGCTGACCCATGTGTGAATTATGCTGCTGCAGCTATCTGCAATCGTACTGAGCCTGTTCAGTTTGGGCGACGTGCAGCTGCTCGCATGCTCCGGAAGGGTGCACATGCTCTGTTAGTGCGTCCTAAACTGCAACTGAACGCAGCTGTTGACCCAACCCCTGACAAAGACCCAGAAATTGAAGCCCTGTTGGAGGAGTATGCCGATGTATTCCGTAAAATCCCTGGGCTTCCACCGATGCGACCTGTCGACCACACGATACCTTTGACACCTGGTGCTACACCGATTTCTCGGCCCATGTAACGTTGAGTCCCTTGGAACTCGATGAGGTATAACGTCAGATGACTGATCTTCTCAGCAAAGGTATGATCCGACCCAGCACGTCTCCTTACTCTGCTCATATTCTGTTTGTGAGCAAGAAGGACGGGACCTTGCGCATGTGCATTGACTATCGGGGTCTGAACTGGGTTACAGTTAAAAATCGCTATCCCCTGCCTCGTGTCGATGATCTGCTGGATAAACTGCGCGGTGCTGGTTACTTTAGCTCGATTGATCTACAGCAAGGGTACAATCAGATTCGTATTGCGGAATCCGACATTCCTAAAACGGCTTTTCGTACCCCTTTCGGTCATTATGAGTACATGTCCTGAGCTTCGGGCTGACGAACGCACCTGCGACTTTCCAAGCAGTTATGGATCGCATCTTCAGAAATTACATGGATAAGTTTGTCGTCTGCTATCTGGATGATCTGCTTGTCTTTTCCAAAACGCGTGAGGAGCATTTAGAGCATTTACGTCTGGTCTTAGAGGTCCTGCAGCGGGAGCAACTGTTTGCTAAACACGCTAAGTGCCACTGGGCACAGCCTCAGGTCGAATACCTTGGTCACATCGTTTCCAAGGATGGCGTCCGCATGGATCCACGCAAGACTGCTGCGGTGCGGAACTGGCCTACTCCGACCAACCTACACGACCTTCGTAGGTTTCTGGGGCTTGTGAACTACTTCAGAAAGTTCATTGAGCATTTTTCTGTCATTGCTGCACCTCTTGACTAATCTGACATGTAAAGGGGCTTTCTTTTCAACTGATGCCTGGACGTCTGAGTGCCAGCAGGCTTTTGATTCTTTGAAGTGCATTGTCTCTGACGACATCATTTTGCGATTCCCGGATTACTCACAGCCGTTTCGTGTTGAGGTTGTTACAGATGCATCCTTGCACGGCACGGGCGCTGTTCTGTTGCAGCAGGGGCGGCCAGTCGCCTTCACCAGTAAAAAGTTTTCCGGGGCTGAGACTCGCTACACAACTGGGGAACAGGAACTGCTAGCTGTTCTTCATGCGCTTAAAGAGTGGTGGTGCTATCTAGAGGGTCGCCCATTCACTCTTAAAACGGATCATAAACCCCTTACGTTTCTGCAAGGTGTGCCATCGCTGAATCACCGGCAGGCGCATTGGATGGAATTCCTGGCCCGGTTCGATTTCACGTGGGAATATCTGTCTGGTTCCCTTAACATCGCTGATGCACTCAGTCGGCACCCATCCCTGCATGCAGCCATTCTGTATGTTGCTACACGCCGATCCGCAGCTGCACAGCCGATTGTGCACTCGGTTTTCACTGAGCGCTTGAAGCAAGCCTACGCCACGGATCCTTGGTTTACTGATGCTAACAATACCGGCCATTTGTCTTTACAGCATCGTCTCTGGATCCGTTCTGAGGGGTCTTACAGGCAAATCGTCATTCCGAATTATGATTCTTTGCATCGTGAGCTTCTGTCTCGCTTCCCTGACGACCCATTGGCTGGGCATCCTGCCTGCACGCGGCTGGTCGAAATTCTTCGTCGGCAGTTCTGGTGGCCACGCATGGCTAAAGATGCGGAGAATTACGTTCTGTCCTGTGATCTGTGCCAGCGCAACAAGGCTCAATCTGGTAAGCCTCACGGGCTTCTGCAGCCTTTACCTGTTCCGAACGCTCCCTGGGAAAGCGTTTCCATGGATTTCATAGTTGCGCTGCCCAAAACAGAGGGGGGATTTGACGCTGTGCTAGTCATGGTTAACCGTCTGACTAAGATGGTACACTTGGCACCTTGCACGTCATCCTGCATGGCCGAGCAAACTGCACGTCTGTTTTTCGATAACGTAGTGCGTTTGCATGGCGTTCCCAAAAGCGTTATTACTGATCGCGGTTCACAGTTCGCGCGTACGTTTTGGGGCGCCCTGGGCCAGTTGGTAGGCATGCGGGTTAATCTGTCCACCGCCTACCACGCACAGACTGACGGCCAGACTGAGCGTACAAACCGTACCCTGGCTGACATGCTGCCTAATTATGCCGGTCGTACACCTGCTGTTTGGGATACCTATCTGACGGCTGCGGAATTTGCAATCAACAATGCTGCCAACCGTTCGACTGGGAAAAGTCCGTTTTTCCTTAACTATGGCTTTAACCCTGCTTTACCGATCTGGCGGGAACTGGACGTCAACGTGCCTGCTGTGAAGACGTTCGTTAAGTCATTTGTATCCTGTACGACTGATGCTAAAGCTTGCCTTGAAGCTGCGCAGCAACGGACGGCTGACTATTACAACAAGGCCAGGAGGGATGTCGCCTTCACCAAAGGGCAGTTGGTCATGCTCAGCACCAAGAATCTGCGCTCTTTGGCTGATGGTTCACGTAAGATGCTACCTCACTGGGTGGGTCCGTACTCTGTCGTAAACATGGTCGGTTCGGCTGCTGTAGAGCTGAAACTGCCTTCAGACATGCGCATCCATCACACGTTCCATGTGTCCTTGGTCCGTCCGTACCACAAAGCTGCTTCTGTTGCCACATCTGAGCCTGACACCACTCCGTCTGTTGTAGAGCCTGGTCCGGTCACTTGGCTATCTGGCAAGCAGACTTTTTATGCTGTTGAACGCATTCTGGATTATCGTGCACGCCGGGTAGGCAACGGCCGACGCAAGCACACTGTGCATGAATACCTGGTCACACACACACACACACACACACACACACACACCGGGTAGGCAACGGCCGACGCAAGCACACTGTGCATGAATACCTGGTCAAATGGGTCGGGTATTCATCTGAGCACAACTCCTGGGAACCTATACACAACTTTACCCCTGATATGAAACCCCTGCTGGAAGAGGCTAAGCAACAGGCCCAGGCCAAGGTAGGCTCGCGGGGCAGGTAATTGCTTTGTGTCCCGCATCCCTGGTGCCTGTCTGTGCTAAGTCTGCTCTTTCCATGCAGCGGGGACGCTGCATCCGGAGGGGGGAATAGTTGTTGTATCCTGGGTATTTTTCTGACTTTCTGGACATAGGTTTTTTTTCTGGTGCTAATCATGCTTGCCTGGTCCCTTTGGCAGTCGGTTGTCATTGTCATTGTTGTTGATTATTCACAGACTTCGCAGAAGCCGGCATGGGTGAAAGGTTAAGGGTGCCCCGAAACATGGGGGAAGGCAGGGACTGCCAAGCTAGTGGCCACGGGTGAAGCTAAACCCCCCTACTTCACACAACCATACGTATTGGTTGGTCGATACCCAAATACGTATGAGGTGATTGCATCCATCAATGCATTCGTGCACATCATCACATCCGATGTGATCCGATCGATCAGCAATATGCAGTCCCGTGCTTGGCCATCCCGCCCGTGCATAAGACACATATGCATGCAACTCAATTGATTGTCATTCAACTTCAGTGTTTGTTGTTATCACGCTTAGGTTGTCCAGATTCCTACAGTAAGCTTCACGTATGCTGCACACATGCATGCATGGCTAAGACACTGTGTGGCCAGTTTAAGCCAAGTTTAAGTCAGAACGTTCGTTCGCTGTACACATACAATTCATACCGGCAACATAATCCCAGTCCCAATATTAAAAATCCACCACACGCTCTTGCTTATTGAGACCAGTAGTACTGGAAGTTGGAAATGCCATTGGCAGCTGGGACGAATACATATGGGCGATCAGCATTTTTGTGCCCTCGGTGCCAGAGCCCCCTTTTGTTCGAAGGGTTACCAAGTAGCAGAAATTTGCAGACGGAGGCATGTCTCTGATCAGCAGTCCAGTTTGCACGGTCTGGCTTCGAAAACTCATGGGCCCGATCGGCAAGGATTGGTGCATGTTTGCCCCACGTGTATGGTTGGGCTTTGATCATTCACTGACAATAGATCCTTTCGGACGATCTGTTGGAATAGGATTTGACTTTTTTGATTTGACCACCAGCAAATCACCCTATTCATCATAAGTAAGTCCCAAATTGTTATACCTTATCTTGCTTCCCGCATGGCCAAGAGCAAACACATACATAGCAGGCGTGAAGGAAGTAAAGGAACTTACTGGTGACGGCAGCAAGTGTCGACATGTTGGAACTTGTTGTCTCCCCCAAAGAGCGCCGCAAGTGGTGGCTGCTGTCGTTTCCAGCAGCAGCAGCGGCCACTGCCAGCGATAAACCTGCTGCACATGCATGCAAAGTTTTATATGTATAATGTCGGTAAGCTTGCACGACGCGACCTTGTTGCTCTCGGAGTTGTTCTTAAACAAACTGCCTCAGCTACTTCGTGCCTACTGGATACTAGCATCGGCCTCAGTATTCGTGGCTATCCTTCCCATTCCTGTTCCGTGCGCGTTCAAGCAGGCTGAGTAATCCATCCCTACCACCTTGCAGTATTGCGTGGAGCAAGCACGTCTAAGCCTTGAAATAACGTTATGCTTGCTTGATGCCATGCATGACGCCAGCCAATTGGCTGCAAGTAAGTGCGTGGACCAGTGCATGACTAGCAGACACCCACCCGTATTCATAATCCGAGCCCATGAAGCAACCGCTAAGATAACCAATAGGGAGCTCTTCGCTCCAAAAGCCATGGTCGCGATTGAAGGAATAAACAATTCAATCTACGCCTGCCACATGCACCAAGGCGGCTCCATTGGGGCCATATACCGAGCCAATGCAAGCATAAAGGCCTAAGTAAAGCAAAACATCCTTAAAAGCTGACAAGTATCGTCGCCAGCCCCACGGCGGTTTCCGTACAGCTCGCAATGAGGTAGGCCAGCCTGACCAGCGAGCAAGCTAGCGAGCAGCGAGCTTGCTATCCACCGTTCATAATTCACCCTGAACCAAAAATAAAGTTCTTTTATAATTATGACATTTCCTCAACCCAATTAAGACTTTATCAAGGGCCTTCCGTAAGCAAATTCGCATCATGCCTGCACACTATTACGTTATTGTTCTGCTGAAGGGATAACATAGGCGTCCCGCACCCAAACGCTGTAGAGGCCATTGGAGATGAAGTCTTGCATGTACCCATAGAACGTATCAAGACGCAATCTATACTTCGTTGCTGGAATGCTTTATGGCAGTCTAGCATTTTTACGGCCAGAATCTGCTGCAGGATGCATTGCTGCATCAGAGGACTATTCCCCTGAATCCTTTATTACAATATTGTGTTCGCAAAAAACATGTGTACATAAGACGTCCTCAAAATCTATCTAAGAGATATCCGTGTGTATATGTGGGTATTCCGTACTACTGTTGATTATCGATTTGGGTGTAGCTTGCAATAATGCGAGCTTGCGTAAGTAAGCTGGGTTAGTTGGGCGTAAGGCCCAATGCGTAACTGTTAGACTAACTGTTTCGCAACGGCCCGTGTCCTCAGGGCCGTGATTTATTGCGCGCATTAAGCTGGTTAGCTTATCTTGTTTTTGTTGTTCAGCGCGCGCTGATCAACAAAACAGGTCCCGCGCCTTCGGCGCGCTTTCTGTTACTACACCGCTGTGCCTTCGGCTCGTCAGCGAGACCCATCGGGTAGAGTGCAGTGGAGAATATAAAGCACTAGCACCATAGAGTTAGCCCACCTTATTGAAGCACCTTTAGTAGTGCTAGTGGCGGCGCATGTCCCGGTATCGCTAGGCATGACTCCGCTGGTGGAGGCAACTCACAGCTATCCTACATAGCTAACTGGAATGTCACAGACTGGCATTTCCTCGAGGGCTTCTGCGACGCAGTTTATGCCCCCTGGAGCGGGTCAACAACTCCCGCCCATCCCGGACCCAACAAGCTTGCCCCTGCAGCTACAACACTAAATGTCCTCTTGACGACGTATTTTATCAAGCTCATCCCCGAGGTTTGGGCGCGACGCTGAAGGTTTGCTCTTCAGCGGATCAGGAAATCGACGTCCGCCCACACCGGTGGTGACTATGTCTGCGCTTCGTCCCATCCCTTCCGCGTGGCGACGGGCTCTACCACCCCAGGCGTGGAGTTTCCGGGGCAGCACGATTAGTCCAATATGTCCACCACCTCCGTGCCCCTGCATGCTAGGGCCTCGACGCGGCTGGCCGCTTGTGTAATGATCAAGCCTATTTAAGAAGCATTCCACTTGTGTGGTGGGACCGAAAGACCCCGAGTGATGGGTGGTGAGCCGTCTTATCGACCGGCCACCGACGGAAGTACGGCAAAGCGAACCAGATTAGATGAAGGCCCTATGGCGAAGGCCAAACTTCACCGACGAACGATAACGAATAGGCGAATGAGAGTAATGTAACAGCTCATGCTCGTTACATACTTCCCCCCCTAATTGGCTGGTCGTCCCGACAGCCGACTTATCCACGCCGCCACGCTTGCGCATGGAAAAGCAGAGTCGCAGGCACCCCACTGGCAGTAGATAAAGTCCGAAGAAATGCAGAGAAACGAGGAGGCTTACGAACACCTCTCCCAGATCTGGTTTTATGAACGTCCGAGACGGAGGACGGCGAGACAACAGGCGTGACTCCTGGTTTAGGTTGGGACGCGAGGGTAGCAGCTGTTTTACGTGTCTGCCAATACGAACGCAGCAAATCTGCACAGTTAGTCAGGTTCGACTCTGGTTCCCACGAGTCGTACTCTGGACCTTGATTCTTCCAACGCATTAGAAAGAACCGAGTGCGATGACGCTTTTGTGTCACGTCACGATGATCAAGGACTGCCTCGACTTCGAATTCCAATTCACCATCCACAATCTCCGGTTGCGGAGGTTTCGGAGCACGATCACTCTCATAGTAAGGCCGTAACAGAGACACATGGAATACGTCATGAATACGCGTTCCATTAGGCAAGTCCAAACGATAAGCGACGTCGTTAATCTTAGCCTTAATAACGTACGGTCCGATAAAACGAGGAAGCAACTTGCATGGACCTTCAAGACGCATGTGTTGAGTGCTCAACAACACGACGTCTCCAAGCTTGAACTGACGTTCCGAACGCTTGAGATCAGCAAAACGCTTCATACGATCACGTTGTGCAGCCAAACAACGCTTAGCACGCTCAAGCGCACCTTGCATGTCAGATGCAAAACGTACGGAAACGGCGTTGCGAAGAGCACGCGCCTTCTCCCCCCCCACTTGGCGAGCCAAGAGAGAACTAGGAGTCAGAGGTTCGAAACCGTACATCAGACGAAACGGAGAAGTACCGGTAGAGGAATGCACCCAGTTATTCATGGCGAACTCAGCCATGGAAAGGAAACGAGACCAGGATCGATAATCACCGGCAACGCAGTGACGCAAAATATCCTCGAGGGTACGATTCACACGTTCAGTTTGACCATCAGTTTGCGGATGATAAGCCGAACTGAAACGGAGGTCGATAGACACATCCTCACACAGATGCGTGAAGAAAGCGGAACGGAAACGCGGATCCCGATCACAAACAAGGATCGCGGGGGAACCATACCGACGAACAACGGTATCAACGAAAAGCTTAGCAGACTCCACCGCAGTGATTTCTTTGCGACACGGAACAAGGTGAGTCATTTTGGTAAGCTTGCAAACGAAGGCGTAGATTGCCGTATACCCATCCGAATCAGAAGGAAGATCCGTAATGAAATCCATAGTGACGATTTGCCAGGAATGGGCAACGGAAGGAGCTTCCCAGCAGGAAGATCGTTAGAGCACTTAACGCGCTGACAACTGTCGCACGTACGAAGTTTCGGCCACCAGAACTGACGACGAACCAGGTCCAACGTTTTGGCCACCCCACCATGACCCGCCATCGGATGATCATGACAGAGATGCAGAATGTGCGAACGAAGTTTGGAATCATTAGGGATCACAAGAGCATGTTGTTTGTACCAGAAACGATCATGCTTTTGCAGAGACGCCGTATTAGACGGATCGGCGAACCAAGGATCAGACGAATAACCTTCGACAAGCGACCGCTCTAAGTCTGGAAAAGAGGTCGATATCTCTGAGATGACGCCAGCGGAAGAGGCGGAAGCATCCCCACTCGGAGTGGCGCGAGTCGAAATTGCCATCATCAGACACGCGTGACTGTGTCCCGGGAACCGAGACAGAGGATCTGCGGGATTGCAAACTCCTGCGCGATATTGCCAGTCGAACGTGAAAGACTCAAGAAATTCCAACCACCTCGCCTGACGTCGAGACAGTTGAGCTTGCGTCGGGTACGAAAGGTTGGGCTTATGGTCGGTGACGGCAGTGAACTTCGCACCTTCCAAGTAACAACGCCAAACCTTGAGTGCATGAACGAGAGACAGCAACTCACGATCAGAAGTGTGGTAGTTACGTTCGGCAGGAATCAACTTACGACTTTCGTAAGCGATCGGACGACCTTGCTGAAGCAGAATAGCACCTATGGCAAAATCCGACGCATCGACGATAACCTCATAAGGCAGCGACGGATCTGGAAGGGCCAGCAGAGGAGCGGAAGACAAGGCTTTCTTGACCTGCTCGAAGGCGCGATCACATCCTTCGTCCCAGTCCTCAGGCCAGCGAGCTTTGGACGACAGAAGGGACGTAAGGGGAGCGACCATCTGCGAATAGCCCTGCAAAAACTTTCGAAAGTAGTTGGCAAGACCAAGAAACGAACGTAACTCCGAAATGTTGCGAGGCTTCGGCCACTCTTGTACGACAGCAGTTTTGCGCGGATCAGGACGAACACCCTCAGGCGAAACTACGTGTCCCAAGAAAGTGACAGAACGCTTAAAGAACTCACACTTCGAGAGCTTGCAGTAATACCGATGTTGCTGCAGACGCTCCAGAACCGTACGAACGTGGTCGACATGCTCATCAGCGGTACGCGAGAAGATGAGAATATCGTCGAGGTAGACCACAACGAACGGAAGGTCCTGCAAAATGGAATTCATTGCGGACTGAAAGACAGACGGAGCATTAGTTAGACCGAAAGGCATCACCTTGTACTGAAAATGACCAAAAGGAGTGCGGAAAGCAGTACGCTCACGCTCATCCTCGCGAATAAGCAACTGGTGATAACCCTGCGTAAGGTCTAACGACGAAAAGACAGATGCACCACGCAACCTATCGAGGAGATCGTCAATACGCGGCAACGGATATCGATTCTTGATGGTGATGCGGTTGAGCTGACGATAATCAACGCACATACGAAGCGTACCATCCTTTTTGCGTGCGAACAGAATAGGCGCACCGAAGGGCGACGAAGATGGCTCGATGAAGCCCTGCGACAACAGCTGCGTAATCTGGCGTTGCATTTCGTCACGTTCAGCTTGCGAATAGCGGAACATACGCTGAGCAGGCGGACGAGAACCAGGCTCTAGCGGGATGACGGAAGGCAAACCACGATCGGGCGGCAGATCAGCCGGCAACTGGTCCGGAAACAGGCCCTCCTTATCTAACAGCAAAGCACGCATTCGTAACTCAGCAGGAGAGTCGCCCGGAACCACAGTGCAAACCTTTTGAGCAAAAGACGACAGCTCAGGCGAAGCAGAGGGCGGAGACGCGGAAGAGGTCGAGTCGACAGTAGAGACCATGCAGAGAAGGAACTCATAACCTTCACGAATGGCCTGCATAAAGCCGACATGACAGGGCTCTTCCAACGGGGGTAGGTTAGGAAAAGGGCTAGACTTCAGTACAGGTTGACCAGGATGGCGAGTTAAACGCGCGCTGCAGGCATACGGGGTAAGCACAGCACCGACAGACGTAACCCAGGGGTCACCCAGCACCAAGTCATAACCAGGAGCGAGATCAAGCACAGCACACTGCAACCGAGCCTTGTAACCCTGCAAACGAATAGGTACCTCAGCAAACCCTACCGAAGTCGTAGTCCGTCCATCGCCCAAAGTGACGGTGAGGGCGGGATGTGTGTTGTCCGACGGTTGAACCGCCAAACCGATGCGTCGAGCAAAACCTGCACTTAAAAGGGCTGAAGGCATGCTTCCGCTATCGATGAGGATGGAAGCATCGGACTGACACACTTTACCTCGAAACTGCATAGTCAAACCTTCCGAAACGGAGAAAGGTAAGGGGGCGACGTCAGCATCAGAAGCAGATACCGGAGGGTCGTACCAGAACTCGACAGGACTGGTTAAACCTGCAGAACGACGCCTGCCTACCGCAGCCACAACATCATACAGGTGATAACCAGCGTGGTACGTGCGAAGCTGAGTCATGCCGGACAACGAAGAACGACACTTATCATAGGCAACAGAAAACCACCTGATGTTGACTGCGGTGCGAGACTTTTGCAGTTCAAGTAGTGCGACAGATACTCCCTAGCATGAGCGGGAGGCGGATGAACGAAAACGTGATGTCCGGCACAGCTGGAAGACAGAAAGCTGTGCGGAGTCGAACTGAATTTGGGGCACATAGCTGAGGGGCAAACGAATCCCGTCGACGACAGTCAAACGCTGAAGCTGCTCGAATTCGGAAGTGCGAAGTATACGAGTCGACGGAATAAGTGCAGAGGCAATCGGAACGCTCGAATTAGTCTTAGTATTACAAGATCGACGAGGCTCTGCAATAAGAGCAGCAAAGACAACAGCGTCCTGACGCGCGAGTTGCACCAACGGCGAAGTCTGTTTAGACGAAGTAAACTTGCATTACCAAACGAAGCCGTACCCAACGAGGTAGGCGATAGCGAAGCAGCGACAGGCGAACGAGACGAACGAGCCGGAAGCGGAGGCTCGCAACTGGGAACGGGGCAGTCTTGCACACAGGACGTGCTAACGCCAACAGATGTGCCCAACTGTTCACAAAACTTAGCCCCCCCAGGATTCTCGCCGCAGTTCTTGAGGAACCAATCCTCAAGCCACTCGAAACTCGGAAAGAATCCACCCTGCATAACTACAGCCGAGTGTAAAGCCAAGCGAAGACAACGGGGTTCCAGCGCCGCGATGAAAGCAACCGCGACGTCCTCTGATTGGATTGGCAGCCCGCATCGCTGGAGTTCATCTTGGATTGCTATTTTCTGTAAAGTCCAACCCTGCGCCAGGGTCAGTTGCTGGTTTTCAAGAGAATCCGGAGACATCTCCAGCAACTTGTCGAAACGCGGGTACGTAGGCGCCTTCTCCGTAAGCGACAAAGAAGAAGCGCGATTAATGACTTGAACAACAGCATTGTCGCGGTCGGCAATGGCCGCGACAGGGTCAGCAGCAGACATGAGATACGACGGCGGAAGCGAAGTAGACTAGGATCGAGAAGTCTCGATACCAATGTAATGATCAAGCCTATTTAAGAAGCATTCCACTTGTGTGGTGGGACCGAAAGACCCCGAGTGATGGGTGGTGAGCCGTCTTATCGACCGGCCACCGACGGAAGTACGGCAAAGCGAACCAGATTAGATGAAGGCCCTATGGCGAAGGCCAAACTTCACCGACGAACGATAACGAATAGGCGAATGAGAGTAATGTAACAGCTCATGCTCGTTACAGCTTGGAAGGCAATTGGAGCAGATGCGCGCACTTTGCACGTCTTGAAGCATGGTGTCCCGGTGGAGTTTCGAGGTAACCGCCCGCCGCCTGCTTTTGACCTGCCAAGTTTTCCTGCTACAGACGAACAGAGCCGTTGGTGGTTGGAGAAGGAGGAGCCTCGCCTGGTGGCTCTCGGGGCCATCTCGCGGGTAGACCCCTCCCGTACGGTTGATCATGTGGTGAACGCTTTTTGTGTCCCGAAACCGGACAGTGGTTCTTGGCGTTTGGTTGTTAACCTGAAGAGGATGAACGTAGCGCAGAAAGCTTACAAGTGCCGGTACGAAACCCTCCGCACCCTGCGGCGTATGGGCCTCGAGGGCTCTTGGATGGTGAAGGTGGATTTGGCGGACGCCTTTTACCACATCCCTATTCGCCCAGCGGATCGGCGTTTCTTCACTTTTCGTTTTTGTGGTGTTCTGTACGAGATGAACGCCTTACCTATGGGGTGGCTAAATAGTCCGTATTGGTTTACGAAAATCATGCGCAATGTGGTGCGCTTTTGGCGGGATCCTTTGGCTGCGTCGGGTAAAGGTCGCAAGCGTCTCTCGCCCCCGCTCCCGCCCCACCAGTTTTTTCCCGTTTCCCGGACAGGGCGTCCTTCTCGTCCGGGTGCGCGAGTGCTGCCGTATTTGGATGACTTCCTCTTCGTGTTTACTTCTGAGGAGCAAGCACGTCTTGGTGCACGCTGGGTGCGTGAGAGTATCGAGTTCTTGGGGTTGTCGTGTCACCCCACCAAGTGCCAGTGGGAGCCGTCCCAGGCAGTGTACCACTTAGGCATTACGATCAATACGGCAGCTGGTGTGTTTGAGGTGCCTAAGCAGAAGCTCGCCAAATTGCGGCGGCTGGCGATCGGGTTGCGGATCACGGCTATGAAAAATCGGCGTCTTGTCCAGAAGCGTGAGCTGGCTAAGTTTTGCGGTTTTGCGCAGAGTGTCAAATTGGCCCTTACTCCAGCGCCTTTATTTCTCCACAATTTTTACGACGACATTAAGCAACCGGTTGGCTGGTCCGGTCGAGTTCGCTTGTCCCGTGGGTCGTTACGTGACTTAGATTGGTGGGCGGACATCCCTACCCACCACTGCTCGGCGGCTATTCACCAGGGTCCTGCTGCAGTTGAGCTTTCAGTGGATGCATCATGCCATTCGTGGGGCGCGGTCCTGCATGGTCGTGTGGCGCGCGGTTATTGGTCGGCACCAGAGCTCTACGAGCACATCAATTGGAAGGAGTTGCGCGCTGTCCGTCATGCTTTAGAGTCCTTTCTCCCGTTCGTTCAGCAGCGTGTTGTGTTAATTAGGGAGGACAACATGTGCACGCAAGCAGTGCTAGGGCGTCTTTCCTCGCGCTCGGCAGCTCTGCATGCCGAACTAAAATTATTATGGGAATTCATGCAGAAGCATAGTATTGTTTTGCAAGTCGAGCGTGTGGCTAGTGCTGACAACGAGGCAGATGAAGCTTCGCGTTGGGTCGATCGCGATGACTACCGCTTGCATCCCCGGTTTTTCCGCCTTTTGGAGCACCGCTTCGGTCCGCACCATGTCGACTTGTTTGCCACGCATATTAACACACACCTCCCGGTTTTCTTTTCTCGCCACCATTGTCCGGGTTCGTCGGGGGTCAATGCTCTCTTGCAATCGTGGGCTGGGCTTAATGCATATGGCTGCCCACCCTTGGACCCTGACTTCTTGCTCGCTGTGGTGCAGAAAGTGCGCGAGGAGGGAGGGTGCCTCACCCTAGTCGTGCCGTACTGGACGGCCCAACCTTGGTGGCAACAGTTGATGGAGTTGGCGGTTGACATTGTGTTCCTGCCGTCCAATACGGAGCTGTTTGCGCAGGGCGAGGGTGGGTCGAGCACCTACCTACCACCCCCTTCTTGGCAGGTCGTGGCAGTGCGGGTGCAGTCGTCATGTGGGCGCTTTGCATAGCACTCGGTCGTTCCGTGAGGCGCTGCAAGTTCGGCCGTGTGTGCCCCGCTAGGAGCGCTTTCCTAGCATTCCCCCTTCCCCGTGGGGCACGTTATATGTTGTAGGGGCAGTGGGACCGTCTTTGAGGTAACGCTGTAGTGGCTTTGCGCAGGGGAGCAGTTATGCAGTTATGTGGAGCGAATAGGAAGGGATTTGTTGTGTTAAGGTGTGCGCTCCATAGACACCGCGCAGGTAGTTGGTTTTTTCGTCGCTTTGTGTTAAGCCTGCGTTTGTTTCTCGTGATTTCGGAGCGTTTTCGCTTGCTTGGTATCCGGTGGTTCTGCTGGTTCCCTCCCCGCTGGTTTTGGGACCAAGTTTGAGTAGTGCCTTTGGCGCGGAATAGGTCCCGGTTTCTTGCTGGATCTGCAATCCGTTGCGACATCCCCGGTCTTTGATAACTTGTTGGTATCGCAGCTGTCGCTCGCCGGCCTAGGTTGGTCCATTCCGCATGTCTTTGCCGGTTGCCAGGTTGCCTTGTCCCAGGGTTGGTGCTAAGACCTGGCAGCTTTGCTTCGCTGTGTTTGTGCGTTTTCTGTGTCGCGGTAGGCTGGGGCTCTTTCTGACTCCGTTTATGTCGGGCTCCTGTGGGGTCAGTTCTAGTTGCCAAGAGATTATCCAAGCCCGTGCTGCTCAGCCTTATTTTCCGTGAACTCCGTGAGCTCCGTGTATGACTTGCTCGGTTACCCAAGCGCCCTGTGCTGGAGACAGCCCCTGCTGGCGGCATTTTTATAGTAGTTGGTCGCATTTGCAGCGCTCCGTGGCTCTGTCAGGCTCTCTTTGTGTTGGCCTTTATTGCAGATGCTGTGTGGCTTCTTTGAACAGTTGGCCGTTGTACCCGTTGGTTCGGAGGTGGCCCGACTTTGCTGTTTGTCGTGCTGGGTTTCGTCGTCCGTATCCCTGCTGTCAGTGCCCTGGGCGCGTGGAGCGGTCGTTATTGCAGAGCCGGTGTTTCAGTTCAAGCCCTAGTTGGCCGTTTGGTCAACCCTTAGCGGGCACATGTTTGGCATTCTCGCGTGTCTATCGTCCCTTCCTTCAGTGGGCGTCCGTCAGCCGTTGTTGAGGGATCCGTCGCGTTTGTGGCCGGTGGGTCAGTCTGTGCGTGGTTGGAGAGCGCTGGTTTGACCTCGTACTTGTGGTTTTTGGCAGCGTTCTGTTTGTTCGCTCTTTGCCTGCGTAGAGGTGGCGTGTCCGCTGTCCTTGCTGCTGGGGTACCGTTTGGAGGTCGTTGAGGCGTTTTGCTTGGGGAGCTCTCTTTCGTGTCGGTGTGCGTGCCTGTCTGGCAGCTCTCGCGTCCTTTGTCCCTCTAGCGGCCCGTCGCGTTGCGTCGTTTTGGTGCTCAGTTCCGCTAGAGGGGGTATCTTCTCCTTTGGCATTTACCTATGGAGCAACAACTAATGCGAGCTTGCGTAAGTAAGCTGGGTTAGTTGGGCGTAAGGCCCAATGCGTAACTGTTAGACTAACTGTTTCGCAACGGCCCGTGTCCTCAGGGCCGAGATTTATTGCGCGCATTAAGCTGGTTAGCTTATCTTGTTTTTGTTGTTCAGCGCGCGTTACTTCGTAAGGCCCGTCTTCTTCGGGCCTCTCAGTCCTTTTCTCTCTTTCATTACATGTAACAGAAAATGGCATGGCATTTACCTATGGAGCAACAACTAATCACTTAAAAAGTCCAGATATAAAATGTAATAGTATATCACAACAACCCATAGGCACTATGGGTTGCCTTTGGTTCCCTTCATCCCCTCCGGGGATCAACCCGGAGGGGAAACAAAAGGTTTATTCCTTTTGTCATTACAATGTGAAATTGTCACATTGTTTCAGGAAACGTTACAGTTTTCGGCCTTGTCGGGCTACGTAACGAACCCCTTTGGGTTAACAAATAAACCAAAGGGTGATGACTTTGGTTCCCTTTGGTTTAGTAGTTAACTCTTTGGGTTAACACTTCGGTGTTTTCCCTTCGGGATTTCTCCTTCGCGGTTTCCCCTTCGCAGTTTCTCGGGGACAAGGAAAAGGCGGAGCCCGTTTGCGAAATTGGACTTTTGCGAAAGCCTTGTTGTACTGACTAGACCTTTCTAGCATGTTCTCCACGCAAAATAAACTTAACCAAAGCAAAAATGAAAAGGATGGATGTCGAGGCAGGTCAAAAGGGGCATAACGTTTATGACAGTATATTGTCATTATAGATAAGGCAACGGAGTATGTATAGGATGAATGTAGGCAGAAAGGAGAAACAAAGGGGTTCAATCACCACATTAGGAAGCGGACACCTGGCAGATACCAGCAGAGCGCGAATTTTCCAGTATACATGAACAGGTAGATCAAGTTTAATTGAAAATTAGCACCTTTGCCATCGATGGAACCTTCATGAGAAGGAGGATGTATCATATGCGAGACGACAAAAACAGCGGGACACAGGGAAACGTGAAAATTTCATATTAGATATGTATATGTTCCTTGTGTGAACAAGGAAAATGTGAGATCAGCACTTCAGCATTTCATGGACGAGCGGTTGATTAAGCCCGTCGCAGTGACGACAAATAAAGGGAACCGATGTGCAAACCCTTCGTGAGCCTGCTTATTGCTGTCATAGGTTCCCCTGGGCGGTCTGCATTGCCTTTTGGTACATAATTTCGGCATTGGAGGGACGTGAAGACCAGCGAAGAATCGACTAACGCGTTTCAAATTGAAAGTTAATTATGAGCTCTCGAATTCATGAAATTTCCTGGTTGAATGAAATGTTGTCAGGCAGTGTGCTTGCCTTATGCATATTTGGTGGTTGGTTTCGGTTGCACTTCAGAGCCCTAATCCGTACTCATTGGACAACCGTTTTGCTGGTACAAGAGGCTACGCTGATGCTTGTCTCATCGGTCTAGGATGCTAGTTGAGTAGTGAGGTTGTTGCTGAGCTGAGCCGGATAGGTGCTCTTTGTAAAGCTATGGCACCTTTCGCATTCGACCCGTTCATGCTCTAAGAGTGTTCCTGGACGTGGCTGCGGACTTGCTTCCAGCAGGACGAAGCGGCTGCTTTCTCGCCCAGTTCTCACTTGCTTGTTGTGCCCAAAGCCGGAAGGATGCACCGCAAACGACCACTAAGCTTTTTCATGCTGCGTGCCGATGTGGGAGTACGCCACGCTAGCAGGCGTGTGATTTTCCGCGGTGGGCACGATTTCAGTCTCAGTTCCCTACTGACTTTCTGGTGCTGTGTGGCTGCCATCCTACTGTATGTGCTCAAGTTGTGCTGTGGGGAGGTCGCCTTCTGAGACTATGCCTGTCTGTTCTTGGCGGCGGGATTTGCAATGATCTGCTTCATGTTTCGGCCTCTCTTTCCTATTTCTTTCTGCTTCTTGTACAGTAGTTTACTTCTTTCCTGCCTTGTTTAGTAGACTGAAAATGGAAGTCTGACGTCATGATATCATCGATGATAGGCTCAGTTAGCTAGCTCGATTAGCTCCGAGTCAGTGGCCTGGACTGGCCTTGCATATGCATCGACACATTGCCACACGCAGCCATCATTTCCACCCCATGGAAGTACGTCTGAATTGAAGGATAGCCTGAAGCTCTACTTAAAAACCTATACATCCCTCATCCTGTGTGCCTCCACCATTGGCAAATCATGATCGGTTTGTCCATCCATTTCGTGCTCTGCTGGTGAATCCATGTGATGATGCTGCAGCTTCGTCCGTTGCGCGTCTCTGCGTATGTACGTGCTGAAACAAAGCAAACAACCTTCCAAATGGTACTTGCTTTCATAGGAATTGCTGCCATGCCAAGTTACGTTCCTTATCTCTCCCTACCAAAATGGAAGCGTGCTAAAGAATGTTCCTGAGAACGCTAAGAATGCTAAGAACGGCTTGAGAATGCTGGTGCTGCTGAGAATGATCTTATGCCAGTCTCAAGCATTCTTATGACGGTTTTACGAAAGAATGGCTTTGAGAATGCAAACAGTGCGGAAAACTTAGCAGAAACACGCACAAGTTACAGTGGTTTGCCCCTTCCATATATAGTTCAAGCAGGAAACAGAGAGTCAGTCCTGTATTCTGAAATAAGTTCATAGTGCTGAAATCATCCACAAGACCGACCATGAGGGCCCCTACTGCTCTGGACCCGCGGGTAAGACCCTTCGAAAACTAGTACTGGCTGGCACCAGAAAGTCGCCCCAGTATACAAGCGAAGCAGACATGCCCCAACAATCAACTATCCAACGAAGGATTTAGTCAGTCAACGTATGGAACGGGCCCCAAGCAATTTCTGTCGATTTGCATAGTAATGTGCCACTCCCATTACCTATTACTTCACAATACGTCCCTGTGCACAACATTCATTCGGTTATCCATCAGCCATACCATCAGCTGTACCTTCATTGAGAAGCCCTGCCCAGGCCACGGTCCGACCATTCGAGGGCCTGGGTGACCATGCCCACCAGTCCCCACGATTTGCCCTCCACTCCACCAATGTACACCGCGCGGTCGCCATCCAGGCTGAAGTACCGTGGCCACTCATCCTTGGCGCCGTCGTTGGCCAGGTGCGCATGGAAGATGGGGAAGTCGTGCAACTCTCTGACAAACTTTCGAAATGCATCCATGACACTGTCGTTCACCTTGGTGTGCATGAGGTAGACGAATGCATAGCGTGGCAGGATGTGCATGATCACCAGCGTGAACACCACCGAGCTCATGCCATCGTGTGGAAGGTGCATCGTGTCGATTTGGAACACACCAGGGGGCGCCGTGATGCACAAAAAATACCCATTGCAGTAGGAGTTCAGATGCAGGTGAAAGTGCTGCACTGTCGAAATGTTGCGGTATGCCTGCTGAGCGGCACTGCTGCATGTCTGCTCGGGTGGCAGCTGCAGTTGCCCGTGCTTGACCTTGCCAAGCAGCTTCTCGACACCGACGAAACCGACATCCCCTTCCATGTACACGTCTCGGATGTTGTCAAATTGCCGTGGGGGCATGGGGGGCATGGTGATCTTTCCGCACATGGGAATTCCACTGCAACTACTGCACTGTAGTGGGACACCCTGTGCGGATTGCACTGGGAGATTGTGAGAGTGACATTGCACCTGCAACAATGCCAAGGAACAAGGAAGAGCAGTAGAGGATCAAGGTGCATGGTGCACGTCAGGTGGAGACCGCCACCGTGCACTCCCGGACTGCACCCATCCCCCACACAATCTCTGTGCACGAGCTGTGCAATGTTGCCGTTCGCTTGCGTCTGGTGGCAGACCCTGTGCCTTGCGCACCGTTGCCGCTGGACGTCATGGTCATCATTCTGGACAAGGCATTGGATGGCGGGTTCACCCAGGAGTGCCTGTGGCTGATGCATGCGTCCCACACATGCAACCTGTGCGTGTTGAACACTGGCATCACCGACAAGCTGCTCAGGACGATTGGGTTCGCCAATGTTTGGCGGCGCTGGACAGAGTGTGTCACAGGTTGCCTGCCAGCAGCCTCTGCCGGGTGTGCTCTCTCCTCTGAAAGTTTGCCAACTTTTGGCAGCGCCGGACAGAGTGCGTCACGGGTCGCCTGCCAGCAGCCTCCGCCGGGCATGCTCTCCTCCTCTGAAAGTTCGCCAACTTTTGGCGGCACCGGACAGAGTGTGTCATGGGTCGCCTGCCAGCAGCCTCCACCAGGCGTGCTCTCCTCCTCTGAAAGTTTGCCAAGTTTTGGCGGCACCGGACAGAGTGTGTAACGGGTCACCTGCCGTCAGCCTCCGCCAGGCGTGCTCTCCTCATCTGAAAGTTCGCCAACGTTTGGCGGCGCCGGACAGAGTGTGTCACGGGTCGCCTGCCAGCACCCTCCGCCAGGCATGCTCTCCTCCTCTGAAAGTTCGCCAACTTTTGGCGGCACTGGACAGAGTGTGTCACGGGTCGCCTGCCAGCAGCCTCCGCCAGGCGCGCTCTCCTCCTCTGAAAGTTCGCCAACTTCCAAAGTTGAACCATTGATTTGGTTGAACGGAATTTCTGGTGGCCTACGTTGAAAGCTAACGTTGCAGACTTTGTCGCATGCTGCGATCTCTGCCAACGGAATAAGGCTTTATCAGGCAAACCGCTAGGTCTATCTCGACCTCTGCCGATTCCTGAAAGACCTTGGAGTAGCGTCTCAATGGACTTTGTACTCGGATTGCCCTCGACTAGAAAAGGTTACAACTCCCTTGTGGTGTTTGTAGACCGACTGACTAAGATGGTGCATGTACGACCATGCAAGAAAGAAATAGATGCAGAAGAAACTGCAGATTTATTCTTTGACACCGTGGTACGGCTTCACGGATTACCAGACACCATCGTCTCAGATCGTGACACCAAGTTTACTGGTGCTTTCTGGACCTCTCTCATGAAGAGGCTAGAGGTGAAGCAGGCGATGAGTACTGCTTTCCATCCTCAGACTGATGGTCAGACAGAACGAGTTAACCGCGTCCTTGGAGACATGTTGAGAAACTACTGTGATCAGGAACCTTCACAGTGGGAGATATATCTCGGACCGGCCGAATTTGCGATTAATAACTCGAAGAACTGCTCGACAGGAGTTAGTCCATTCTTCCTGAATTATGGCTATCATCCTAAGACCCCTGTACAACTCGAACTCGGTGACGCAGTTCCCGTTGCTAAGGGTTATGCCAAGGAACTTGCTGCTGCTAAATCTGCTTTGATGGCTGCGCAAGATCGAATGACTAAGCAAGAGAATAAAGGACGACGTGATGTGTCGTTTACTGAAGGACAACAAGTCTTACTCAGTACGAAGAATTTAACCCTCCAGAAAGCTTCGAAGAAGCTTTTACCTAATGGATTGGACCTTTCACGATTGAGAAGATGATCAATCCTGCTGCTGCTAGACTGACCCTTCCAGAGGAATATCGTTTCCATAACGTACTACGTACATGGAATAGCATTCCATGTATCGTTGTTACGACCTTATCGATCTGATGGCACCGTACAACCACCTCGCCCTACAGTGGGAATGGAACTTGAAGGTTCTACCTCTGTATGGACACCTGAACGCATCCTAGATCATGATCAACGGAAACTCCGAAACCGAACCCTGACACGATATCTCGTGAAATGGGTTGGTCATGGACATGAGAATAACAGTTGGATTGAAGAACCTGCTTTCCCCGATAGATCTCTTATTGATGCCTATTGGACTGCGCGCCGCGTGGAAGCAGGCGCCTAGAGAGGGGGTCAGATGTTGTAGCGCGTTAGAGCGTTACAGAACTTAATCGCTGCGTGATTAAGACACGACTTGATAAGACTGATCTACGAACAGTCTACGAATATCTTGGAGTTTAGGCGTGCTTCCTAACCAAGGAATGACACGCACTTGAGATACCTACAGACACATCGGTTCGAGCAACCAATGTGGATCTGAAGGGACATCGTACAATAGAAGTTGTTACGGCCTCCTAAGCAACGAGTATTTATACTCGGGAGGAAGCCTGGGTTAGATACGTATCCACCTATCAAACTAACAATACACCAGTGAGAGAGATTCCAGAAGCCCACGCTTCTGACGCTCCCTACTAAGGAACGAACCCAGAACTTGACGGAGCGAATCCGTCCTGTAACCTGTCGGCTCTCGCCGCTATTACGCGCTAACGGTCACGGAGCCAGGACCAGTTACTTGGCTTTCAGGCAAGCAGACATTTTACGCGGTTCAACGGATACTGGATTACCGTTCCCGAAAAGTAGGCAGAAACCGCCACCGTAAGCTCACTGTGCACGAGTATCTTGTCAAATGGGCTGGGTACTCGGCTGAGCACAACAGTTGCGAACCAGAAGCTAACTTGACCCCTGGTCTGAAACCTCTGCTGGAAGAAGCACGGCAACGAGCACGGGCGAGGTAAGATTTGGGGGTTAAAGGTAAGTGTTTAGCTCCCGCGCTACTATTCTGCTCTGCCAGTTTCTTACCATGCATCGAGGATGCTGCATCTAGAGGGGGGATAGTTGTTGTATTCCGCTTCTTAAATCTGGTCCCAAACTGATACCGTTTCTGTCTAGTTTTTCCTTTCTCGCTTGGCGCGGTTGCTGGACAAGTTCGCTGGAACTAACTGAATTCCAACTGCCTATTTTGCCGCCTTTCTGTCAGATCTTATGGCTCCGACCTCTGGGTCAGCTGTCATGGATGCCTACAAGTAAACGCCGCCTCAGGCGGAAGTCCATACTTGCAGAAGTATGGGCGGGGGTCATAGCAAAAGCTACGACTGGGACGCTGGTCCCTGGCTCGCGGAGCCCCGGCATCGATTGGAAGCATGGATCAACGGTACACCATTCCGGGACTGGACCGCGCCATTTCGGAACTGGCTGTACGATTCATGTGATGGCTGCATCCCCCGCTATTTAAGCAGACGAAACTCTTCCAATCGGTGTCTTCCGACGCCACCATCCAGTTGTGGTTTGGTTACATAAAACAATAGTATACACGCCAGCAGTATCTTGAAGTATGACTCACGGCACAGGGCATAGAACAGATTTTAACTCTGCCACGCATGTGAAGGCTTTACAGAACGGTCTGGAGACGAAGTAACCCCATTCACCGCCTTCTAGTGTTCCGCGCAGATGAACTTTTGCATCTACGCATCTATCATAGGCGGTAAAGCAGATGTATTTATCGCTTCCCGAGGGCAGCTCCGGTGTTTGGAATTGCCACGCCAGCATGGAAGTGTGACCAAAATGTTGAACATTCCCAGTAAAGGCCGGTAACTGGTTTCCGCCTTTCCGGTGTTCCTGGACCTCTTTGCCCAAAACACGAAAAAAGGTTAGGCAGGGTTTCAGCGAATTTTATGCGACGGTGCTTTGACGTCCAGATCAGACCTTTGCTGTCGTATGGAGCAAACATTTCGGGCCTGGGTACCACCAAGAAGGTCCTAGAGACCAGATGAGTGCAATGGGAGTGGCTTCATTGGAGCAGGTGCAGTGCCGACAAGGAAAATGTGGTGTTGTTCAGCAGGTGGGGGAAGTGGGCTCTTAGCTTGGCTCTTGGCTTGGTTTACTCTAATACTGCTGTAACTAACTAAAACAAGTCAACGACGCGTCGTCGGGGAAGGCGTGCCCTTAATAGAGTTAGGAAAGTCGAAGTGACAGGAAAGGCAGATGGATGTGGGAACAAGAACGACTCTGCAAGGACAGTGCTCGGGCTGAAAGGGAAACCCTGCGAAACAGATACCCGAACGGGGTTATGCTTAGGTTCAGGCAGTGATGGTGGCGACGGCGGTGGTGGTGAGCGAACGGAACGAACGTAGTGGCAGCGTGGCGGTGATGATGATCGCAGCGGCTTGCCGGTAACCCGTTGTTGGTCGTACTAGTATGATGGGCCCCGCAGGGTGTCCCAAGTCATAAAGCAATCGGAGAACAGCTTCTGGTGCTTGCACCAAAGTCATGTGTTTCGGTAGGACGCCTATCAATAGGAGCTCTGCAAGTCTTTATGACTAAGAACTCGCGAAGTGATTTTCCTATTATGCAAGGGAATTACCATAATTCTTAAGTATTCTCCTCCAAAATAAATGTATCACCGATGGCACCTGACTAAAGATGGAGCAAGTTGAGGCAACCGCGTTGTCGTCGCTAATGCTCCTGCCCTACGAGAGGCATCTCATAGAAGAGGCCATTCAAGTAAATCTTGGAAGAAAACGTCTCCTGAGGCGTGTGCTTCAGCAAATCTTCGCAAATGCCCTTGTACTCTATCCTGCACCGGCCCATTTGCAACCTTGTTTCTCCTTTTAAAATCTGTATCCTCAGGAAGACTGCCTTATAATTACCGCTGCGGGACTTGGATGGCAGCGCGTCGCCGCGGTCCTCCTCCGCATTGCACAGCATGCACGCGTTGCTGGCGCACCACACCTAAACCCATCCAGCGACCCAAAAGACCATCCTGCGCAACAACAGCAACAACAACAACAACCTGGCACCACGCCCTTTCCCGCCACATCGCTATCCCTTTCCGTAACGCCTGCCAATGCTGCCCCCTCAACCAGCAAACGCACCGACGCAACACCCCTACCCTTGAGCGCTCATACAAGTATCCATTGCGGCAGCGGCAGCGGCATCGACGGCGATGGACACCCCGGCTGCGTCCTCGTCCTTGGCGCCGGGCCCCGGCAGCGAGCCCTCATTACTGCTGAGCTCGCCCGCCACGACCCCTCCCTGGAGGCCCCCGTGGACATCACCAATGAAATTCCTGCTGCAGAGCGTGTACAGCTGTACAGGGCCCTCCCTGGAGGTCGACCCCTCTTCATCACCCCCCGAATTCTGGTGGTGGACCTGCTGGCTCGCAGACTGAGGCCGTGGGAGGTTGGGGGACTGCTCATACTCAACGCTCACCGCGCAAGTGACACCAGTGGCGAGGGCTTTGCAGTGGCGCTGCTCAAAGCTGAGGGGGACGCAGCCGCGCGGACGGGGCCGGCCAGGGGTGGCAGCGGAGGAGGGTGTTGGGTTTATGCCCTGTCTGATGCACCTGGTGCGTTCAACCGTGGATTCAATCGCGTGGAGCATGTGATGAAGGCGCTGAGGCTGAAACGGCTGCATCTGTGGCCTAGGTTCCAGGAGCATGTACGGCAGTGCTTGGACAATCACAAGCCCGTGGTGAGCTCCTCGCTCTCTCCCTCTCTCTCTCCCTCTGTCTCTCTCCCTCTCTCTCCCCCCCCCTCTCTCTCTCTCTCTCTTTCCTCTCGCCCATTCCCTCTTCGACGAGTCCCTGCCCCTCCTCCTCCACTACCCCCCAACCCCCGCAGGTGTTTGAGTGGGACCAGGAGCTCAGCGGCCCCATGGTGCTCATCCAGGCCGCCCTGGTGGAGGTGCTGGAGGGCCTCATCCGGGAGCTGAGGAGGACCAACAACAAACTGGACATGTCAGTGGGGGGAGAGGAACACTGGGACGAGAGTGCGTGTGCACCAAGACAGCGGCGGCGGCAAAGGGCTGGCACAGAAACGATCTCAAAGGGCTCCTAAAGCTGTTGTATAGGGGCCGTACAGGGAGCCGTACAGGTGTAATCATATGTTGAGCCCTGGCCATCAGCCGGGCATGCTGGTTTCCGGACCGCTACCGGCCTACAGCAGTACTTCCATCAGCCCCTGCAGCGGCCACCACCGCCCAACCCCGCAATAGAGCGCTCACTAAACATGATGTTGTGTTAAGGGACGTTTCCAGACAGCGGGGGACGTTATCTGCCTGCCTGCCTCACATCTCCCTCCCCTCCCTCCTCCTCCCCCCTTCCCCCGGTTTACCTCAGGACTGAGCTGGTGCTGGAGAACGGTGTGTTGCGCGCCTTCGACGAAATCGTACGTCGACAGTTGGACCCCATCTGGCACACCGTCAGCTACAAGACCCGGAGAATATGCACGTGAGTGGTTAGTACGACATGGGTGGCTGGGCTGATTGCAGGGATGGGCTGGGGTGCGGGGTTGGAGCCAACCCCTTCCCGTGACGGGTGGAGCATCTGCTTTGCTGAAACCCGCAAGCGGTGGGAGGTTGGGTGGCCGAGCTGGTCACGTTGTGTAAATGACGGGTATCCAGGAACCGGTGGCCTAGGGGGGAATCCCAGCTGGGGTGTTGCCCGCCCCTAAGGCCCCATACGGCACCCCGTACCCACCTTCACCCACACCCACATCGACATCTCGGCCCTGCGCTCTAGGTCCGTACACGTCCAGTTACTTCACCTCCGCGGGGCCTGCCTCCCTCCCCGCCCCTCTTAACGACTACCAGGCAGCGGATCCTCTGCCTCCCCGCCCCTCCCGAACTCGAGAGGTCTTCCTTCCTTGGACACCTCCCTCCCTCCCTCCCTCCCTCCCCCACCTCCTTCAGCGACCTGCGCACCCTGCGGGAGTTATCCGCCCTGCTGCTGTCCGCCGACTGCGTGACCTTCCTGGCGCACCTGGAGGGACTCAGGCAGAGCGAGGGGGTGCGCTGCATGTGGCTGTTCCATGATGCAACACACGCCATTTACGAGCAGGTGCGGATGCGGCTGTATGTGTGGTTGTGGGGCATCTGAGATATACGAGGTACGTGTGTGCTTGTATTTATCGTCGTGGAGTTGTTGAGTTATTAGTCTAACCACACAACCACTCGGGGAGTGGGAGAGTCCATGACAGGGGAGCAGAGGTAGGAGGGGAGGGAGGGGGGTGGCCCTGGACACATGCTAATACCGACATAGTCATAGCAGCACTAGTACCAGTAGCTCAGATGGGTGCGTGTGGAATGAGGCTCCAGATCGTCAGTCCGTGCGGAGGGCAAGGGTTATTCGTAGCCGCAATAATGGCCTCGGTTGCAGCCGCAACTCCACACTACCTAACCACCTGGTTACCGACCAGGCCATGTGCGCACGTGCGATGCATACGGTCACAGGCCCGCCGCCGTGTCTACATCTACCGCCAGCAGCAGCAGCAGCAGCAAGGTCATCAGAGCGCCTCCGGATCCAGACCCGGAACCGGCACCCGGGCGGCTAGGGCCACCTCAGGAGGTGTGGCGGCGGGGGGGAGCAGCGCCTCAGCCGGTGCCGGTGCCGGTGCCGGTGGCGGTGGCAGCGGGTGTCACTCCGAGGTGGAGGCTATCCTGGAGGAGCCGCCCAAGTGGGGGTTGCTGGGGGAGGTGCTGGGGGAGGTGCAGAGGCAGCGCCGGCAGCTGAGGGCCCTAGCGGGTGTGGAGGACCTGTCCACACTGGCTCGGACACTGACCCGGGAGCTGCGGGCGGGCGCACAGGAACACAAATCAACACCACAACCACCCCGCACCGACAACACGGGCACAGCCCGGCCAGCACCGGCACCGGCACCGGCAGCGGCAGGGGGAACTGGGTCAGGGTTCAGGGCGGCTACCGGGACTCAGAAGCCGCGAATCTCGCCGTCGTCCGGTCCTCGCCAAGGTCAGGGTTCTGAGTCGGGAGCAGTCGCGACCCGTGGGTCAGGTGGGCCGCAGACGGCAGCGGCGGTAACGGTTGCAACGGAAGCTGAAGCCTCACCCGACCCGGAGCTTCAGGTTGAGGTGGTGGACCTGGCGGCTTCCAGTGATGCGAGCGAGGATGGGGACCAGGACCAGGACGAGCATGATGACCTGGGGGACGAGCAGGGGGAGCAGGGACACAGGGCCGGAAGGAGGGCTACAGCCACGGCAGCAGCGCCCGCTGTAGCAGACCGCCGGCCTCAACCACCTCCCGTTGTTGGTGGTTCCGGAGCTGGGGGCTGTGGAGGTACCCCCACCGCCCAGTCCCTACGTGCGTTGCTCGAGGATCTGGGTCTGCTGGGGGGCGGGGAAGGGGGAGGAGGAGGAGGGATGACATCAGCGGGCGGCAGAGGCAGCGGCCCGGCGGAACAGCGGTCCGATGCGGCGGGCGGCAGCGGGGTCAGTGGCAGTGGGGTTGTGGAGGTGACCGCTGGCGACCTGCGTGTGCTCGCGGAGGCGGGTCGGGGGCCCGTGCTGGTGGTGGTCAGGGAGCTGCACTCGACCAGGTTGCTGGAGAGGGTGGTGCGGGAAGGTGAGGAGGACGGTGTGAACGGGGGAAAGAAGAGGGGTCGCAGGCAGGGGGGTGCGGGGCTGCGAGCAGGCAATGCTTGGGAGTGGGGGTTGCAGCTCGTCAGGCATATGCGTCCAATACGTTGTGTGTGCGCGTATACGTCAGGGGGGAGGTAGTGTAATGTGTCTGTGTGTGTGAGCCGCGCTAATCAGCTGCTCCCGACCTCTCACCACCAACTGCCATATTTAGACATCAGACGGAATGGGGTGCAGCTCGACTGGTGCTGCCATCATACCTCTTTTCTCTTCCGCCCACACGGCCACACGCCCACCTGGTTCTGCAACCCTCTGAACTGCATTTTTACATCACATGTTGGGACTCCGCTCTCGGAATCTTGCCGTACATGTGGACTCTCATCAGGCGGCCGTCCAGTCATGCAGCAGTTGTACGAGTCGTACCTTCTAAGCAAGTTGAAGCCGACGGAAAGAGGACGTCGCGGCAGCGATGCAGCTGCCGGGGGCGGGGACGGCGGTGCAGCCGCACCTGGCGGCAGCCGCGGCTCCGGGCGCGGCCGTGGTGGCGGCGGCGGCTGGAAGCGGTACCGTGGCGGCGGTGATGGTGACGAGTGCAGTCACGGCCCGGTGTTGCGGCCGGGGGAGCATCAGGCCCTTTTGGCAGAGGCCCACCGTGTGGGGGTGGCGCGGGGGGAGCCGGCGGCGCAGGTCCGGGGGCGGGGGCCGGGTCGGGCAGCAAAGAGGGCCAGGCTCGCGGGGGGAGATGGCGGCGGCACCGGCACCAGCGCCGCAACGGTCCCAGCAGCGGATGCGTCCGGGCGTCAGAGCCGGGGGCCCAGGGGCCGGCGGGGTGGCAGTAGCGGTGGCAGCAGGCGGCAGCGCAAGCCGGATGATTCACCGGTGCGGGTGGCAGCAGCGGCAGCAGCAGATTCCGAACAGGAGGAGCAGCTGGAGATGGAGGTGGCGGTGCTGGAAGGGGAGAAGGATGAGGGGGGAGCTGCAGCAGGCAGCAATGTGGGGGATAGAGCGAGTGATGACGACTGGTCGGACTTTCAAGGTGATGAGGGGGTGTACGGCAAGCCGCCACAGAGTCGTGCGGCGGCGGCGTCTTATCGAGGTCGGGGTACGGCAGGGCAGGGGCGCCGAAACGGCGGCAGCAGCAGGGCAATAGGCCGCCAGGGCCGTGGACGCAGTACAGCTGCTGCTACTGCGGCGGAGGCTGGGGAAAGTGTCACTGGTGACAAGGTCACCGCCCGAGGGAAGGTGGCTGCTACTGCTGCTGCTATTGCGGCGGCGCCGCAGCCGTCAACAGCCCCTTCGGCCACGGCTGTAGCTGCTACAGCGGGATGTAGTGATGATGGCGCTGTAGCAGGTGGTGGCCATGGAATGTCCTCTCCTGCAGCTACTGCTAGTGATACTGCTTCACAGGCATTGCTCCAGGATGTTCACTTTGTAAGTTTGGACGGCCATGACGAGTTCGTGCTGTGGCGGCTGCGCCCCTCCTTCATCATCATGTACGAACCAGACCTGGCCTTCCTGCGGCAGGTGAGCGGGGAAGGGAGGAGTGGAACCTCTTAGAGGGTCTGTTGTATTAGCGCCTTGAGGGGGGGAGGGGGGAGCCAGGCAAGGGGCAGGATAGGCAGGGCCAGGGGCCTCACTCCCACC
>NW_003307547.1:2591013-2634790 GCF_000143455.1 Volvox carteri f. nagariensis | reverse complement strand
CCACACATACATGTACACAGGGATCACCCGCCTCCTTCCCCTCCCTCCCTAAAGCCCCTTCCCCCTCCTTGCCTGGGTGTCACTTCGATCTATTTGCTCCGGAACCAGAACCAGCACGGTCAGGGCCTGCGCTGCTCAAGTCCTTCGTGCCAGACCCCTTTGCTAATCACGGTGGTCATAATGGCCGGCCGAACTCACGAGCGAGGTAGAACAACCCTGAGCCCCCCTTGACTTGCCTGGCTTCCCTCCCCCTACGTGCTCGCCTCGCCAACACCCTACTCCACGTCCCGCAGCGAGGGGGAGGGAGCAGCAACGGAGCTCGCGGGGGTGGGGGTGGCGCTCTGAGCGCAGACCTGTGGCTGGACGTGTACAGCGCCAATGCACTCACCCGGTCTGCGGGGGGCCGCATGGCGGGACAGGGGGGCGGCGGTGTGGGTGGTCTCGGAGCGAGCGGGGGAGGGGCGGGGAGGCGCCTGGTGGTGGACGTCCGGGAGTTCATGAGCAGCCTGCCAGCGGTGCTGTACCAGAAGGTTTGTAGCGGTGGCGCGTCCGGCTCCAGGGGCCCCGGGGGTTGGTCCCTATGATCTGACTGGTGGGCGGGAGCTGGCCGACCGGGAATGGGGGGACCTGGGGTGGCGGTACGACTGGGGTGCCAAGATCCCGGCCACTGAAAACGAGCTACCCCCGATCTGGAAACGGGGTTAGCTCACTTCCTGAGCACGCGTGGGCTATGAGGGTGTTGCTGAGGGCGTTCCTGAACCAACTCCCGAAGCTGGGGACCTAGGGTTGAGTTTATTCGCACCAGAGTAACCACCTCCCCCGTCCCACCCCGTACGCAATTCTTCCCAACACCTCACTCAAGCCCAAGCCCCTTGGCCCGACCTGGGCCCATATCGCCCCTCTCCCCCCCTCACCCGTCCCCTTCTCCCTGCAGGGCTTTGAGCTGCTTCCCTTGACTCTGGAGGTGGGGGACTACGTGTTGAGTCCGCAGCTGGTGGTGGAGCGGAAGAGCCTGCCCGACCTGCACGCCAGCCTGGCCAGTGGCAGGTGCGAAATCAGGGACAGGGAAGGTTGGGGGGCCCGGATAAGCAATGGGACTGAGGAGTGCCGGGGTGAGGGCCTTGGGTAAATGTCAGGGGTTGATGATTGTAGTAGTAGTAGGAGGAGGAGGAGGAGGAGGAGGAAGAGGAGGAGGAGGAGGGGGAGGGGGAGTGATAAATGGGGCAGTGGTTTAGGACGGAGAAGGAAGGAACGATGGCCAGTATTCGCCCACTTATGTTGTATGAAACCCAGATCCTCTTCACCTCCTCCCCCCCACAACCCCCAGGTTGTACAACCAGGTGGCGGCGATGTGCCGCCACTATCCCCGGCCCCTGCTGCTCATTGAGTTCGATGCGGACCGGCAGTTCGGGTTGCAGAGCCCCTCCGAGCTGGGGGACGACATCGACCCGCGCAACGTCATCTCCAAGCTCACCCTGCTCACCCTGCACTTCCCCAAGCTCAGGTACGGGGGGGAGGGGAGGGCTTGGTCCTAGACGGCGGGGGCTGGAGGGACTTGCGCTCATGAGGTCATTCGTACCATGACACAGATACAGAAAACAAATCGCGTTCCTTCAACAGACCTTCGTATTCCCGCGTCCCGTAATTCCCGGCGCCGAATCCCCCTGGACCCCGGCAGGCTGTTGTGGTCTCGGAGCCCACACGCCACCGCCGACCTGTTCGCGGTCCTCAAGTCCAACCAGGACGAGCCCGACCCCGCCGCGGCGGCGCTGGTGGGGGTCCCCCTGGGGCCGGACGGGGTGCCGCTGCCGCCATCGGATGCGGAGGGCGGTGGTGGAGGAGGAGGTGCTGGGGGGTTGCGGGCAGGTGGGGCCAGCGGTCCTGGGGCGGCTCCACTCGAGTCTGTGGTGAACCAGCCAGCAATGGAGCTGTTGAGGAGGCTGCCCGGTGTGACTGGTGAGTGAGTGAGTGTGTGTGTGTGGGGGGGGGAGGGGGTCCTGAGAGGAATGTGATTTGGTGGGGCCCCCGGTGGCGGTTGGAGTGGGGGCTGATGGGGGAAGAGAGGTGGGAGGAGTGTCAGTGGTGGTGAGGGAGCTTAAGGAGAGGCATCAAGGGCAGAGTGGTCCTGGTCGTGAACTTCCCTGTACGCCTCTCCATCCTCCAGTAATCCATAGGCCGCCTCACTCCCTTTCAGCAGGACACTGAAAGTTATTGTGTCGTGCATTCCCAACTTTGCCATTTAGTCTCCTTTACCTCAAGCCTGCTCCCTCCCCTCCCTCCCCACCCCCCTTATCCCCGGGTCATACGACCAGATTCCAACTATCGTGCCATTCTGGGCCATGTCTCCAGCCTGGCGGAGCTGGCGGCCCTGCCCCTGGAGCGACTGGAAGTCATCATGGCCAGCTCTAAGAACGCCCGCGCGTTGAGGGACTTCCTAGACGCGCCATGTCCCCGGATCTGATCGTGTGGTTCGGCTGTAGAGGGCCGTGTCAGAGGGACGGCCGGGCGGTGCTAAAAACGCCTTTGGGGCTCCAACAGTATGGAGCTCCCAGCGTACATATGACGTGATACAAGGCTGCTGCGTACATGCGTATGTGTGTGGTGTCCATTTAAAAGCCTCAATAGGACTGTTGGGCATTTTGAAGTTCCATCTTTCAGCTTTGAAGCTATATAGTCGATATGTTCCTGCCACGCCGAAGCTGCACTTATGTGTCGCCTTTTTGTACAGTAGCTGTGGATCTGTCGTATGTACCGACTGATAGGATAGGTTGTAGCTGAGATTGTGTGTCTTGCCTGCTGCCTGCTGCGTGCGTGTGAGCAGCAGGCGTATCAGACATGGTAGGTTTCGAACGAAATACCTTGCGAATGCTTTAACGTTTTTTCATCGCGGGGTGTACGGGCCCAGGCTGCAACCCGCGAAACACAGCCGAAGCGTTTACATACATCTCAATCTCGCGGTGTCAAGTTTCGACACGTACGCGACATGAGCAAATTGCGTTTCCTTGGAAACGACGCCAGCATTGCTCTGGATTGTGTTACAAGGCAACAGGGAAACACGGGTGATAAAAAGGTACTGAAGTACTAAAGCGACCTCAGAGGAAGGCACTATAAAGAATGTATTATAAGGCCCTGGCATAGAGGAATAGTCATGCCTAAAGAATTCTTTTAGTTCAAGGACGCCAAAGCGCCTTCACGAAGCCCTCTTGAAGGGACACGGGGGGACATGGGCCTCCTCCTCCCACCCCTGGACCCTGCCCCCCTGGTTCCCCTGTCGGACGGGGTGGAAGAGGACCTGGCATAGTTTCCCGAATGGGCGTTTAGGGAAATGATGCCATGTCCTCTTCCCTAACATACCTGAAATCGTAGCACCGAGTCAAAGGACTGACGGACACGGGCACGGCCAAGCCTAGCAACAATCACCTAACCGGCATTTGGGAATCCAACAAAACAACGAAGTGGAGAACCGCCCACAGCAACAACCAATCGAAAGCGACACAATCATAAACAACAAGGGAAGCTTGCAGCTCAGGGCAGCGGGCAGGCGCCTGCTTTCACTGGTTGCGGTGGCGGAAACGATCCCCCATCGAGCCAAGTACGTACACACAAGCAGTCGTGCAGAAGGGCACGTCCATGCAGGCCATGAAGGGCCACGCCACACCGCCTAGAAAGGCCGTGCCATACGCACCAGCTACTTAACATGTAAGGACTACACACGTTGTGGGGCACACATACACATATACATACACGGGTCAGTCAATAAGTAGTCGCGTAGTCCAAGGCCTGTCATCTCCGGTTGACAATGCTGCACGTAAAAGTCAAGGAAGCGTGGGCCGCTTTAAACGAACGGGCCTCTCCGTAGACACCGAGCCGCCAGAGACCCTACCGCGCACAGACACGGGAAATGGAATGCGACTTATGAGTGCAGGGGACATCAACATGGCCACCTGAACACCACTCACGTGCGGCAACGGGAGCCACCACGCCGCCATCTCACTATCATCACCAAGACTGCTCGCCTGCAAATTTTGGGGCGGATGTACCGACATTGCCGTCCCCTCCCCATCAGGCAGCACCGCCGCGAGGTTATCGAAACAAACAAACGAATCACCGACTTGGTCAACCCCCCAGCTCTGCAACTCCAAGCACGCGTCTTGTCAACAAGGCACAACAAGTATTTGCCATTGGTTTTGTAATCCCTAACCTACAACCTAAAGCAAACAACAACTGGAAAAAATAATCCTCAACGTGTCTGAGCTGTCTGAGGTTTCGCCTGAGATCGGATTTCCCCATCCACACCACCACATACCCACCTGCTTAGGAAGGCAGGGCAGCCGAAAGCCCTGAAAGCGCGGAAGGCGCCCTGCGCCCTCCTAGCCATCTACTTCCTGCAGGGCACCAGGAAGCATGTCCCCTGCAAAGCCCCCCGGGAGGCGCAATGCCCTTCCTGCTTGTCTGCCGTCGCTGCGGCCAATAATACCCACCCGCCCACCGGCGCTGCACAACGACAGCATGAAAGCATTCATACGGTATCCTTAACAAACCTGCAAATAAGCCAGTAAGCACCTCTACCCAAGCCAACCCTGTCGCACACCAAGCACGTCCTTGGTGGGTCATCTCCTGCCCTGTCGCCTTTCATGACGGTGCCTAGAACCGCCGGTTCTACCATCCACCGTACTACGGCTAGACAGTTCACACGTGTACCAGTACGCACATCCCGCCAGTTTGCGGTCAAAGGTGAACGAGAAGACATCGGTAGGTGGGTCGGTGGGTCGGAAACAACACTGCATCACCCTTCATACGCTTGAAAAGGATGACAGAATTTCCTCACAAAGCGTACGGCATGTTACGTGATTTCCCTCGCTCGTTGAACACCCTCTGTTTTCCCCTCGACCCGGCAACAAGGCACCAGCCAACCAACTGCACCGCGGCGCCAAGCCGTGCCAAAAGCCGGTCTCACCAGGACCGCAATCCTCTAGTCCGGAACCGAAACCCATCCCTAGTCATCCAGCCCCTACCTCCTGCAGCATGGGCCGTCACGCCGGTAGCTGCCGCATCCTTCCAGGTCTGTAAATAGCACATTGGGAGTGTAATGGCCAATTGCTTTCCACCGTGACACAGCCAAGCACGTCTCCTTTTTCCGCCCCTATGCTGTGGTGAACACCCGTGAACCCATCCCCGCTGGATTTTCGTCACAACACATTCTTCCCTGCCGCCCCTTATGTCTGTGCGCCAACACAAACCAACTGTCTTCTGTCTTTTTCTCAAGCAAGCAAACCTGTGCACACACTCACAGGCGTAACCTCCTATCCATGTATGTACGGAGCTGCGCTTGTATGGACCACGACAAGACGGGCTGTAGCTGCCGCTGCCGCCGCGGCGCTGCTCCTTATCGTCCGTATAGCTGTATAATAAGATACGATTATATGTAACAAAAGGTCGGAGGACGCACTTGACCCCTCGAGTGGGACAAAGAAGCCCTCCCTGCTGCTGCTGCGGAGGAGGTCGCCCGGCACGCCGATGGCTTCACCCAGTGCGGAACCCCTCAAACTGGATATGTGCTATGGACAAAAGCTTAAAGCTAGCTAGCAAGCGGGCTGGGCAGGCAGGCGTCTAACGGAACGGCCGCTCGATGGCCGGGCCCATGGACCTGGTGGGGGTGGGTCCCGCTGTTACAGACGGTCGATACGGAGGAGGGTGAGGAGGAGGGGGCTGGTGCTGCAGCAACAGTGACTTGGCAGCGGACGACAGCGTCGGCCGCAGGTAGCTGGGGCAGTCCGCGCCGCCGCACAAGGTTGCCGCCGCCTGCTGCACCAGCTGCTCGCGAGCCTGACGCCGCCGACACAACTCCAGGGAGGCGCACGCCGCGGCCGCCAGCGCTGCAGGTGTGCCGGCGGCTGCAATAGCCTTGAGTGTAGTCGAGTGGTTGTGCAGGGTGTGCAGGCTCGCGTTCTGTGTACCCACCACATGTACATGCTTCGGGTGCGGACGCGAGGGGTGGCTCAGACAGGGAGGCGGCGCGACGCGGTGACGCTGCCGTACCGACCCTCCCTGACTTCCGCCACGGGCGCCGTAGAGTGCGGTTGTCGATGCAACGCTGCGCGGGGTGCATACTGCGCTGCTGCTGGCGGTGCTCGTGCTGCCGCCAGCGGTGGACCGACGGTATCGAGTACTCGTACGCGCCATGGACAGTGCTGGCGCCAAGGGTACGGGCATGCCCAGCTGGGAGAACGAAGATGCGGAGGGATCAACAGGCAGCTCTGGCGGGTCGTGAGAGGTATGGAGCATATCAACATGAATAGAGGTGGAGGAGGAGGGGCCGGTGGAGGCAGGGTGCTCTGGTACCGGCGCTGGGACGCCGCGGGACAGATCAGGTACAGTGAGAGGGAAGTCAGCCATTGCCCCCCCTGAAGATGTGGGCGCGGACCTAGGGGCGGACGTGCGGCGGGAGCGGACTGAGGCTGCATGGAGGAATGAGGCTGAGGACAGTGCGGCGGCGGAGAGGCCAGACGGGCAGGGCTGCGGCTGCCGGGCGGGGGAATCTCGCAGCGGGGAGCCAACAGGGAAGCTGCGTGGGCTGGGCCCGGCACTGAGGGCGAGCATGGAGCCATGTGGAGCGGCCTCCGGTGAGCTGCTGTAGTGCAGCAACATGGAGGGCTCACAGCCGGGACCCAGCGGATACGTGATGATGTTGCCATCCTCCTCCTCGACCTCAAACCCGGCCTCGACTGCCGGTACCAAGGCCGCATCCGCCGCCACTGATAGGGCTGCTGCTGCCGTTGCCGCTGTGTCGGCGCCAGCTGCTACCAGCAGCTCGGTCTTGCCGCAAGGAGAGCAGACGGGCAGGTGCGGGTGCTGCCGACTTGGCGTCATGGGTGCTGGCTCGCCACACGACGACTCGTCCATTTCACATGATCCGCAGCTGAAGGCGGCTCCGGCCTCCCTTTCGCACGAATCAGCACCGCAATTACTCGTGACCACGTCCCGGCAGGGGCCCTGGAAGCCACGTTGCTCCTCGTAACCGGCACAGCTTTCTTCTCCGCCGCAGAGATTGACCATACTTGCATGGCATTTGTACGCCTCATGCAGGTCTGCGGAGTCTGCCAGTCGGAGTTCTGGTGCGGATGACACGGAGGATGAAGAGGAGACGGAGGATGCGGACTCAGTTGGCAAGATGGACTCCTGCATGACGCAGACGGACTCGACTGAATCGGCACTGACAACGGCACCGGCACCAGCAGGCAGTCCCTGCTGCGCTGACACATGTTCTCGCTCCTGCTGCGTGTAGAGAGCCCGCTGGGCGGAGGAGTGCTGAGGCGTGGTCGGAACGGCGGCGGGCAGCAGCAGGCGACGAAGCTCATAGACGCCCTCGCACACCGACTGGCCCCGGGACGCAGCACTGCGCCGAGCACCCGAGCACGTCCGGGCGCCGGAACCCGTATCGGTGTCTGCCACATCAGCAGCCAGCACTCCCATCTCCCTCAGATCCTCCTCCCGCTCCTCGCCATCACTGGCTGCATCCACTTCCTCGTCTTCCGGGATGAAGGAAATGTTGCAGCGCACCCGGCACATATCGAATCCCTGTACAGGCGGCGGGCTCTGCGACGCCACTGCACCACCCAGGCTACGGTGCTGTGCAGCGGCGGCTGCTAGGGCAAAGGCCGCCGCCGCCAATGCCGCCGTCGCACTGCCCGGGTCGGAGGTTGATATGGGCCCACGGGGAAGCAGGATGGCGCCCGTGGAGCTGCTGCCGCCGCCGCCGCCGCAGCTGCTTGCATTTCGAACGATTTGCAGGGCTGCGCAGTCCAGCTCATGGACAGGCGCCGACACTGCTGTTGCGGCTACGGGTGAGATCTGTGGGCCGAGTGCTGAGGAATCGGCAGCTAAGGCAAAAGGTTCTGCCGCTGCCCCGAGATCGTGGCTGTGCAATTGTTGATGCTGCTTTTGATATTGCTGGTAAGCTGCGTCGGACCGCGTTGATGAATCGGGCTTCAAGGTGGCGCCTCTGTCGGTGTGGATTCCCTTGATGTAATCGCAGAACGCCTGGTTGCTTCTTACCAGTTCAAATGCGGACACCTCAGACATTGACGCCGTGGGGGCTTCGTCCGCCATATTGGCGCCGCTGCGGCAGCTGAAGGTGCTATTGCTGCTGGAGCTGAGGGCGCTGTTGGTAGTGCTGCAGGTTGCGGAGCTGCTGTGACCCGCGGACGAAGAATTCCGCTTTGTCTTTGATGGCGATGTGATGGTAACGCGGGCGACGGCATCCAGGCTTCGCCGTACAGAGGATTTGGCCGGGTCCACCGCCGGGGACACGGCATCCACATGGACACCGCCCGCAGCTGAAGACGTTGTAGAGTAAGAGCCGGGGGCCTGGAAAGGGGAGGTGAGAGGGGGAATGAAAGCCTCTGCGAATAAGAAGTGCTTTTACGGTTAATGCAAAGCAGCAGCATGGCTTTCTTCACTTTAGAGATTAGGCTGAGCGCAAAGTGGACGGCCGTGAGCCGCGGACAAGATGCTATTAGGGATGGAGATGCTATCCAGGCGCATCGACTGTTGCTCTCGGGTGGCTTGACTAGCAAGGGGATGTGTTCACGGACACCGGAATCCTTAAAAGACGTCACCACTGCGTTAGCCTCTGCCTCACCTGGCCACATTGAAGGCATCCGTTGGCGGCATCTGACAGCTCCCGAGGAGATGCAACAAGTGTTTGCAATGACTGCAGTTCTTCGAGGACGTTGAGTGCGGAGCTGTCCCCTGCCACGGAGTCGTTCGAGGCAGAAAGTTCAACCCCATCGGTGTCAGCAAACAGTGACAACAGACATTTTAGGCCCACTCCAGAATCTGCTGCGGAAGAACCTGGTGCTTGGCGTCTGTATATCTGCAAACACAAGGAACCAACAATTTCAAAGTTGAGGCCATTGCTATCCTGCAATGATAAGGGCAAGACTTCATAAGATTCAAATTTCTCGTACCTCGCCAAAGACGTCCTGGCTGGGCAGTTCTGTCGTCTGGCCCTCCGTCGAAACAGTAGCGCGGCCAAAAGTGCTCCGTGGCGATAAGCGACAAGCCCTGTAATATGAAGCGATGATGAGAAGGAAAACCCGCTTCAATTCAGGGTTGAACGAACCAAGTGCTGAGTCCATCTTCAGAAATGTCAAGAGCGGTTGTGTACCTTGTGGTCCATCCTCGGAACCCAGTAACGGATAAGGAAACGGTCCAAACCAAAGCAGTTGCTACAGCCAAGAAGTCATCTGAGCCGACTGCTCTGCTCATTTGGTTCAGTTAGGACAAATGAAGCATACAACCAAGGTTTGGAGCATGCATGGTCATGGCTAACCTTTTTTATGTATAGTGTTAAGCTATGATAACCATAACGTTTGTAAGGAATTATAACGTAAATTGCAAGTAGCGCCTACGGCAGCCATCCATTTCGTCCCGCCATGGGAACAGCTTTCTCGTTGCCATTACACTTGTAGATTACGAGTGATTCTAGCATGTAAGCTTCTTATGCTATTTGGGTACAATTAGTTTGCCGTAAGGGCATAAGTTACTCCACGTCGAAGTGAGAGTCCCTACGGGCTGCCGAGCCAACTGGAGGTTGCAAAACATTCGGTTGCAACATTGAACCCACTACACAAACGAGAGTACATGCATGTTTGAGGGGATGCTAACCTAGTTGCATAGGAGCAGGCACTTTGGGTATGGGCGGGGCTCTGTGTCAGGACTTCGACAAGCCAAAAGATGCATCCACGTAACACAAACGCTTCGAACGTGTTTGGCCAGTACAACACATCATTTATAATAACTGCTAGGTACATGCGCCGCCACAATCACGCCTGCCAAACGATCATGTGCGTGGTGGGGGACGCTTTCGTCACCGTCTCCTCCCGACGGACGTGCTGGGAAACCGACCCAGGACCGACCCTGGAACTCGACGTCCAACCGCTCGGCGGCCTTGAGGTGCCACATCAACGCAACAGTACTCATCTGTTGTATGGGCTGAACACCCGCTAGTCACGCCCGCCCACACCCACGGCATCTTATGGTTACAGAATGACCGCGCCTCAAAACACACAGTAGCTTCAAATGATAGTGGCAAAGGGATTCATATGGGTCCCCATCCTATACGGGAGCTCACCGGCATCGCTGAAGCTTTCAAACAAGGAACATTTTTCACGTAGCCATTAAACGGAGCCTGTTAATTAAATTCCCCGTCGTTGCGCTTGCGGACCTGGTCCCTGTGTTCGCATTTTTTATTTCATAAGATTTTAAACCTGTGCCAAAAGTGCTTCGTGCAAAGCATTTTTTTAATGCCGGGGTAGATTGCTGCTTCCTAAGAGCATAAAAAACCAGTAAGGTATGGAATGGCATAACACTGGTTTAGCTTTTTCGGGTACGGCACAAGATACGGACGCAGACGCAAGACGCGCACAGCATGCATTTCCCCTTTGGACACCGCAATCCGCTCACACAATTTCCAACTATACGCACGTAGATTTTTTCTAGATTATACAGCACACACTTTATGTGACCGTCCGGTGTTAGCGAACACAATTCGGGCGTTCCCGGGGAAAAAGCACAGGGCCTAGACAGGACTTGACGGTCACCAAGGAGACGTTCACAATCCTCTCTTTCACCTTTTAATGTCGGTGTTTGAGCTTTTGTGACATTCGTCACCTCGCCAGGGTCAGCGATGGTGAAGCGGCTTGCGGGTCACCAGGGCGACGGCGTGCCGGCTAAGCGACGTAAATTTCCAGGTGATACTGTGACTACTTGACTTCTTTACACGCTGAGTCTTGCTGCGTGAGGCGAGAGGTTAGCGCCATGCCGTTTCCGTCTGTGGTGAACTTTTTCATATCTGTAGGCCCGGAAGCAGTCCAGAAAGTTACATCTCGCTTGAGGAGCATACTTGAGTCGCTGGTGCAGAACGCGACCCTGACCGAAGACTGTTCCGTGTCAGGGCAGTTACCTACCGGATGTGGCCGGGAGGCCCTACTTGCCCGAGTTTCCTTACCTGAATGCAAAGGATGCGCTTTTCACCTGTGCCATAGAGCACGCCTGCGTGCGGATGACATACGACAGCGGGTAAGTTGGAGCGGGGTGAGGGCTTTGGGTAATTTCTTGGTCAAGAATGATATTGCTTCTTGGTATCTGCTTAGCCTCAGCTTGGTGCCTCTGACCCACTTTCATGTGTGCGGGTTTGCTTTGCGGTCGCTATGGCGCTGCTTTGGATTCATGATATGCATGGCTGTCCGAGTGCATCCGTTTGTCCCTTGGTCCATGAGTCATCACGCCGCAGGTCTCTCCTTGGGCATGGAGGGATGTCAAGAATCTCCTTCACAGCCGCTGCGTCCACAGCCTGACAGCGCAGCACAGCAAAGACGGCGAGCGGGTACTGTTACGCGGTTTCCTGCACGTGCCACACGATGATGTCGAAATATGCAGCTGCAATGGTACCCCAACGGCCGCCCACGTCTCCCGTGCTGCTGCGGCCGCCAACAACAGGTCGGCCGGTACGACCGGCGGCGGCCGCACACCGGCGAACCCAGATGGACCAAACATTGAAACCAGTGGCGGCGCCGCCGCCCTCTCGGCGCACGGTGTCCCGAGTGGGGACGGTGATGGAGCAGCGCCTGTGGGACTGGCGGCCCCCGGGACGTGTGGTCCTCCGGAGCGCTCCACCCACGTGGTTGAGGTGCTGCTCAGCTGCGGCGATTGGTCACTGCTGGCTTGCTCATCGAGTTGCTGCGGAGTGGGTTACGATCCGCTGCATTCGCAGTTATGCCCAGCGGTGGCTGCGGTGCTGTTGGCGGCGCGCGTGGCCGGCGGTGCCGATGTGCTGTGTGAGCATGATCTGAGCGTGCTTGCCGCTGCTGCCCGCAAAGTGATGCCACAGCAGGCTACAGAGGCGGGAGTAGCAGAGGACTCAGCCAACGGGTCGGGCACCGACGCCACCCCGGGAGCAGCCGCAGGAGCCGCAGGACAGGGCCCTCCTGGCGGATCTGGCACTGCAGCGGCAAATGGGCACGAAGGTTTTTGTTCTTGGCCGCCCGAAGAGCTGGGCTTCGGACCCCCGCCCGTTGCCCGCACCTTGGTGTCTCTGTCCGGGGGCGCGCTTGTTTTGGGACCCACTTATGTGGTGAGTCGCCTAAGACGACAGTTGGAAGGAGGCCCTAGGCGCTGGCTTCCTGGCGGCATAGGGAACTGGGCCTTTTGAGGAGCGGATCAGGATTCCTTGGCTAGGTGTATGGTATTCGGTGCAGTCAGATGGACCCGTACTCCTGACAAGCACGGCATCCCAGCATCTAGTTTTTACCACACTTTTACCTGTGTTGCAAAATAGCACGGGATCTAGAACTATCTAGACTTAAGCTGTAGCTGCTTTCGTTGCCTGCTTTGCACAGGACCCGCCCGCTCCGCTGGCTCCCTCCGTGCTGCCCGGCGCTGGACTGCCGCTTGGGCTGCAACAAGAGCTCAACAGCCGGAGGTAAGTGAAAGATGGGAAATGGAGGGCAGGGAGGAAAACAAGTTACGACGCAAGCATTAGCAGGAGCGATGCAACGATGTGGGTCGGTGAGTTTCAACATGTTTGGTTCAAGTAGTAAGCCTGCGTGGTTACTCCGAATTCCACATAGAAAATTGATAGGGATGGAAGGCCCCGGAAGCCCGGGCCCGGCCTTGCTACCTATGCCGCCGCAACTTGCACCGCTCCCTCCCTGCCAAACCCACACACACACACACATTTCGCGCATGGCCTGTAGGCGCACACCCGAATCCATTCGGCAGCATCGGATTCCCTGCAGCCGGCCGCCCGCTCCTAGCGCTGGTGAGGGTCCCAGCACCAGTACCGCGCGTCCACCGCCGAACCTGGAGCCTCCACCCGTACCGGCGCCACACATTCCCGCCTTGCCCGCTTCTGAGGCAGGCAGTAGGGTCAACCCGCGTTACCCCGGCGGCTACTCGTCGAGCGCGTTTCCGTCAGCCACCGCTCGGGCGGTGTTCAGCAGCTGGTATCGGGAGGCAACGGCCATAGTGGTAACCACCGACAGGTTGGTGCTGGTGCTAGTGGTAACCCACGGACTCCTAATACCATCAAGAAGGCTTTTGGCGTGCAAATTATGGCCATGGGGTAGTTCCGCTGCCTCTGGAACTCTGGAAATTCTGGGTTTGGGTACCCGGTGGCTGTCTCGCTGTGGGGGCCGTTGCTGTCGGAAGCGCGAGCGGCACGGGAGGTAAATCTGGCTTGTTGTAGGGCTGCTGTCCAAGGGCAAGGAGTAACTGGAAAGCTGCAGGAGGTGTTGGCATTATAAGGACACGCTCTAAAGGGATTGCGTTAGCCGACACTTCCTAGCCATGGCGCGTCTTATTCTGCCGGCTCACAACCTTACACGCGGACCGTCGCACACCCGATGCAGTCCCTGGAATTGATTGAACAGTAGTAATAGCTCAGCTCCGTGCATTGTACCCTCATGCAGGTATCGGGAGACCTATCGCATGCTGCTGCCCCCCGAGGAGGAGCCCCTGGTGGCGAACGTTGGTGCTGCCGCGGAGGGTGTAGCCGCTGGCGACGTGCGGGGTCAGTCCGCCGGCGGTCGCCACGCCCTAGCGCGGGCCACGGGCGCCAAGCCGGTGCAGCTGCCGCCGCCCAGCTGGTCGTTTGGAGCTGCCGGCGGTGTGGTCAGCCTTGAGCTATCGGGCAGCGAGTCGGCGGAGAACTTCATATCTGCACGCGCGCCGGTCCGAGGTCCCGTGTGGGAGGCGCGAATGACCTTCCTTACGTCGCATGCCACCATCGAGGTGTGTAGGTATTGGGTTTGAGCAATTAAAGGGATTTAGGCCTTAGGTGTCCTAATCTGCCGGCATCGTGGTTTGTGTTCCTAAGGCAGGGAGTGTTGCAGGGGGATTCTTAGCATTTTATTGATGGAATCTGACACCAGGGCCGCCAGCGCGCTTCAGTAGGACGCGTCGGCAACCGGTAAGGGACTGGGCGAGCGTCTGGGGTTGAATGATTGGCACGCATTTTGCCCTGTACGCCACTTGGTGCACTCTACTAGAATGGCAAGGTGACGGAGCCCCGCTGCATGCTGGTCCGCCTCGCAGTTGGATCCGGAGACGCGGCTACATACCAACAGCAGTGAGGCACCCGATCCGTGAGTGGGAGTTCAGGGGCTTCAGGGATACCCATACATGTGGTCACTTAGGCCAAATCACGGCATAGCTGCGTGATTTTCTTCAACGTAGCGAACACTGTTTGCAGGGGTCACAGATTTGAGGTGTTGTAGAACTCCCATTCACGCCATAATGCGACACTTGGGAAACTATGTAACGTCATGGAACAGGGTTGCTTTCAGACAGCTGGTAACCCTGTAACATCCACAGACTTCGTTGTGTCTGGTCTTCCCCGTGCACCTGATCCTCAGCTTTTTGCGGGCGAAGGATGAGTGCGTGAGCTTGGAAAAACCTTCCCTAACGTGCCGCTGCCATTACACCGCTGCGCTTCCGCTGCCCTATCTTCTGCCCGCTTCCCCGTGTGCGGTTTTTCCACACCGCCCTCCATCCCGCTGTCCGCTGGACAGCTGGCCGCATGTGGTGCTGTCCGCCTTCGACGAGGCCTGCTCCCCCGTTGGGCAGCCGGCCGGGGCTAATGGCCCCGCAGGGGCCCTCTGTGGTCTGCTGCGGGTCACGTGGCTGTGTCTGCACGTGTGGGAGCTGGACGCAGGACTGGCTAGGAGGGTCAAGCTGGTGCTGCAGGTGGGACGAAGTCGCGGCCGGAACTGCACACCAGGGACCGCGTGGGTACCTAATCCACGGAAAACGCAGCTCCTCAAGTCCTCTATGAGATCTCTTGCGCCTTGCCATACCAGCAACACCGACATATCCTGACAGGCCGGCTGCGACATGTCGTTTCCCATGGGACTCAAGTTGTTGTAACCCTTATCCTCGCCTGTTCTCACACAGGCCATCTGCAAGCTGCTGCTGGCAGCCGACCTGCCCGCCTACCTGCGGGCCGCCAGCGCCAGGCTGCTGGGGGTCTGGAGGCTAAAACTGGGGGATGCCGCCGCTCAGGGCCGGCGCACCGGCTACGGCTCCTCCAGCGATCTGGCGACCTCGGAAGTGCTAACCCGCTTGACCACGGTGGGAACGAAGGGAACCTGTTCCTGTAAAATAGACCATTGCAGATGACATATCCCGACTCCTTGTAGTAAACGCAAATGGCCAGCACCGCCACGTGCATTTCAAATGTATGCGGCGAGCTGCCTCGATTAGTTAAAAAGCAAGGCGTGCTGCATGATTTTGATGACGAAGGACCTTGTTTGTTTCCTGCTTGCCCGCACAGCGGCCGCAGATCCTCTGTCAGTGTGAGCGTGTTGAATCCTTCCCGTCCGGTGCAGCTCTGTGCTGCCCGGGGAGTTAAACCGATCAGGGAAGCCAGCCACTCATGGCGCTTACTTCAAACCCCCGGCGCAGGCATATATTCTAGCCCGAGACGGATGGAGCGCGGCTCATGTGGTCGCTGCCATGGGGCTTACGCCCACCCCTGTACACACCTCAGGGCCCCTGTCTGGCCCGGCCACGGTAGCGCCGGCCCTGGTGCCCGGAGGAGGTCGCCTGGGGCGGGAGGTGGGCGCACAGCACGGTGTGCAACCAAGCGAATACAAGCCGTCTGCGACGGTGCCTGGACGAGGCAATCCTATTTGTGCTGGCAAGGCTTCGTCCACCTCTAGGCCGGAGCTTCTGCCCACGTGGCTGGGTTTCAAGCCTGCCAATCAGGCGGCGGTGCGGCGGTTGCAGCAGCAGCCACAACAGGCGGGCCCGCCTAGTGGCCCTGCTGGCGGTGGCGGAGTCCCCATGGTGGTGCTGGCGGGGACGGTGGATCCGTACGCGAGCTCGATGTCGACAGTGATGCCGTTTGTGCCGTACGCACCGCCGCCACTGCAGGGCGTTGCGAGCATCGCGATACCGGCGATGCAGGTGAGTTGTTGGATAGGCGGATGGTAGCTGAGGTGGTCACCGAAGGGTGAGGGTGACTTGGGTGTTTCGTGGAGATGGGGCTCCGATATTTTCGTGCTGTTGGGATGCAAAGTGGCACTGCATGTAACTTTGGAGAGCAAACGCGCATGTGATACACTAGCTGGTGACTAGTTGTCGACGACTGTGTCCAACTAAGAAGGTCTCTGAAGTGCGTCGTACAGGCTTTCAGCCCTTCCCAATGTTTTGGGGGGAGCAGGAGGGTCACTGACTTCCATTGGCATCCGTACCTCCGTAGGTGGTGCTTATGTGTGTCCAAGTACATGTCACATGTGCTTAAGCCAAGGGGCCGGCGCAATATTTGGCTCACCCCTGACTGTTTACTGGCTGTTTACTGCAATGCGACAGCTTTTCGGTTTTGAAAGGTTCTGACCTTAGCGCCCAAGGTCATGCTGTTCCATGCCGTGCCGCAGGAAGTGGTGGAACGGTTGCATTGGCTGGGGCACTTCGGGCTGGATGGCCCATACGTGTCGCTGGCGGCCGTATCGGGCGAGTGGTCGAAGGCGATTAAGATGCTGTTGCGCAGGGGCGCCAAGTGAGGCCGGGACGGGCTGGGGGAAAGAAGGGACAGTACTTTCGGGCGGACATAGGCAATGTCCATTCCAATACGGACATATACTACGGAAAGGGGCGCACATTTCCGTTGATATCGGTCAAGGTTGCTGGGAAATGTATGTCTTGCGCGGGGCGATTCGTCTTTAAGTGTATGGACCGGGATGCTTCATCCCACGTGCGTCTTTGATGCAGCTTAGGTGTGGCAAGGGATTCATGAACAGAGGAGGAGGTTGCAGTGCTGGACATGGCTTGTGTATTTGCTTGAGAAAACACTTGGCGCACGCCTTCATGTGCTCCCCTTATCGTCCCGCTGCCAGATCGGATGTTGAGCGGGCCTGTCGCCTAGCAGTGGAACGCCTTTCCTCTGCAGCCGCCAAGGCCCAGCAGGCCTGCTTCCTGCTGCATCAGGTGCTGGGGCCGCCGCAGCAGACTGGGAAACCGCTAAAACACGGATCAGAAGCTGCTATCGACACCCCAGGACCTACGGGGACGGCAGCGGTGCTGCAGGCAGCGACAGCAGCAACCGATGCAGGCGCCGGCGGAGCAGCCGGCGTTGACTCACTGGTGGTATCCGCTGTGGCACAGCTGCCGCCCACCTTCGTAGCGGGCTGTGCAGGGCGCATGTTCATGAGTGCGGTGCGTGCCGCGCTAAGCATCAAGATAGGTACGTGAGCAGTAGCTCAGAATAAGAGGGGGTTTGGAAAGGTTGTGGATTGGAGAGGAGGAGACGCGCGAGACCTAGATCGGCTGTCAAGTGCCAACACCCAACAGCGTCGTACACATCGCCTCGCTCCTGTCCTTGCCTCTGCAGTGAACGACGCCACAAGTAATTCGGTCAGTTCTCCCAACGCAACTTTTGAGATGAGCTTTCTACGTGCCAACGCGAATGCACAGAACGATGCTACCTCACCTGCAGCCGCGCTGCTGGCCGCCATCGCACCCGCCGTGAGCGGCGGCGGGGGCGGCACTCGGCCGAGTCCGTACACGGCCCTGCTACGCTCCGTGATCGCCCTGGTGGCTGAAAACCAGGTGCGCGTGTGCTCAGACCTGGTTGGAGAATTGAGGTCGGGGACCCTTGTAGCGGGCGGTCACAATTTGTAGAAGCAACTGTCTGTGGTGCCGCCATCGATGTTCAAAAGCGCAGTATGCTCACGGGGTTCTGCTTATTAGAGGAAGTATATCTTTGTTGCGGGCTAGCCATATGATACCGTTGGCAGTTGCCTACTGATTCAACAGATTATGCCTTTTACGGTTCGGCAGTCCGCAAACGAGCGACGACGTGCTTGCCCGGTGACGTGTACGATTTTCCTGTGTCAGCCGTCACATTGGTCGCTTCTCCGCGTTCCCCGTCAAACTCAAACGGTGTTGACAATGTATCGGTGCGTTTCTGGGCCCCTTTCCGGATTGTGTCTTCACAGTTATCCATTTCGTTGTCCATGCACCTCGTGCGTTTACTGACCTTAATAAGCCTTTACATGCCTACAGGAGCGAGATTGGCGGGCGGAGGTGGAGTCTTTGCGCGAGCTGGGAATAATTGTATCAGAGCAGGAGCGCACAGAGGGCGGCGGCAACGCCGGTGGCGCTGGTGCATCCGGTGCCTCAGGCAGCAACACGGATGCGGAAGGCCGTAGGATTGACGGCAGACACAGCAATAGCGGGGCACTAGCAAGACCCGGGCTGGCCGTGGATGGGGCCTCGGGCGGCGCTCCCGGCGACCTTGCGGCTGCCGCAGGCCGGGGGCCAATGGAGTACATGAATGCGCTTACCGCTGTGATGCGGCATAGCGTCATGGGGGCGGCGATGGCCCGGCGGGAGGAGCATTGCGACTGCGACGCATGTCGCCGGGAGCGCCGGGAACGTCTGGGTACGGGGGAGAGCGTGTGGGATACCAAGGCCGGATACTCGGAGGGTGTAGGTTTGATAGGGGTGGTATAGGTGCAGAGATCCGACGGGTTTGAAGGGATGGCTTATTCCCAGGTAAGGTTTGTTCCCAAACAGGTTCCTCCAATGTTCTCTGCCTCAGTATCTGCAGCGCCAATTACCCCTCCTCACCCTGGCCTACACCACCCTCTCCTCGCGCCACCTGACCGCGCCCAACCTTGCATGAACCTGCTCTACCCTCAGCTCTGCTGGCCAGCGAGATGCCGCCTGGGACCGTGCAGTACACAAAGCTTCGCTATGAGGACGTGTGCTTTGTAACGGACCCCGCAATACTGGCCGCCTTCACCAAGGTGCACGGGTGGTACATGGGCAGCGGTTTCTAACAGCGATGCCCACACAGGCCCTCACCATGAACCTTCGATCCCGAAGCGCCTTTAGCCACGGTTGTCTTTACGTAGTCCTTGTAGTCCCAGCTTGGTGCCGCAAAGGCTTCGTTGGCCGAACGCATAGGGACGCGCGGCGCGGTGAAGTCCAGTTTCGGTGCCATGGAGGGGCAGATGCGATGGGTCCAGTTATGTGATGATGCCGCCGCTGGCGTATGGACGCACTTGCACAGCAAGGTGGCGTCATTACTTGTCCATTCTCCAGACCAACTGCTGCGTTGCTGCCGCAGGTGGTTCCGCTCGTCTCGTCGCGCAGCGGCCCCGGTGGTGGGCCGCGGGTACACAGCCTAGCGGTGCAGGTTGTGCGCTCAGTGTTTCGGCCCATGATGGCGGTGCTGGCGGACCCCCGGGAGCGGCCGCGCACGCCTGCCGAGTACGTGGCGCTGTTGGGCACAGTGGAGGAGTCCATGGGCACGCTGTGTGAGGAAATCATGCCTGAGCGGGTGCAGCTGCAGGTGGGTTGGGCTAGGAAGGGAGGAAGGAGGAGAGGCGACGTAGACGACGACGGATCCCGGACAAGGCCAATTTTGGACTGCAAAGGGAGTTTATCACTGGCAGTGCAGGGGAAAGTGGGCGATCCTCTTTGGGTACGAACCGCTTACCAACATCCAACCGAACCGCCCGTGCCCCCTCGCAGGCCATACTGGAAGGCGTCACCGTGGCCCTGTGCGCGCTGTACAGCTGCCATCACTCGTCCGGAGCCAACCCCTCGGCGCTGGGCCGGGTAGTGACCGACCTGTTGGGAGCGGGGCAGCTTGCTTTGGCGCGGCAGGTGGCGGCCTGCCAGATGGCCTTAATACGGTGTGTCCGGACAGTGATTTGCTGGCTAAGCTGGGTGACTTTGCCCAGGCCTGGTGATGCTCCGTGCACCTCGTAACCGATTTTCTTGTCCGCTCCTGTGAACCCTGTGTGTCATCGTGCCAGATCCGATTGCACGCCGGGTACGTTTTCCCCTCCCTGACCTGCTCGTGCCCCTCCCCTTTCCCACCCTGGACCAGATCTGCCGACTCGCTGGCCCACGCGCTGGAAGTGGCGATAGCTAGCGGGGAGGACGCCCAGCAGGAGGCGGCGCTGGAGCTGCTGCGTACCGCCGCCACTGATCCCCCGGCAGAGCATCGGCTGCCAGCACTGATGGCCGCGGCCGTTGTGGCAGGGTGCGTGTGGGGCGATGTACGGCTGAGAGCAAGACCAGCAGGGCGGGGCCCAGGCCGCGTTTCGTAGGACTTTCAGGGCTCTAGAGTTCGGGGACCTCCCTACGGTGTTGGCTTTTAAACTCAGCTGGTGGGACGGCTGGAGTGGAAGCCGAGGGCTAAACGATATTCGGAGATGGCATGCAGGGCCGCGATCTGTACATGAGGGAAGTTCAGCGATCAGTGCAGTAGTGCTGCAAGTCGTTCGTCCTGCTCGCATGCTCTCTCATGCTTTTGTCGCGATGATGGCTAAGGGTAGGACGCCATCGCCACGATACAAAGCCTAGCGATGCGGTGTGCGCACCTCTCCACGGCGTGTCCCTGGGCCCTTTCCGCCGGCCAGTACTAGGAGCCCGGCACTTACATGTCCCGACGTCGCTGGGTTGTGAACTTGTAGTGGCGGTGTGGGGTGGGGTTGGCGTTGGTCCCCACTGTGCAGGCGTGCGGCGCTTGGCCTGGGCCCGGACGATCTTCACCTGGGAGGGCACGGCGTCCATCCTGGTGAGCCGTACCCGGACGATTCGGACGAGGACGAAAGTGATGAATTCACGGATTACTTCTCTGATGACGACGATGACGATGAAGGCATGGACGACCTGGACGCCTACGGAGCCTTCATGCTGTGAGCACTGGTCTATGCCATTGGATAATGGCCGTAATGGTACCGTAATAGTTAATGAGTGACGGGATATGGAATGACCATTCTTACGTCGAATGACCGCCGAAGACCTGCGCGATAGCTTGACCTGTACGAAAAGCCACTGGTAGATGGGTTGCCAGTCGCTCCCGTACGGAAAGCTACCCCGGCGGGCTGGCTCACATGAGGCCGCAGATTTTATACCTAGCATAGCGCGTGTGGACGAGGGCTACACGGTATACAGCCCGTGGTGGAGTTCTCCCCGTGTTGGGTTTTCGCACTAATGAGCTCGAAATGCCCGTTACTAATGGCGCCCAGCCCTGTACGCAAACTCTGCCTTGCTGTCCTCTTGCCCGGACAATCCCCTATCCACCGCATCAGCGTCTCAGTTTGCAGCCTGGGGTCCAGCTGGCCCTAAGGATGCAGTCCGTGCATGCCATGGTTAGCGATATGATACCCGAACACGTTGACGCCTAAAGCGCATCTTCTTCTTACATCGCAGTACACCTATCCATCCATCCATATCGTCCCTTGAAGGGTTGTCCCCCTTAGTTATTCCAATAAAAGGGAAACGAAAGTTTCCCTTTAGGGGAAGAACTTTAGGGGATGGGCCCAACTTGTGACGTAAGCCGTTGACGCCTTAAAGCACTGGTGTTCGAAGTATTGTCATTTAATGCAGTTTGATATATCGCTCGGGGCTTCGTCCATTATGTAGGGGCTTCCCATACGGAGGCATGCTTTACGCGGATCGTGAGGCTCGTCGCGATGAGCAGCGGCGGCGGCGGCGTGAGCAGCGGCAGCTGCTGCGCGAGGACCGCCAAGCGCTGCGGGCCATGCTGCTGGAAGCTGAGAGACATGGTGAGCACAAGACACCACGAAGTTTTGTGCAAGGGATGGAAGACCCGCCTCGTGTGCGAGTCGCCCCCTATTGGCAAGTACCCACTGTTGGCTGCCCTTCCCCCCGCCCGCCGCCACACACACGACTTGTTTCAAATCCGGATGTCTAGACGGAAGCCTCACGCCTCAGAGCAGAGCTGTGATCTAGCAAGTATTTGAGCAAGCATTGCGGCTGCCCTTAAAGTGACAGAAACAGAAACAGCACCACTTCAACCTCAGAACTGACGACCTCCTGTGATCCTCTCCTCTTCACAGCTGATGCGGCTGAGGATCGGGAGAACCGGGATGCCCATGGCGAGCACGACACCGACTCGGAGGGGTGGGAAGTGTTAGAGGGGGGCCCGGAGGGGGAGCCTGAGGCGGGCACCGCAGTCGGCGGCGAGGGCTGTGCACACGCCGACACCGATGTGGACACGGAAGATCTAATGGATGGGGTGTGGCGATGCGAGGACGAGGGCGGCAACTGCGAGGAGTTAACTGGGCCTGCGCCGATGGACATGGATGGCGAGGGGGAGCAGAGGACGGCGGGCGTCAGTGGGGAGAAGGGCTTCACGGGGTCTGCAGGACGCATGGGTGCGGCCGGGTCAGGTGTGGAGCACGGCAGCGGGGTCAGGTGCAGCGGCGGCGGCGCCGGTGGTGGCAACGGAAGTGGGGGCGATCGAACGGGCGCTGGGCTCGCATCAGGAAGCGGCGGCAGCAGTCCTGGTCGATTGCGGTTCCGTCGCCGACGCCTCGCACAGACAGGATCGGGCCCCACCGGCACTGGAGCGGGTGCAGGCTCGGGGTCTGAGGTAACTATTGGCAGGTCCGGGGCAGAGAGAGGCAATGGTGGCGGAGGCGGCAATGGAGGCGGATCTGCCACCGCTGCTGCGGCTCCCGAGGCTCCGGCTGGCCCCACACACAAGGGTCCGCACGAGCTTGCAGTCCTGCTGGTCTCCTGCGCCTCCCACATCCTGTCTAGGCGTCTGATGAAGATCGAGGGGGAACAAAACCTGTTCGCCCTGGCACAGGTGTGCATTGCGTGCGTGTCCATGTACGAGTCTGCCCCAAGGGGCCCCAGCGGAGAGTGGGCCGTAAGGGGACATGTGTAGGTCCAGCAGGTGTCAGGGCCTTGCCACCGTTTATCTAAAACGCAGTCTTGTTTCCGCCCTTCCATGCCTCCATTTTCCCCCCCTTCCGTCATTTTCTGGTTTACTGCTTCACTCGCCAGTGGTTCGTCTAACCCCTCCTTCCACTGATGCTGTTTATTACCTCAGTGTTTCAGCATAGGGGGTGGGCATCCCATGCCGTCTGTATTGGGGATCTGTATTTCCTTGTCAGTGCCAAGCGGGACCCAGATTTACTTGCCGCGAGCGCAAGCTTCCGTCTATGCCTCTTTTCCCCCTCTCGCTCCTTTCCTCTGCCGCAGTACATTCGGGGCCGGGGCAGCAGTGCCCACCTGGTGGCTCCCCTCATGGCGGGAGCGGTGGTGTGCGTGGAACACCACATGCGAAGCATCCCAAGCAAACCCAGGTGTGCAGCCCTATGACCGTAATGCTATCATGCGGATGGTGCGTCAGTATTATTATTCACATCTCGCACGGAGCGAGGGCATTGCGCGTAAAATTCTTCATCCATAGCTGCATGACCCACGGGTCCGTTTGTGCGGTAATCCTTGCAATGGACAGTTACACACGAACCTGTCACAGCCGCGAATGCCCGGCGTTAGGCCAAATTGCACCGTTTGCGAGGTCGCATTCCCCTGAGAGCCCAAGTGACCTAAGTGCCAACATCTCTTGACCCCTTGATTTTCCTGCTGCCACACCCGCATCATCTCACGTGTCATCTCCCACACAGTATGGAGGACTTTGCCAATGAGATGGTCACCTGCGCCCCCCTGCGTCATACCTCCCGAGTGGAGAGCCGCGGAGGGGAGGGGCCCTGCCTCAAGGGCCTCCCGGCGTCGAGCTGGCAGGCCTTCATCACGGCGCGGGGTTACAGGTGAGCGCCAACAAGTTGCGGTAAAAACCAAATGCTCCCTCCCGCTCAAGGAGATGAACAAACGGCTCGCATGTTCGTCTAGCACGCCCTCTCTTGGCTGGGAAGGTCTAGGTATTTGTGACGAAGCAAACAAGAATGCACCAGGGCGCCTTGTTGCATGACCCTGTGGGAAGGGAAAGGACGTGTGGCAATGAAAAGGGAACAGAGCGATTTGGCTAATGGCCGCGTGATTGGCTTTTCCGCAAAGTCGTGGTCTTTGTTTTGCAAGGCGCAAATGCATCGCGACTCTATTTCGGCGAGCCGGTTTGTGCTCTTGGCCTGCTCTCATGGCCCTGCAACAGGTACGCCACCGACCGCGACGAGGCGGGCCAGCTGCGGGAGGTGGTGGTGACGATGGAGAACAACAACCTGCTGGTGAGCGGGGTGGCTGAGGCTGGGAGGGCCCGCGGGTGGGCGGAAACACGCAGGAGAAGATGACTAGGAAAAGGAAGTGGGCGCTGGTTTTAGAATAGCGGTACGTATATAATCTTTTGCCTCATGTGCAGCTGCGATAGGTAGGTGGTATTGTTCGGTGTCTAGCGTTCATTACATCCATAAGTACTTTTACAGTTCCAGACTGTGAAACCCCTCCTAAGTGGTAAATATGTTAATATGTAGTCTGGGCTCATTGGATTGTGCCCGGCTTGTACGTGTAGGTTATTATTCTTTGCTATTTTAGGTTACGGGCTAACAGATTATTATAGATTATTGCTTGGTAAATAGAAGTGGAAGGACTTTCCAGCTGTCGTCGTAATGACGGGGTTGTGGACATCGCAATCCAAGACTCAGGACGGCATTCAGGGAGGGGATCTTTTACAGCTACTCATCCCAAGCGCCCATTTAACTTAAAGTTTTTTTCACTTACTCAGACAGACGCCAGTCCAACATACCTGCAAAACTCTCTCGACCCTGTCGTACCTAGCGTTGCCATGGCCCGTTATTGCCGCGTCCTGCCGCAGGTCCTGACCGCCTGGGTGTGTGCCGCCTTCTCCGGCCCCGCGGACCTACCCGGCCGCCGTCGAGTGCTGGCCGCCATGGGGCTGGCCGCCTCGCGCCGCTACGGCCTCCCTTTGGCGCATTTGGGGCTGGCGATGGCGAGGGCTGGACTGAAGGAGGCCGCAGTGGCGGTGGCCGCCCGGGCGCTGGCCTCGACAGCCGTGGACTACAGCAACTTTACGCAGGCGAGGAGCCATCCGCATGGCACTATGCCGGCAGTAGGGCAGCTGCCCTGGTACGCAGGTAAGGCCGTGTTGTGAGGGAGTGATAATGGAGGGGGATGGATGAAGGGACTGGGGATGAGGGGGCACAGGAGGCATATGGTCTTAGGTTGGTTTTTACTGGAGTGTTGCTGGATGTCGCTAAGAGTTTCGGGGCCCCGGACGGCCACTCCTCAGCCGTTCGGTTGCCAGTTGGGGTTGCGGCCCAGGGCACAGGGAGATGTGCCGTATCTGGTGTTACATGCAAAAGGGAGTCAGAATCTGTAGTGTGTAGGAGGGGCTCTCGGGATGTCAAACAAGGAGCTGCTGGAGTAGGCGTGATCTTACCTAAGGCGCCCACCTGCGTTGGGTTTTGTTCTCAAACGAAAGGACGGCGCATAGCGACAAGCGCACTCCTACGGTGCATGCGTGGGGGGAGGAAGGTGGTTGTTCTGTTTACCTACGACCGGATACATTCATGATGGGTTCTAACCTCCAAACTGGCCTTTCACACCGCTTCCCTGATGTGGCGTCCTACAGCATGCCTTATGGAGCTGACGCCGGTCTTTGTGGAAGTGCTGCAGCAAGTGACGGCACGGGAGCAGCAAAAGCAGAGCAAAGGGGGAGGTGCTGCTCCGCAGCAACCCCACCAGCACGCACTACCCAACTGCGGCCTGGCCGCGGTCGCCACTTTCCCGGCCGCAGGCGCCATCAATAAGGGTTCCGGAGCGGGTACTGCTGAGACAGGGCCATACCCGCAGGGCGCGGAAGCAGAGGCCGCTGCCGCCGCGGAAGCGGAGGTCGAGGGCCGTGGGGTGGGCGAGTGGCGGCTGCGGCGTCTGGAGCCGTCAGAGGCCCGGTCTGCGGTGGCCAACCTGGCGGTGACGCTGCTGCTGCTGCGCTGCGAGCTGCCCCGTTGCCTGCTGGGTTGCAGCGAGGCAGTCACGGCGGTGATGGCGCTGCTCAGCAAGGTGGCCACCAGGAATAACATAAAGCACGTGAGTGATTGGGGGCCCGTGCTGATGGCTGCAACTGGACGGGGCGGGAGGAAATAAAGTTGTATGAAAGCATGTATGGTAGATTTGGGACCAGGCGCGCGGGTAGGATTAGGTTTAGAAGGGTGCTGAAAAGCCAGCTAGCCAACGGAAGAGCGGAAATTCCCGTGCCAGGAGTAGCGAAACTGTTCCTAAGCATGTTAGGGTTTCGCTGTGTTGCGGATGTCTCATGCTCTCCCCGCCATTCCCATTTGTCGCGATGAACGAGAACAGGAGCAACTTTTCGAGGGTGGCGGCGCCGGGTCGTCCCTGTACGAGATGACCATGGCGGACAACAGCCTGCGTGTCTGGGTGGTTGCAGCCATGCGGGAGTGCCTGCTGGGGCCGCTCAGGTCGGCGCCACGGGAAGTGCAACAGGCGTTCGTGACGGCGGTGGCGGCCATGCCGGACAACGAGCTGGACTTCAAGTAGGTGGGCTGTGGGGATTCGCCTATCGCATATTGCCGCCTGGAGGAGGGGGTTGTCAGGACGGGGCTAGAGGGACAGGGAATTTGTTTGTTGAGGTGGGGCAGGTGGGCAACACGTTCTGTGCTAGGAATACATCTGGAGCTGGTTGCCTTGAAGTTGCAGAAAAAAATTCGAATTGCCTTCCTGTTCACCGGATGTTGCTATCGCCACGGCCTTTTGCGAAACCTTTCGACAGGATGAAAATCCCTCTTCTGGAGTGGGCACGCGGCGCCCGAGTGCCCGTGTCCACCATCTTCGACGCCGCCTCGCGTGCCGTCGCCTCCGCCACGCGTATCTTGGAAAACGAGGCTGCGGAAGAGCGCAGACAGCTGTCCAATTTCCGGACGGACGTGGCAATGCTGGCTAGGTCGTTGCGGCCCGTCCATGTGGCTCTGGTGGGCCCCGGCGCGAGTGGAGTGGGGTTGCTGCAGGGCCCTCCCTCCCACGCGCTGGCCCAAGCGGCCAACCTGGGGCTGCAGAACCAGGTGGATGCGCTGATGGTGGTGCGGGAGCTGGATCTCGTGTGTGCGGCTGCTAACGGCCAGGGAGGCATCGATACCTGGATTGCGGTAGGTCGATCGTCTCCGTGCAGCCTGTGCAACGTGATGTGATGTCACGTAGGCGGAATGGGTTCCTTGTGGCTTTTGGGTTGGAGGATCGAAAGGGCTGGAGTCGCCCTCCCGGACGAGTCCGCCCTTCCGCCGTGCCGTCATCTGCGTGCCCCTATTTCCCACCCTTCCACCCGTGCCCTGAAGACGACGCCGGCGGTTCATTCCTTGTATTTTTGCAAATGATTGCCTTTCATGCCCTCTGGCCTCACGCAGGATAAGTGCTCATCGCCCAGCTGGGCTACTTTGCACATAATTGGCCGTGCATCCGCGACCATCTCCTCAGCCGCCACCACCGGCCACCGCTCCTGGGTCTGGCACGTTCTTAAATGGGTGGGAGAGCGACTGCAGGAGGAAATGGCCGCCGTCACCGCCGCAGAGGCAGCGGAGCCGCAGACATCCGTAAACGGCGGCGGGAAGAGCCGGCGGAGCAGCTCCTCCGGTGTGGGTGACGGCAGGGAAACCTCCCCCATCCAGCCGGGGGCAGGCGCTTCGCAACACGCAGCTGGGGACCCGCGGGTCATGTTGCGGCAGCTGGTGGAGCGCACGGGGCAGTTCCGGGGCCCGGAGCTGCTTCCGCTGGCGTGCACGCTGCTGAATGTGGTGGCGCACGGTAAGGCGGCGGAGGTCTTGGGCGTGGGATTAGGAGTTGAGGACAGCGAGCACCATACAGCATTAAGAGCCGGGAATGACTGGGGGATTGGGAGCTGGGGAATGACGCAGTTGTAGCCCCGGCCCTTTCCGGTTGGAATCTGCATTACATGGCCCCACCTCCTGTCCTAGGTTTCAGTACACTAAATTCTTTTCATCGTGGGGCCTTTCAGAGTGTCACGTGAGCTCGGGTGATCTGTAGTTTGGTGTTACTCGCTTTTATCCATTTTTGCTATCGCCCCGCTCCGCCTGATTCCGATGCTTCCTTGCCACATGGCCCCCACACTCTCCAGAGGGCTCCAACTCGGGCTTTGTGGACTCGGCTCGGCAGCTTCTGGCCCGGGCAGTGCTCCCGGACGCGGGTCGGGCCAGCAGCCTGGCTGGCAATGACGCGTGGCGCAGCGCGGAATACCGAGCGGGGTTAAGGTAAGTACCACTGAGGTAGGGTTCGGACGTAGCCGTTTTCAGCTTATACCCTAGTCCAGGGTACTGGTGACCTGAATGTCTTTTAGCACGCGATTTTCACTTGTGTGAGAGCCTGGGTGAGAAGGCCGTTGGTGGTGATTCTCCAGCGCTACCTTGGGGCTGTCCCTTTGCCTGCTTGCATGCGTGTCGCCATGTTGTTATGTCTCTACATCTCCCTACGCTGAAACTCAGCACTATCCACAGTGGGCAGAACTTCCTCCACCTCAATAACAGGGGATCTACATAATGCACAGGCTGACTCACTCGCTGTTGCCTCGTGTACGGGTCGTTGCTGACCATGTCATAAACGGGGGACCCGCCCCACCTAAAGCTCTAGCTTGCCCGTGTTGCTGTGCAGGCGCGTTCTGGAACGATGGATGGCTGAGCGGGTTGCTGCTCCGGCTTCATCGCCAACCGAGCACCAGCAACAGCCAATGGCGAGTGGCCGACCGCGGCGCGCAGCTGTGATCAAGAGCATGGCCGCCGGCTCCTTGGCGGTCACAGACGACCTGGCGGAACGGGTGGGTACGGCGGAGGGCGTAGGCTGCGTGCAACCCCACCAGGCCATCCTGAGCGCTAACTTAAACTTCCTGGGCCCCTTTGCGTCGACCTAACCTCGCGGCGGGCAAACATCCCCACACAGCTTTGGCAGCGCCTACATGCACTCCTAAAGTTTAACGTAACATTATTGGACCTCCGCAGCGGAATGTCATGTGCGTGTTTCCGCCATTCACTTCCCCCCCCCCCGATTACCCCCGTGTCTAGGTGGCGTTCACGCTGGTTCTGTCCGAGGGCTCAGTGGCCGCCCTTCGCACAGCCAGCCTTGTTATGGACTTGACCCGCTCGGCAGGCGCAGCACCTGGAGCGCCTTCGCCCACAGCTTCTCCAACCGCGCGTGGCTCTGCCTCTGGGCGGGCGTCCGGCGGCATTGGAGGTGTCGCTGCCGCAACCTCCGCCTTCGCGGCGGGGGCCGACCAGTTATCCCCACGACGCCTGGAGCTGCTGTTGCCGGTACAGCATGCGATGAATGGTGGAGGTAGCGTAGCGTTGGAGCTCGGAGGAGGCCCTGGAGGGCGGTCATTGGGGTTGCAGCGAGTTACGCTGGTGGGTGCACAAGCTCCTGTGACAGCGTCGGCTCTGGCAGGCTGGGGTAGTACGGCAGGGGCAAGGGCCCCCGGGGGAGGTGCAGCAGGTTCGCGGGGGCCCGCTGGTGGCGCCGACGCCATGACGCTTGATCTCTCAGCGAGGCCGCTGACAGGAGTGCCGGCGGCGACGGCAGCGGCGGTGCAGGCGACAGGAGGACGCCGGGGCCGCGGCGGAGCAGCGGCGGCAGCAGCTGCGGCCGCAGCGGCGGCTGCAGTTGCGGCGGCATACCGCTACCCGGACCCGCCGAACATCGATGTGGTGGATGAGGATTGGGAAGACCGGGGACAGCGGCCAGCAGCCACGATGCCGGCCTCAATGGGCTGGACGATGGAGCCGCTGTCCCTGCACGTTGCGCTGCGGCTGTTGCTGGGGGTGGGTGCGATTGACCTCCCTGTGGACGACCCGAAGGCCGCGGCAATCATGCGTTTCCTGCAGGTGCAGTTGGGGGCCTCCCTAGCTTAGGGAGGCGGATGGGACCTTTCCGTGCGGGCGGGGCACAGGACCTTGGCGTTGCTGCGTTTGTGCATGCATTCCACCCTCGGAGTACGGATTATTGTGGGCTTCCTTTTGATGTGGAGGCCCAATGCTGCTATCTTTCCTAGGTTGCTGCCTTAATTTTGGCCGGTGGTTGTCAGGTACCGCGGTTCGGTTGCTGTGATGTGGCATGAGAAACCTCAAGAACGGACTCGGATACTGTCGACCTCTCCTACCTGCCTACCTACCATACCTATTTGACCGTATCTGCCCCGTAGGTGCAAGCTGCGCCACCCGCGGAGGCGCTGTCCACTGCATTAATGCCCCTAGGCTTCACCAACCCCCCGCCAGGGCCGCCGACTGGCAGCCCGGCCGGCAGCACCGTAACCTGGGCCTCCGCTACGTGCGTGAGCCGCAGCTACAGTCCCCGCTACTCCGTGACAGTGTGGCGGTTGGTGCTACAGCTGATGCGTCGTGACCCGGGTCTGATGGCGGTATTCAGGGGGGCCTCCAGGGATTTAGATGACGTACACCTGGCCATGCAGGTGGGAGGATTGGGGTTTGGCTGGCTGGGGCCATGAGGTGGGGTGGAGTGAGGCGTAGCACTAATGTTCTGGCTGGGAAGGAACGATGAGGAGTCACAAACGCTATATATGTGCAGTAGGTGTGCCAGGTGGGCGGGCGGGCGGGTCGGAGGTTAAGCCGGTTCCAGATTGGATTAATGAACTCGTGCGGTGAGGGAAGAGGCTGGAGGGACGGCTTGGGGATAGACGCACAGCGGCAACGCAGCTCAGTTGCAAACCGCCTCTCCTTCGCTCCGATAACTTGGGGGCCCACCTCACAAGCCGCTCAATGTGCCCACTCGGCTTGGCGTGCACCCTGATTGGGGGCGATTGCTTACTTCCATTCCTCCCACTCTGCTCCCTTCACGTCGCTATCCGCGCAGGTGGGCACCCGCGCTCTGGCCCCGGGTACCTCGTCCTCCCACAGCCTCACCTGGCAACGCCGTATGGACGCACCTGCTGTGGTGGCCCTGGGATCCCTACGGCAGCCGCATGTGCGATGTGCGGTGACCATGCTGCGGGTGTGGGTGGGCTCCCGCTGGCTGCTCGGGACCTGCTGTCCGCCGCCGCCGCACCCTCTCGAGGAGGAGCTGCACCGCGGCGGAGGCGATGCAAACATTCCCCTCGAGGAGAAGGAACCGGCGGTGGTGAGCTGGCTATACTTTAGCCAGTTTGTCGTGATATCGTGCGATGTTACTACGTGCTGTGAAGGGCTTTCGACTCCCTTAGGGCTTTGCTCCTCCTGTTATGCATATTGTGCAGCCGCAATGGCTGGTATACAAAGCCGTCTCCACACCACTTCTGCGGCCAAGCATATTTTGCTGTGCAGTCCCGCTCTGAGTCTCTCACACCCCATGCCGCCCCCTTCCCTTTCGGAGCTTTTGTTTATGAGGGTTAGTTCCCGCCGCGTGCATCATCACCATTCAGTAATCCTGCTGCGTTCCATGCTTCGTTGGAGCTCTAGATCCTTCCCTTCCGTAACGGTGGTACTTCCCCTTTCTACTCCCAACTGCCGCAGGCCCTGTTGGTGGACGACATAATACGCATCAACAAGCTGAGTCTCGACCTGGCCATGGACTGTATCCGGGAGAACGCCACAAAGTACCCCCCGCCCACCGTGCAGCAGCTAGCGCAGGGCAAGCCGCAGGCTCACAGCCAGCAAGCCCAGCAGCAGCTAGGCCAGAGCCAGGTATTCGCCCAGGTCTCCGCGCCGCTGTCCAGCTTGGAGGCCGCGCTTATGGCGGGGCTGGGCGGCCAGATGTCGCAGCTTCCCGGAGCCACACTGACGGGAACCACGGGCGGCGCTGCCGGGACCAGTGCCGGAGGACAGGGACAGGGGCAGGGGCAGCGAGCGGCCTGGACGTATCAGGGCTCCGCGCTGCTGAGCGGGGAGGAGGTGGGGCGGCTGAACCGCTTAGAGGGCTTCGTGGCGGCGCTTGGGGAGCACGTCCGCGCGGACCCGATGGCCAAAAAGGTACGTGCTTGTGAAGGCAACATCCCGAGCCTGTGCGTATCTGTATCTGTTTGCGTGAGTGCCTAGGCGTGCCTCTGTTTCGTTTGATGCTTCTCTGATGTTTCTCCGCAATACTTTCCACCTTCCCCTTCTTGTCCTCAAATTGACTTTCCGCTGATGCTGCCCTTTCCTCCTCTATACAGGTGCTGTCAGTGCTGCAGCCCCGCCTGCCCCAGCTCAACGACAAGCTGCTCCGCTTCCTGCACAAGAACCGCATCCAGGGTGGCGCCACCCGCGAGGCGCTTGCCCACAAGCTCCAACGTGACTTCAACGTGGCGGAACTGGATTCCATGCGGGCACAGCATCTGCCCTGGACCCCTACACCTGCTGGTACTAAGGCCATGAAGGCTTCGGAGCTAGCGGAGTGGATTGCAGAGCATCAGACGGAGTATCTGGAGCAGCAAGGAGTGGCCGCGCCGCACAGGCGAAGGTGCATCGGAGGGTAATTGGTTGGGGGGGTCGGGCGTCGAGGTTTTCCTTTATCAGATACAGTGTCGCTCCACACTAGACGCGTCGCAGGAGAACAGGGGGGAGGGTGGAAGATGGCTTTGCAGTCGTATGGGAACAAGGAATATGTGATTGGTTTCGCCAGTGTGTCGGTGGCCTCATCGTAAACTGCGCCGTAGGACCTGCACACAACACATGACGGACCACCGAATTTTTTCGTTAGAACGAATTGTCGGGCGGTCTTGACAATCCAACTGCCATGTCTGTGCCCCGCAGGATGGGCGACTTCCCCCACCCCTTCTTCTGAGAACCAGAAGTCCCGCTCCGCCTGGGGACCCTTGCAAGCGGGGACAAGGCACTACGCATCCCAATACCTTTGGCTCCCGTGCCACACGAGAACGTCGCAACTTAAGACTGGGACTGGAAGAATGACATACGCCGGGAGGCTTTCCATAAGCGCTCGAGGGCGTTTTGTAGCAACCAGACAGGATGCGTTCTTGTGGAGTATAGTGCAGGATGAGTTAAGTGAGCATGTTCAGAGGTGTGGCGCCGCTCCTGTCGACATTTTCCTTTCCGAGTTGTGTGTTGGGATGTGCAGGGATCGTAACAGAGTTACCGTATCTCGTAGGGACGGTAAACAGGTAAAAAAGGGAATTCATGCTAGCAGCTCATGAATTTCCTCTTTTATTTGTTTTATTTTCCCTATTTGCAGCGCGTAGTTGCTATCCTTTTCCATTTGCAGTTGCTACCCTTATTGCATTTGCAGTTGTTGCTCTTTTCAATTTGGTCTTCCTCGCTGTGGTGTTCTGTAGTGATAGAGCAGTAAGTCCTCAGCACAGCTTCGTTTCGGAGAGTTGTAGCCGGGCCGTTGTTTCGGTTTGGTCTGAATGATGCGGACACTGGAAATACGCAGCACAGCTGTCTGCTCCTAACCTGGATTTCCGTTGCTGGTGTGAATACTATTAGCTAGTGTCCGACGGCGCCTTTTGTACACTGCCCACGATGTTTCAAATATGTACGTACCCAAGCCTCTTCTCTCGTTCCGACAGCAGCAACTCACCCCACGCATCTAAATGCTACAATCAACACCTAGCCGGTCGAAGTCTAAGCACTTGGACAAAAGACTAAGGAAACCTCCCTGGCCAAATTACGCCGCCAAAATTAGACAATAGCTGCTTGGCCGGCCAAGCCAGGCAATCCAGGAACCGGCACACGTGAAGACGGATAAACACAACGGGGAAGCTTGCTACCGGTGGAGTCAGAACCTAAGCATACCGGCTCAAACCACGCCTCAGCACTACAAACACGGTGTACGGGAGTGCAATTAATACCGCTTGCTCGAGATCCGCAACTTCTACACAGATAGGATTACGGCGTCACTCGTTCCGCCGTCGCGGCGGTGGAGCCCTGGCCCCCACCCCCAACAGCTCACAGCCCGGCTCCGATGCGTTGAAGCCCCCCTCGCCTGTCGCCGCCTCGACCGCAGAGCAGCCCAGAGGTGCCCAGCGGCTCTCCACTAGGTCGCAGTTGAAAAGTGGCTTGCCCAGGCGCGCGTTGACCCGGTTGTGGATCTGACACAGCCAGCGCCGGAACGCAGGACCCGAGCTGACGACCGGCGGATCCCGCCTGTAGCAGCGGCAGGGGCCCCAGAAGCAAAGGAGGGCGGGGCCAGGCAGAATATAGGATGTGCCTCGGAGGTGACAGAACTTGCGAAGAAGACCATCATGTTCAGGGACTTCAGCCGGGCACGAGCATCTGAGCATCGCTCAATAAGACATGCGTCAGGTAGGATTTCGTGGGTCACATGGACACTCTTTCTTAACCCAATCATTCCGTCTGGGAAAACACTTATCATCTGGTTGTCTGGACTTCAAGTAGGGCAAGAACCTCGGATCCCTATGAGGGGCATAACTTCCCCTAAAGGGGAAGAGTTCATCCCCTAAAGAACTTTGGGGTTCCAAAGGGGTTGTCTGTCCCCTTTCGTGTTCGTCCCGTTTAGGAGAACCAAAGGGAATGACAACCCTTTGGTTCCCATAAGGTGATGACTGATGACAAGGGGAAGACAAGGAAAGGGGCGGAGCCTCTAAGTAATTAAATGTATTTGTAGTTTTGGTTGAACTATCCGGCCGAAGGCGGATAAAGGCTCATATTTACAATTTTAACATAGCATTATATATATATATATATATATATATATATATATGAGCCTTTATCCGGCCTAGATATGTAATAATAATAATACTAATAATAATAATAATAAAAATAATAATAATAATAATAATAGTAATATATATAATAATATCGGCCGGATAAAGGCTCATATATATAATATAATATAATATAATACAATACAATATAATATAATATATTTATATACATTACATAACAAACCGGGGGCGAAACACATATATAAAAACTGAATAGGTAATGGTGACGCTTTCCTTGTCCCCCTTTGGGTTACCTTCTCCGAAGGTGACAACCCAATGGGGACAAGGAATTTACCCTTCGGCTCATCCCGTTTAGGGGAACCGAACGGGAAGTCCCAGCGCGCACGCCACGCTTGGGAAACGAAAGGAAAAGCGGCTGCAGGAGCTGCGAAGCTGCACTCATAAGATAATGCGGCCCTGCACCTTATCCACTCGGTCACCTGTATTGCCAGTCCGCCAATAGAAGCAGCACCACAGTACTCGCACGCAGATAGCACAGCGGGGCCATGACCACCCACCTGACCAGCTCAGCGAAATGGCGGGCGCAGTCCCCGCACGGGTAGATGCGTGTGAGGCAGTCCACCAGCGTGCGCGCGTCACGCCGTTGCTGCCGCGTGGGACGCTCCGGGAACTGTGCCGCCAAGGTGTGGAGAAGCGTCCACGTAGCGCGACCCACCTCGGCCTTAGCAGCAGCAGCAAGTCCAGCCGCGGCAGCACTTGCAACGCCTGACGTTGGAGCTTCAACCGGCGCTGTGTGCGACACGGAAGGGCCGCTAACAGTGACGCGAGCGAAGGGAAGAACATAGGAACCTCGATCTTTACCAGTGATCATGGACTGGGCTGACTGATCACTAAGCGAAACGCGGCGTTGAATGTCGCTGGTGTTTTCTAAAGCTGCCGCCAAGTGGCCGGCTGGGAACAGGGCAGCTGCAGCATCCGCCGCACGGGTTTGCAGGTGCGAAAAAGCTGCACTAATGCTGGCCAGAGGGCTGTGGGCTGACTGCATCAACGTCAGCTTCTGGTGCTGGTTTCTGGGTTTGATGGCACCCCAGCAAGGTGGGACGGAAAGTAAAGGACAAGGATTTGCAGTCGCTGCGGGGATGCCTTGACGCTGTGAGCCTGGGTCAGTCTCGCTGCCACGACCCGTTAGGCCGGACCATCCAACGGATGATGTCGTGCTCTTACGGGCAGCCCAATTGCGAGCGTCGCTTCCTCGAGTAACCGGGGCAGCTCCGGAAGCTGATGACGTGCGGTTATCGCTCATCTCGCAGCTACCAATTCCACTACGATATAGCCTCTACGAACGCCGGCGACCTCGGTCCTTAGGAGCTTCCGGCGGAGTGTAAAGGGCCTGGATTGACGAAGTGTATGCTTTGTATCGCAGGAATTCTGACAAAACGTCTTTAGGTTCTGCAACGCTGGTCGCCTGTCGATGCTTGTACCAAGAGTTCAGGAAAAACCTCAGCGCTGTCCTAATCTCGTTATGCCTGTGGAGTGCACCCTCAACTGCGGTCATGCTTTCGAGCTCAATCAGTTAATCTTGGTGATTATCAGACAGTCTTCATCGACAAAAGCATAACGTCTCTTTAGAAGGATCGCAACCTACAGAAGCTTGCCCATAAAATAGCTGCCTGCCTCGACGAATCTGACTGCCAATGATTATGCATACCCATACAGAAGTCTAAAGGTACACTGGAAATAACAATTATGCGTAAGTGCCGAGCCTGTGATTGATGCGGTACGGCATGCAGACTTCAAAACATTCTTGGGAACTAAGCTGATTCATGCTGCTGCATTACTCGTCAAATCGAAACCGCAGATCTTATCTATGCCTCGCTTCGATGCAAAACCCTGGCGGTATTATTTGATTTCCACCTACCTGTTGCATTTGGCTTGCACCGAACATGCGGGCCCGCAGGGCCGGGAGCGCAAAAACTACCAAACCGTTGATTTTAATTCTTGTCATAGGATTATTTGTGTCAAAGGCGAATGCCGAAACCCCGCCACTTCCAGCACGATGCGGAGACTTTTGTAGCTTTGAGCACATCACTGGTTACGTGGGGCCCCTGGACACCACCAAGAACCTCCAGAATGCTCTTGACAACTTATCCTACAAGGGAGAAATCGTCATCGCGCACCATGCCCAGCTAGACTTTGCGTACCAGATGGTGCACCGCTGGCAGCGCTTTGGCTATGGGCACGTCATGATGGTGTTCCCCGACCACGTATTCTGCCATCGGCTCCAGTCTGCTTTCCATAAGCTTGGATGTGGGTGGTATGAAGACCACAATACTATGGCTTGGATTACGAAGCAGGAGGGAGGCTGCAAAGGTTGCACCGACAAGTGGCTGATCCACTACACGGGCGCCCGCGCAGTGCGCATGGGCTACAACGTATTAGTTGCGGATGCCGACACCATGCCGCTGTACGACTTCTATTCAATGGTTCGGAGCCCGCCGTACAACAATGTGACCCTCTTTAATCAGCGGGAAGGGAATTTCAACGTCAACGGCGGGTGAGGTAGCGGCGCCTTTTGACAGTTTGGGACTGTTCAGCCCTCTTAGCCCATTGCGTGATGGACGCAGCTAGACGTTTATGGCTTCACATGCGTCTTGCCCAGAAGGTGCCGTACATTAGAAGCCCTGCTGGCATTGGAGGGAGTGGGTCGCTGCGCATGTGGTGTATCTGCGGACTGCAGGGGGGGCCCTACGTGGTTCCATCTCTAATGCAGTCCAAGTCGCCTGCACGACCTCGTCTACATCTTGTGCGTGAAAAGGAGACACTTGCACTGACTCCCAAGGCGTGCTTGTGGGTGTATTTGCGTGTGTTTCCTCACGGGGGCGGGCTCTCCCCCTCCCGCTGCTTCTCCGCGTACCCTTACATTCTGGAAACTCCCTCCCTTCCCTGACAGCATGTACTACATCCAAAACGCCAAACGAGACGGGCCAGTGGCGTATGCTTTGTACGACCACATCCTGAAGAATGTGCGCTGGTGCGTGATGGTGTGTATTCGGGTGTGTGTACGAATGTGGCTAGAGGAAACTTATGACCCACCCACATGTGACAGAGCCCGGTCCTGATGGCCCTGATGGCCCCTCCCGCCCCTCCCGCCCCCCCCCCGCATGTTCAGGTACGAGGACTCGCGACCTCTCCGGCTGGCTGTGGGTCTGGGTCCCGAGGACACCACCACCGGCATCAACAAGGACTTCCTTTGCAACGACCAGTTCTCCCTAAGTGACTCGGTGCACGGAGCCATTACCGGGACACCGCAGGTGGGCGGCGGGAGGGCGGGGGGGCGCCCACCCGGGGCCACGGCGCCCGCTGGACACACATATCACGACAGGGCCAGAAAGGCTCTCCGGGCAGCCGCTGGCGTCCTGTCTTCTCCCGCCACCTCGCCGCTTAACCCTTCCTCCCACCTATCCCTCTCTGCCTCCTCGTCCCCCTCTATAACGCGATGCGAGCATCTTCCGCCTGTGCCTCATCCCATACTGCCTCGCAGCCGCCTTCCTCCGCTCCCGTGCGGCCTCGGCGGTTGCGGCTTCCTGACGTCTGACGGTTACGGCCTCTCCCCGCCCACGGTTTCTCCCCCCCCCCACACACACATGGGCTCCACTCCGCGTCCAGATCTTCGAGTGTGTGTTTTGGCACCATCCCGGTCGGGCCGAGTGGGAGAAGCTGCACATGGCCACCTACCGGATAGCAGGGCCGCAAGGGCCGGACGGCGCTGGGCCCTATGTGTCCGTTCACGTGCCGGTTCCGGAGCCGCTGCGTCGGGGTTCCGGCGGCGCCGCCACCGGGGAGATGGTGATGGCCCCGCTGCGTATCCCCCACGCCCGGGGTCAGTGGCCCTCGGAGCGGGGCGGCTACCCCTTCAACCCCACCCTGGGGCCCCTGGCCACCCATGTGGTGAACCTGTTCAGGGAGGCGGGTGGGTGGGGGAGACGGGCAGTGCGGTGGGATCCGGGGGCCTTTGTGTGGGGGTGGGGGAACTAGGGGCAGGTGGGGTCGGGGACGTGGCAACCCGCCATCTGAAGAGCTTGCAGGCCGGGCGGCAGGGGCAGCAGGGGCTGGAGCATGGGGGGTGGGGAGGAGGAGGCTGCTTGGGCTGCCTCGGGCTCCTGATTGGCCTTATGGTTGGTCCTCGGGCCCCGCGGGGTTCATAGTTTTGGACTCGTGGCCTCAGCTAACTGACTCGCTGTGGGCTGCCTCCCTTACCTTCCGCCCGCAAACCTCCTCGCTTGTATACCCCTCCTCGTTATGACAGGTGGGGGTGCGGCGCCCTTTCCCGACCCTGACGATCCCTCTACTGCGGCGGCGGCGGATGCCGTACCGCCCGAGAACTTTGCGTACTTCCCTCCGTGGATTGCCAACACGCACAGTATGGGCCCAGAAAACAACGGTAACGACGGTTGGTACAACGACCACCTAACCGGCGAAGTGCCTGCAGCCATCAGCCATTTGCATGCGGGCCTTACTTCAGGCGATTTCACGAAGATTATACACTTTGCTGTGGAGGTACCGTATGGCTGGGACTTTGACATCGCGCTGCGGGTCAATCCCCAGACGGCGCCGTACCTCGGTACGGAGCTTCACGGCCACGTGCCGCCGCTGCTGGCGCTGGCTCCAGGGGTGGCCCATTCGGGTCTTACACAGAGCGAGTTTGCCGTCATGATGCAGGTGCGCTGGGTGTTAGGCTTCGGTGGGACGACCTGATTAATGTGCGGATACACGGATTGCACAGGATTGCACACGGCGAGGTAGGACGTACATACACACGGATGCAGAATGCCTGTCTGGCCTTCCTCCAAGGACTGCCCTTCCACCGAAGGACCACATCAGCAGGGGATGATGGCGTGGTAACCCCAACTACTGCACCTCCGCCGCTCCCACCGCGCGTTCCTTCTCACCCCTCTTCCTCACGGGTCGGAGCTGCACCTGCCTTCCGCTGCAGGGCCTTATGCGTCTAGGTCTGGTGCTGAACCGCGCGGTGGTGTGGCCCTGGGTGCCCTGCGAGGCGCCTTTCCTCCGCAAGCCCGGTGCCACGTACGACCCCACGGTGCTGGGCCACAAGATACCCTGGTCGGACTACATCGACACCACCGCCGCCATCCCCAATGGCCCCGGAACCAGCTCCTTGAAGGTTCGTACAAGGCGAGGCTCTGAGTGGATGGATGTGTGGAGTGGAAGGTTTGGAGCAGCCAGCCCACCTTGTGGTCCCAGGGGGCCCCGCCGGGTAGAGCTGGTGGCCAGATGTTGCCTCCACAGCTGCTTCACAAGGAAAGCGTCCCCCCAAAAGAAACCAAGTCAAATGGTTGAGCAAGGGGGGTGAATAGTACTGGCCAATGGGTGCGGGTATTGTCGTACTATGCAGCTCTGTATTTGTAGTCCACTGGCCGTGTGGCGTAATGGGATCTCCATCTATTCCCCACATCTGTCTGTCGCAACCCATCCCTTGCCATGAGGCTTGAGTTTGCGTCTCAAGAGCCTCTTGACCTTGAAATGGAAACCGCACACTGCGTTGCCCCCTCGCACTGCAGGACGGCCTCCGCTGCCTGGTGTCCGCCGCGGACAAGGTGAGCTGCTTGCGAGGTGGCACCCGACCCGGAGCCCCCGTCTCCGCCCCTCGGGGGCTGCTGCCGCACGAGTTCGACCACTGGATGGCCACCGAGCGGAGGAAGGCGGCGGACACCGGATCTGCTCTGGAGCCCACACCGTCCAATACCTTGCATGTGGGTTACCGGGTCGTAGAGGCCACATGCTACTCGCCATGCGTGATCCCGACACTCGTGCTAGCGACGTTTCTTTCTGCCTGCCTATACATACCATTCACGCACACCCTACATACCCACTCTCCCACCCAAAACAGGACATTCTTCAGCGCCTGGGCGGCAGCACGGCGGACCCGGCCCCCTCCCCCGGAGCCCCCCTGCCCCTCCTGACCCTCACCCTCTCCGACCTGTCACTACTGGCGGGAGAGCCCTCCCTGCAGAGCCCCCAGCTGGGCCGGGTGCTGTGGCTGAGGGGACCTGTGACCGTACCGAAGCTACCGAGTCCGGAGCTTGACCGGCTGTACGAAAAGGTCAAGGGCATGTGCTGCATTCTGCAGGACGTTCCTAGCCGGGAGTGCATCGACCGGCCCCCGGGGGCGCAGCTGGTGCCGTCCTAGTGACGATGAGTAGTAGTAATGGGGTGGGGGCCTAGCGTGGGACTGGAACGGACTGAGCGGAGTTGGAAGGGTTGTAATTGATGAGCAATTTAGGGTTGTAATTGATGAGCGGTGAGAGGGGGGGTGGACGTGGTGATGTGCACAGGACGTGATTACGATCCAGGAATGTTGTTTTCCCGGATGCAGGCTTGGGAGAGGGGGCATGTTGTTTAGAGAAACAGCCTGAGTAACGGTGTTAGCAGCATGGACGGCGCAGCCAAGCTGCATTGGAGGCGGTAGCAGAGGCTGGACGAAGAGGTGAAGAGAGCGGTTCATGCAGCAGCAGGCGCACATACGCAAGAGTACATCTCTTTAGTTGCTGCGCGCCTCTTTTTGTACGACATTCACGTAAGCAGTGAATGTGGTTGTCTAATGACAAACCATGTCCTCCGTCGGGGGGCTTTTGGGATCCGTGATTGCTTTGAGGAAAGGTGCGGCTGTGTGGATGATCGTGAAGGGGGTTGAGGCAGGGACATAACGGACGAGGAAGGCGACCAAGGACATAACGCCACGAGATGCAGGAGGTTAGATAATAGGGGAGTTGCAGATGGACTGGCTATCTGAGTACATACCCCGGTTGCCGAGCACATGAAATCGAGCGCATGAAGTGTCGACTTATTAATCCACGAAGTTAATGAAGAAATACGGCTTACACCTCAACTTGCTCGTTAACCATAACATGCGCATGCACAATACGCTGAGCAAGCTGACACGTCTGCGGAGATCAAAATGGTAACACGCGAGGACGTTGTTCTGCATCTAAGAATTTTGCTCACGAAACGGTGTATGCATATAACGGTGCATGCAGAATAATAACATGCAGCGGAACAAGGGTAATTAGCTTTGGAAGGGATGAAATAATAGCCTAGTATGCAAATGTCGATAACCGTGAAATGCTACCCAATGGCCCAGTTCTGACATACCTCCATGAAATCTTTTTCCAGCTTTCTATCTTCTTATTGATGAGAAACTTTGGATGAGAGCCTTTATGGGTTAACCAACCGTCAAGTCATCGTCCCGCGGGCCGGTGCATGATTCACGAACACAGATGTACCGATCGCAAAACGCAAAGACAACAGCACGTTGCTTTGCCTGTCCGAGTTCTAGGGTAGCAATATTGCTCTTCTCGCATGTTGCGATGCCAACGGGTATCTCCCTACACCGTAACGGCCCTGTTCCTTGCAATATCAAGACCGCTGCGTGGATACCCAGCAAGTCTGGCTCAGTATATTCGGAAATTTCAGCTCCTTGAGGCGACAACAAAGCCCGCCATAGAAGTGAGGTGACGCGCACGAACCCTTCCTGTAAGTTTGCCTGCCTGTGGATTCTAGCCCGCGCTGCTCAAGTCTGTCGTGCTGGATAACTCCCAACATGCGACTCTTCCGTATTATAAACTAAAGCAGCGTTTTTTTTGCTTCGGCAACGCAGTGCCAGAGTGCGCGGCCGCGATGGACCAACGTCAGCCTTTTTCCCCGCGCCGCGTCCTCGCGAACGACATGACAGCGGAGGAGGAGGAGCGGGCGCTACTGCTGGACAGCTCAGCAGTCCGCAAAAAGTCCACTGCAGCCTCCGCAGCTTCACCACCCTGGCAGTCTGCTGCTGCTGCTGCTGTGTACGGCAACACCACACCTCCGCGTCCGCCACCTCAGGCTGCAACCGCGATGCCAAGCCGCTCTGCCTGGCTGCCGCGTGTGAAACCCCCACAGAGGGGTTCCCCCGGCCCCGTCCCCCTCCCTGGACCACGACCAGGACCAGGACCTGGTACAAGGGCCCCTCTTACACACAATACCCCGTTGCACCGAAACCAAAGACATCACCGTTATCATGCTCAAACTGTTTCCGATTTGCCTCCCGAGGACGTCGCAACAGCGGGTGGTCCGCCAGTGGCGGCCACCTCTTCCTCCTCCCCTTCCACCGCCGCCACCGCCGCCACCGCCGCCAGCGCGTTATCCATGCGCCGGCACCCAGGGCCAGGTGGCCATGGCGGCGGCAACGGCTCTGCACAGCCCGGCAGCCGGAAGTACGCGAGCCCCACAACGACGATGGTGTCGCGCGGTAATGGCGGTTGGGATGGCGGCGAGGGTAAAAGGGAAAGTGGAGGTGGCGGCGGTTTGACCTCGGATACAGTGGCTACAGCCGCACACCGGTGGCATCCACAACCTGGCGGCAGCGGCGGCAGCAACAGCGCAGTCGCTGCCGCCGCCAGCTCCCGCAGCCGAGCCTACGCCGCGTTTCTATCCATGCGGCGCCGTACGGTGGTTCTTATAAACCTGGTCTCTATCATGGAACGAATGGACGAGCAGATTGTACCGGCTCTGTCCCGGCCGCTGGGCTGCGCCTTCCGTGCTGGGCCGCACCAGTTGGGCCTCATCACATTTGCCCGGGCTGTCGTACAGGCGGTGGCGAGTCCACTAGGCGGCCTGGCGGTGAGTAGTGGCCGTGATGGTAGATCCCTTCTAGAGGAGCTGGATCTTCTTGCCGTACATGTGCCGTACGTCAACCTGTAAGGGACTTGTTGTTATGGGCGAACCCGCCCTGACCTGGGCCCCGGCGGTGCTGTGACTTCACTTCCCCGCCTTCATGATGGACACCCGCCTCACCTCCGGCCTGACAGTCGCAACTCCCCTCCCTGCTGCTACTAACGCTGCTACTAAAGCTGCTATTAAAGCTGCTGCTGCTACTGCTGCTGCTACTGCTACTGCTGCTACTGCTGCTGCTACTGCTGCTGCTACTGCTGCTGCTACTGCTACTGCTGCTACTGCTGCTACTGCTGCCACTGCTGCAGGGTCACTACTTTGACCGCGTGACTGTGCTGTTCCTGGGTTGCGCCATCTGGGGTTTCTTCTGCATCACCTTCTCATTCGCCACCTCCGTGAACCAGGTGGGGGAAGGGGGGAGGAGGGGTACGACACCCGACATGGGGTATGGCGCCGTACTGCTGACCCGCCGAGCACCCCGGGGCCCCTGCCTCCCCCCCGTGCCCCCCGCCTCCAGGGCATCGCCGCGTGGGCCTTCAACGGCGTGGGTCTGTCCCTCATCATCCCCAACAGCCAGTCCCTGGTTGCCGACTACTACACAGCCACCAGCCGGGGGGAGGCGTTCGGAACACTCATGCTGACGGGTAGGGGGGTGGGGGGAGGGGAAAGATC
>NW_003307547.1:2589364-2589877 GCF_000143455.1 Volvox carteri f. nagariensis | reverse complement strand
TTGCATCAGATGCACCTCCCCTGGCAACACCCCTCCCCTCCCCTACACCCCCTCCCCTACACCCCCACCTGCACCTCGCAGTCTCGTTCGCCATCGGGGCATTCACACTGCTACTGGCCGTGGATCCCACTCGCCGCAAAAACCGCCGATGGAAAACCGACGCCAACCGCAATCGCAACGACCGCCATAGTCCTGACAACCGAAGCCACGACCACACCAACCGCCAGGGTACCGAGCGCCCTTCCCCCCCACCCCCCGACCTCCCAGACAGCACATACCGACAGACAGCCGCCACGGCCACAGCCGCATCCGCGAGTCCCCGCCCCGGCCCCGGCCCCAGCCGTGCTGCCAAACCCAGCGGCGCCAACTCCCCACAACCGTCAGCCACCATGAACTACGATGTCGTACGCGGCGGAGCTGGTAGCAGCAGCGGGAGCGGCAATTCCAGCCTGAAGGCGGTTGGGCAGATGCCGTACCTCAATGTTAACCGCCATCCTGGCCATCCTGATCTCG
>NW_003307547.1:2586510-2588945 GCF_000143455.1 Volvox carteri f. nagariensis | reverse complement strand
AACCACTGCTGCCCCAGGCCCAGATCCAGATCCAGACGGGAAGCAAGCCAGCCGGTGGCGGAGGAGGAGCTGCCGATGTCGGCGACGGTGAAGTCGCCGCCGCCGCAAGCACCGCCGCTGCAGCCGCCGCCGGAGGAGGCAGCGGCGACGGATACGGTGGCGGTGACGGAGGCGGTGACGGGGCTGATGATGACCCCGGCGGCGGTAGCGGCGTCATCAGTTCCAGGTCCTCCGCGCCGCCCGCCTCGCCAGCTACCGACACTTCCCTGTCAGCAGCAGCGGGAGGGGTGGGAGGGGCGGGAGGAGGAGGGTCGAGTGGGGCACGTAAACCGCTACTGTGCCGTCACACTCACAAACAGAAGCGGCAGGACGCCTCTCCTGGAAGTCAGCAGCAGTGCAAGCCGTATATGGACGAGCGTGGGTGTACGGCAGCGGTTGGGTCCAAAGGCGCGCTGGCGGCGTTTGGGAAGAGCGGCGGCGGCGGTGGTAGTGGCGGCGAGGTGGCTGTTGTTGGATGTGCCGTAGAGGGCGGCGGGTACGAGTCCGCTTCCTCTGCCGCTGCGGTCGTCCTGGGGCGCAGTGGGGGGGGTCGGCCCGTGCTGAGCTGCGGTCGCATCTGGGTGATGATCACCACCCCGACCTTTCTGATCATCATACTGCAGGTAGGGGTAGGCAGTGCGACCTTGGAGTGGGGCAGTGTCCCATGTCTGTCTATCTACCTGTCTGTCTATCTGTCTGTCTATCTGTCTGTACGTTGATATGCGACTTTTCGCGCGTATGTACGTATGTATGTACGTATGTATGTATGTACGTATGTACGCAGCGTCACTCCTTTACCTGGCCCCTTGTCACATGAGGTTTCGTTTGTGTTTGCTGTACGACCTACTTCTATCAGCACGGCCCCTCCCCCCTTCCAAACGCACCGGCAGGAGACCCCCTCAACTTCCCCTAATGCATTCCCCCCCTCCCCCCCTCCCCCTCCCCTTGCCCCTCTCCCTCCCCTTGCCCCTCCCCCTCCCCTTGCCCCTCCTCCGCAGTTCAGTGTGGGTATCGGTGTACCGCTGTGTGTGGTCATCATGCGGGGCCTGCCCATGACCGCCACACCCGCCACAGCGGCCGTGTATGCGGCCATGCTGCTGCTGAAAGGTCCGTACCCTGCGTGCGGGTGTGTGTGGGTTGTGGGGGGGGGTTAAGGGGTGTGGGGAGTTAGTAGACCATTCTTATGCGGGGATAAAGTGGTGCTGCTACTGCTGCTGCTGCCGCCACTGTGTTTTGTCCGCCTCCCCCCCCGCCCTTTCCCCCCCTTTCCCCTCCCCCCTCCCCCAGGTGTGCTGACCAGCTGGGCGGGCCCCGCCTGCAACAACCCCGTGTTCGCCGAGATAGTGCCGCCGGATATGAGGAACTTGGTGTATGCGTTCGACCGCTCTTTCGAAGGTAGGTATGCATGCGGGTATTATGTATGTATGTATGTGTGTACGCGTGTAGACCTGGACCTAATAATAATAAATCGACAACAGCCCTTTGGCCGAGGAGCTGGGGTTGTTGGGGTTGTTGGGGTTGTTGGTGGCTCAGAGGGACAGCTACCCGGAGCCCCACGGTGGTCAACGCACTGCCTCCGCCCCCGGCCGCCGGCCGCTATTGGAGTGGGTGAGGGAGTTAGGGGGTGCGGGGAGGTGGACTCCTCGGCCTCGTTCGTTATCCCCTCCGCCTCCTGTCGGATGAACCGCGCCACCCCCATGTTTGTCCCTATGTATATCTGTACATGTGTGTCCTGTTTAGGCGCCATCTCCGCCCTGGGCGCCCCGCTGGTCGGTATGGCCGCCGAGCGGTGGTTCGGTTTCAGCGGTGTGGCGGGGGGGGAGCGGGCGTGTGAGAGCCACAACAACATGGCAGGTGCGGGGGTGTGGGCGGGGAAGGGGGGGGGTGCAGCTCTCCCTCCCTGGATAGGAACCAACGAATTTCCAACACACACCCGCCCAACCCAGATCCGGATTTTCAGATCCAAATCCAGATTCAGATTCAGATCCAAATCCAGATTTAGATCCAAAATCCGGATCTAGAAAGAATTTAATGCTAGATGCGTATAATTCCACCACGTATCGCCCTCTCACCCGCTTAGGGACGGACTGACAGACAGATAGACAAACTCACCAGGGGGCGCTCTCCGGCCAACCTCTGTGGACCCCCTCTGGAAGCCCAATCAAAGACAGGTTTGCTTTTATGACCCGTACTAACGAACTAACTGTTTGAGGCAACCGAACAACTGGGTTAGTTGGTTCCACCCTCCCTCCCCCCCACTGTGTGTGCGTCCCCAGGCCCCGAACCCGACCTGCTCAAGGCCCGGGCTCTGGGGGACGCCATGCTGCTGTTCATGGCCGTACCCTGGGTAGGGGGGGTGGGGGGTAGGAGGGGTGTGTGGGGGGGGTGGGGGGTGG
>NW_003307547.1:2490909-2586460 GCF_000143455.1 Volvox carteri f. nagariensis | reverse complement strand
TAAATGAAGAAACAACTGACGTGGAAGGGGCCGGGGGGCGATACACACATGGGAGGGCCTTCGTAGCCACCGTGCGCTCTTTTCCATCATCAAAATTACATGAGCGAGGTACACCGGGTCGTAGATACACCCTCGGGTGGGTCGTACAGTCCCATGCGGTCTATCGAGCAGTACGAGGGGGGGCGCTGTGGGGACCGCTCACGTCCCTCTCCTCCCGCCGCTAGGGGGGGACAGTGCCGTTGTGGGGGGTAACCGTTACCGTTGGGGTATGTACGGCTAGGAGGTGCCGCTGGCCAGTGTGAGGCCCGGATCGACGTGTAACAGAATACATACATACATTGTAACGTGTACCGTATCGTACCGCACCACGCACCACACACGCGTTGTTTGTCATCTGCAATTGGCAGCTGCATGTCCATTACCCCACCTGCCCGAGTCCCTTCCCCTTCAAACACATACACGTACACACTCTCCACACCCCCACACGCGCACCTCCCTTCTCCCCCACCCCCACTCCCAACAGACTCTGTGTGCGCTCTTCTACACGGGGCTGCACTGGACATATCCGCGAGATAGGGCTAGGGCGCTGAGGCCGCAAGTGGGGGCTGTCTGTATGTGTGTCTGTCTGTATGTGTGTATGTGTGTCTGTATGTGTGTCTGTATGTGTATCTGTATGTGTGTCTATGTGTGTGTCTGTATGTGTATCTGTATGTGTGTCTGTATGTGTGTCTGTATGTGTGTCTGTATATGTGTCTGTATGTGTGTCTGTATGTGTATCGGTATGTGTGTCTGTATGTGTGTCTGTATGTGTGTCTGTATGTGTGTCTGTATGTGTGTCTGTATGTGTGTCTGTATGTGTGTCTGTATGTATGTATGCGCGTGTAGGAACGGAAGGAGCAGGTATGGGCTGTGAAGGAGCCCGAGGTGCTACGGGGCCCTAAGCCCATCCAAGGTTCTGTGTTACCCGCCTTCATTCCACTCCCCCCAACACCGCCACTGCAGCCATCCTAGCCCCAAACTCTCCCTTCACCCCCCCTTCACCCCCTACTGCCCTGCCCCAGGTGGTGAGCGTGTGTCACGATCCAGAGGCCGGCAGCGACAGAGGTGGCGGCGGGTACATGACGGACGCATACCAGAACGGACGATGTGGCGGCGGGTACGGCAGCGACGGCAGAAACTTCCTAAAGACCGGCATGTGATTGAGGCGATTATGGCCACCTGCTACTGCTGCGACTACTGAAGCTGCTGCTGACGATAGTAATTGTCGTGAGGCGGGGGCTGCCAGGTGGGTGCAGGTGGAGGTAGAGGTGCGAAGGGGGGGGAGAGTAAGGAGTGAAGAAGCGTCTGAAAGGGTTTTCGACTCGCTTCACCTGTACCCTGTTAAGCTCTGTGTACTTTTAGCAGTGTTCATCGACGGCCTTGCCTTTCCATTCCTTTTATGGTGGCATTGTGTATTTTCTTTATTGGTATGTTTCCTTTTTTCGGGGTTGTAGCCGTACTGATAATTTGTGGAAATTTTTGTACATTTTTTCCAGAGGCCTGCATCACAGCAATATCACAAAATTTCCCGTACAGCTGCAAGCGACGAGTGCCCCTGGCTCCGGAGCCAATAACAGGAGCCATGGATAGAGAACATGTGATAGAGAACGCGGATTTCTCTGAGTTTTCAATCTTTTTCTTCTTTTCGGGGTTGTACACAGTTTGTGCGTTTTTATCGTTTTCGAAAACGTCCCATTTTGGTACTCGGGCACGCGAGAAGAACCTGCCGGCGGGAATATTGAGTTCGATTTTTATGTTGGGTTCGGTTGCGTTACGGGCTATCGCTGGTGGTTATGGTGGTGATGTGTACTTGTAAGATACAAAGGAGACGTATCGGACACTTCGGCCAGGCTATCCGACCTTTTAACACGACTTCTTGGATTCTGTGCGACATGTGTGCTCTTTTCCGCCCCACCGAAACTCCGCACCGAATCTCTCGTCCGCATCACCCAGACCTATAACCCCAACGCATTCCGCCCCGGTCGATAAATACAATCCAAGAAGCTCCCGTAAAACAATAATACGCCTTTTCCACGGCCATTTCCACGACAACAACGCCACAATACAACAGTTCTCCTCCCCCCAGAACGAAATTCAAGGTCATCAATCTCTTCAGTTCACAACCTTCCGTCACCGTCACACAATGTGGAGCAAGACGGGATGCGGGATGATGATGTCCAGAATAAAAATAATATAGTAAGCTATATCCAGCGTGTGGGAGCGTTGTGGGGGTTCATTTCCCCCCCCCCCTCGGCAGGTGGAGCATGGGGCGGCGCGGGGAGCTACGGGGCCCGTCCAACCACCACCACACCACCACCACGACCTATCCACACATATCCCTCGTCCTGGACGTTATGTACGACCATCACGTTCTCACTTCTTACTCCTCACGATACATCGCCGACAATGGCATCCTTCGCCACTGTACACGACACAACATGCTAACATACATACATATATACATATATACATACATACATACATACATACATACATACATACATACATACATACATACATACATACATACATACATACATACATACATGGCTGGAACCCACGGACGCCCCGGCTGAAAAAGGACATCATACATCAGTACAAAGTAACTCTCAACTCCTCGCAACATGTGGTCTGGGGTATTGTGCGCCCTTGAGCTGCTCGCGCTTCTTTACCTTGCGAGAGGTTTCTTCGCGCCCCCTTTTCCCTTTCCTCGGCGTCAGCATGACCAGCGTAGGGTCGATCGCCTGGGTCGCGCCTGGACTGTCGCTGCAGCTGCAGCTGATTGCCACCCGGATCCGGCCCGCCGGCCAGAACGCCCAGATCCAGAGATATCCCCCTCCCCCCCTTCAGAAATGGACCACACCCCTCACTGCGTCCATAACCCGTGCCACCCCGGGCAGGTAGACCGGCTCCATGATCAGGGGGAAGGGGGTGTCCACTCCGCAACACCGGACCGGAGGGGACTCCAACACGGTGAAACACCTGCAGGGGCCGGGGGAGGGCGGGGGAGGGCGGGTGGGTTAGAGGGGGGGGGGGGGGTAGAGGGGCAGTAATAGTGGAGACGCATAGCAGCACTGGAAGCCCCAGCGGACAATGTCCGGGCTCGCTGCAGCGATATCATCATCATCAGCAGGAGCTACGACGACACGTGCAACTTGTGTACGGTATGTGTTACTGCAGACAGAACTACGACCTATGGCCTGTCGTACGATAACACCCTTCCCCCGCACAGCCCTGGAGCCCCTGCTGACCTTTCCGCCACCGTCGCCGCCACCTCGGCTCCGAAACCGCCGGTCAGCGGCGCCTCGTGGGCCACCACCAGCCGCCCAGTCTTGCTCACGGAGGCGCAAACCGTCTCAAAATCCTGCAGGGGTGACGGACGCGGGGGGAGAGGGGGGGAGAAGGGGGGAAGGAGGGGAGACATTGAAGTCCAGAGGGGCCACTGCGCGGACCCACTGCGTCCAAAGCAGCGAAGGAGAGCCCAAAGCAACTGCGCTACAACGTCATCACCCGCGGCCCCCACCCCACCCCACTCCCCAGGGCCCCCCCCCGACCCCACTCCCCAGGGCCCCCCCCCGACCGCACCCAGGGGGCCAGCGTCCTCAGGTCGATCACTTCGCAGCTGATGTCGTCCGCCTTCCGCAACTGCGCAGCGGCTTGCTCCAGAACCAACACCTGGAGGTGAACACCCCATAATGAATAAATGCGGGTTGGGAGCACATACATATACATACAGGGACATACATACATACATACAGCGGTACGTGGGGGAAAGGTACATGAAATTAACCAAATGCAGGGGGCGACATCTGGCTGCCAGCCAATCAGATGTGGCAGACAGACAGACAGACAGACAGACAGACGGGTGCATGGGCGCGCATTTAGACTGGTGGATGAACGACGTGGTGGCGACCTCGTGCACTCTTTCCGGCTCCTGAACCCTCCCTACCTGGTCGGCCCCCCCAATGTCTCAAGAAGCTCGCGGACATGACGGGCGGCGGGTGGGGTACCCGCCTTCCTCCCTCCCCCCCCACATCCTACCCGCCTTCCTCCCTCCCCCTCCCCCCACCCCCACCCCTCCCTTCCTCCCCCTCCCCCCGCACGAACCTGTTGTCCCCAGCCCACCAGGGTCACGTCCCCGCCCTCCACCACCACTCGCGCCACCCCCAACGGCACCTCGTAGTCGCCCTGAGGGGCCAGGGAGGCGGAGGAGGGGGAGGGGGGGGAGGGGTGACCAACATGGCCAGAAGGGGTTAAGGGCGGCGGGAGTTCACCATGAATGTGCGGTGGCGGTGGTTACGGTGGTGGTGATGATGGCGGGCAAGGAAGTCAAAGCGCGGGGATGTGATGGAGCTCTCTTTCTCTTCCCCCCCCCCCACACACACCCCACTCCGCTCCCCACCTCGGGCACATCCTCCACAGCGGTGCGGTACCTGAACGCGCGGTAGGGGGTGGCAGTGGTCCATGAGTCAGAAGACAGACAGACAGACAGACAAACAGGTAGACAGACGGACGGGCAGGGTTTCACCCGCTCCGTGGCAATGACCAGTTTCCTCTCAACCCCAACGTTGCCCCTACTCCGCTTTTCTTCTTCCCCCCCTCTCCCCCACTCTTCCCCCCTCTCCCCCCCTCTCCCCCCCTCTTCCCCCCTCTCCCCCCCTCTCCCTGAGGCTTACATCATCTTGGGTTCAAAAAACACAACGGGGTCGGGAGCTCGGATGGAGGACAACAATAAACCTGTGGGGGGGGAGGGGGAAAGCCAGGAACGTCCAGGGAGGGGGTGATGTGTATGGGGGGGGGCCCAGGAAACAGCCAGGAGGAGGAGGGAGGGGGTAGAGGGAGAGACGGAGAGGAGCAAAAGGTGTACGACAGAGATAAGCGAGCTCATTCGGCCTCTTTCCCCAGCACATGCAAACACACACACTTGCACACCTTTCGCCTCTGCTGGACTGCTGGGTATCACCACCTTGAGCCCGGGAACCTGAAACATGGGCACATATACGGACATACAGACATACAGACGCACAAGCAGGGCTTACGCTGTGTCGTGGGGCGACAGACCAAACTAGAAGGGACAGTAAGGCAGTACAAGGTTGGCGCACACACGTGTCGGAACGGCAGGTAAGGCAGGTATGGTCCCCCAGCTCTCCACCCCCCCTCCTCATTCCCACCCCCCCCCGGCCCCCGCTGCCCGCCCCACATGCGTGAAGACCGCCTCCGGGCTCTGGCTGTGGTAGTGACCCCCGTGGCCCACCGCACCTGACATGTGTGTGTGGGGGGGGGGGGGAGAGGGGGTAATACTGCATGTGGGAATTATAAAAGTATGGAGGGGGGGGAAGAGTGGGGAGACATGAATGGCACCGAGCAGGTGAAACACACGGGCACGGACACGGGCTCCAGGGGGGAGGTGATGGACCCCGCGGAGGATTAGGCCATGGGGGCCCAGCAAGGGGGGGGAGAGGTGTGCGGTGCGGTTGTGTGTTGCAGGGCTCATGCGCGGCGGCGCCTCAGCACGTACCGTACGGCGCCCGTACGGTTAACCCGCCACAGTTGAATGTACCCCCGCTACGGTACCGGTACTTGGCAGCCTGAAAGGGATCAGCCCGGGGGGTGTTTGTTCAGGCAACGGGGCAAAACCAATGAATACCACCATAGCGACCACGTGGTGGTGCAGTCGATCCGCTCCCCTACCCAAAACGAACATATAGCCCCCCACCTCGTTGACCAGCTGGTCGAACGCGGGGAAGATGTAGTCCGCAAATTGAATTTCCGCCACTGCCGTGTGCCCCATGGCGGCGAGACCGATACCGAACCCCACAATGCCCTGAGTTAGGAGTCGAAAGGGGGTTATGTGAGTGTGCGGTGCGCAAGCTGGGTAAGTCAAGTAAACGGCTTGCTTTAGCCAAGTTATCCCCCGTGATAGCCGAACTTAGCTTCCTTGCGGTTCGCGATGCCCGGCACCATCGATGCATTGTGCGCGGTCCCTTACAGGACACTTTGCAAATTCGCCCACAGTCCCCTAGTTTTATTTAGGGCCATGAAGATGCAATTGTGTCATCCTTGCGCAGCCAGGTCAGCCGCGGGGATGTTGCGTTACCGGCGGATGTTGCAAAAAGTCGCCAGTGAAAGGCCGGCCGCGCACCATGACTGGTGCCCGACAGAACCGCATTGGATAATAAGAAATAAGTTATCGCGAATACAAAATTGAGGGTAGCCGCTCCGGTTTCCCTACCGCGCACCTGCTCTGAGAGGGGCGTGTTGAACACGCGATCTTTGCCAAAACGCTCCAGCAGGCCAACTGTACACCGGAAAACACCTCCAAAGGAAACATCTTCGCCAAACACGTAGGCTCTGTCCAAAGATATATGCAAAGGCCGGCCACGTCAGGGTTGCGCGTACATGCAAAGTCGCGCAAAAGGAAACATAAGCAAGCCAGACCTGTCGTTCGTATCGAGAGCAACAGTGAGAGCATCATTCACAGCGTTGCAAAGGTTCAGTCGTTTGAAGCCAGGCAAAGGCTCCGCAGCTAACGGTGTGCTCCGGTCTGCTTGTGCCATTGCAGCCCCTGACAAAGAAGACAGACTAGCAGACATATTCATCTCAATACTGCGTACCAGACCCTGCAGGCGGGGCCTGTTTTGGAAAACCGCGGTCCACATTGCGCTTAAAAAAAGACAAGAAACCGGAGCAGGTTCCGAGGAGCTCGTAGCATTACGAAAAGTTAGATTATGTCGCGCTAAGACACAAATAGCGTGCAACGAATGATCGGTAGCTGTCACAGTTACATGCGCTAACGAATGTGCGGTACGGGAACGAGTTAACGGCAGGAAATTGTGTTCATGATGACAATTTCAACCATGGCCCGGAGTTGCATGAAACTACGGCTATAACAAATGTTGTGTTCGTGTACGGCCCTCATGGCGAAATAAAACCCTAGCTTGGTGTTCCGTTATAAGCCAAGGGTTTCCTAACGTTTCGAGGATCGCCCGACTGACGCTGGAAGCGTGAATAGTTTCGTCCCCGGTATCTCTACGGCATATGAACATCACTGCAATCATAGGCCTCGTGTCAATATTAGGCACAGCCCTCGGGTTTGGAATGCCAGAGTTTGCACCGCCGTACCCTTCCAACCACCTACCATTGCCCCTTCGTTATTCATCTCGTACTGCTGTTGGCCAATTCCTAGGTTAAATTGTCACTGGACCTGATTAAGCCTGTATTTGCACAGGGGCAGATGTGTTTCTTTGCGCACTCGTTCATCAGCCCAGCAAAGACAACCTGTCGTGGTTGGCTTTTGCTGCGTGCACAACAGATATATTCTGCTTAATGTAACAGTGGCAGAGAGCATGGTACGTATTTGAAACCTCGGTCTTCCAAGTATTTTTTTCCACAGTAATCACAAAACCTGCTCCCATCCATGCTTGTCGCCAGGCTTGCAGCAGCATACACAACAGCCGATTCTATAAAAGGCAACCTTTATATTTCTAGTTGCTTTTCCAGGATGCGAATTTCCGCACGAATATGGTAGACAGGGTTCTCTAGCGTATCCTGGCAAGTTGCAACCACAATTTTCTCAGATGTTATGTAGCTTTTCATTAAGACTACTTCTGAGCCGAGTCGCGTATGAATGGCTAAGTCAAGGATGCTTTTCATTGCACACCCATTGCATCCCAAGGCGAAATGACGAGCATTGGATCCTAAAACTTTTTATGAAATCAATCCAAGTCTCGAATCTTTACCTCTGTACAGCGTTTGTTAAATCAAACCTAAGATGTATACATGGGCAGTCTAGTCTTGTTAGGAAAAGTTTCACCTGTCAGCGTACAGTACCACGCAGCACAGGTCTGGTCGCTTCACTGAACCAGGTGCAGACAAGGCACTCTTTACGTATGGTACCTTCCAACATTCCGTTATGGTCAACCGAGTTTTGTCCCCACCTCCACCACTCCAGACTCCAAACCAGCAGCATCAACCCAGCCCCACCAGCCGCCACCCCTATGTCTCCACCCCTCCACCTCCACTCCGGCCCATCCACCTCATCACCTTGACGCGTCACTATCACCCCTGTCTTCCCTTGCTCTTCCCGGCCCCCTGCTCATTCCCCGACTTGCATTACAACGTGCGATACAGCTTTGCTTCATGCCTCTGCTCCCACAAACTCTAAAGCAGCAGTGTGAGGCGCTGCCAGCAGTGGCAGTGGCAGCAGCAGCAGTCGCCTACCCGCCTCCCTACCTTGTCACCTTCCTACCTACCTACCTACCTACCTCGTCGCCCTCGTTTGAACACTGCCCTGGCTTTTAGCATACGAGCGGGCTGCCGTACTGCTAGTCGACTAGCAATGGTACTGGGTGTTGAATATCATGGACAATCTCAAAGTCTCAATGACAACATGTCCTGTAGGAACTATTTGTAGCTTTATATAGCAGCCTAAAGGATGGATGGCGGCCAGAGACCAGCAGGGCAGTTCTTCACTGTATTGTACTTGAGGCCCGGAGTGTGGAGGCGTGAGGCAGAAAGCCCAGGAGTCATTAGAGTCAGAAATATTTCGCATAGCATGCAAATTCACCCAAATCGACAAGCAAGGGCATTGTCACGCACATGCAATTCTAGGGTTATTTCTCTCCTCCATAACCGGCAAACCTCTACAATATGGAATTTACAAGACAGTTCAGGTGTTGGTTCTTGTAGTGCATGCCTGCTTTGGAAGTAAGGCTTTGACAGCTTTTTTTATTCCCCTTAGCATGGAGAACGGTATTGCGACAGTAGGTTGGAGAGCCAATCGCAGGAGCCATCGATGTCACGATAGGTGCCAAATTAAGCTTGTCTGATAGGATACAATAGCTGAAGGGAGCGGCTAGTTTCGTTATGGGAGCTCCTCCTGGCTAAACAGCTCTTAAAGCGCCTTTGGCTCCCATTTGATAAGTACTTTTCCCACGGAGTTTTTTTAATAAAGTTTGTCACTTAATGAATAAAATTTCCTGCAAATCCCAACATAGAAGCACAGCGGAAGCCTCCAGCAGTCCCAAGCCCGGATCCAGGACCTCATAGAGCGCTCGGACCGCTTCGCTACGCCTTCTCTTTAGATATAGCACATTCTAATGCATGTAATGATAAGCGAAAAACACTTCTCATCATTTGATTTTTAAAAATATTTCTCACAGTAACATTGTTGCACGATATGCGGCCTGTACATGCGCTTATCCTAGACCTTGATGGACTTATCCTAGACACAGGTGGGAATCAGGTTGAACCTAATAGGCCCCAGCCGTCCACTCATGTCGGCAAAGTTGCATGCAGAATCCCTGTGTGTGGAGATCGCCCGAGAGGTGGTGTCTCGCCATGGGAGGCAGCTAACGCTCGAGGCACAGCATGTCGCTCTGGGCAAGCGCCCGCTGGAGTGCTGGGCTGACGTTGCCAAGGCAAGTAGCTAACGGCTGCTCACGGCTTAGGGATAAGCCATTAAGCAAACGGGAAAGGGACCGCTTCGAGGAAGAGCACGGTACCGTATGGAAGGGGGAGACAGCAGCAAGGGGCAGCAGACGTTTGGCCGAGACCCGTTGCGAGGGTTGGTTGGTTACACGACACACGACACGCGCAGAGATTCTCAAAATCACTCTTGTGTCCTGCAAACCTGCAATGTTGACTTGCTGTAAGAGCCATTGCCAATGCTCTTGGTTGTCCCTAATGTTGGTCATTGCCCCTGTTGCTAATTTCGACTGATGGCGATGGTGGTGATGATCCAGGTGTTGAATATTTCGGCTCCCCCTGAGCAGCTGTTGGCGGAGTCTGAGCCGCTGCTAGCGGCCAGGTAGGCTCGGGATGGGCGCATCGGGTATTTGGTACCAAATGCGTTCCTTTCTGTACCTTTCCCCGGAAAGCTTTCCCGGTCAATTACCAGCACGTGACTCGGACAGCACCTTCTCGCCCCGTCCCTGCCCGTCCGTCACCGCTTTGGCTCGTCCCGAATGACGTCACGGGGAAAGGAAAGGGATCAAAGACCGTTTAGATTGGTGAGGTTGTCGCGACTTGACCCACACCATCATCACCGCCCTCCACCACACTTTCCACCCGTTCCTGGCCCGTGCATGACCACCTGACCCCCAGCACCTCAGTACCCGTATGCTTTGCTAACTTCCCTCCCTCCATTCCCCAACCGCTGCACAGGTGGGCGCATGCGCCGCTGCTTCCCGGGGCCCTGCGGCTTGTACGGCACCTAGCAGCGTGCGGAGTACCCTTTGCCATCGCCACCAGCACCCCCCGGGCCACGTTTGCCGCCAAAATGAGCTTGAAAACGGAACTGCGGGAGCTGCTGGTGGAGCGACCCGGTGCAGCGGTGGTTTGCGGAGATGAGGCAGGTGCACGAGTTCGAGAGAGGCGAGGGCGGACTTGGAAGAGGCGGACGGCCGGAGGGAAGGAGTGCCGGGATGGATTACAAATGGGACAAAGTTCCGGATGTAACGGCGGTTGCGGAGGCGGTTATAATGGCGGTTGCAGTTTCACAGGCAGTGACCCCAATGGAATACCGGAGGAGCAGCAATGGATGCCGCTTCGTGTCTACTGATCGACCTCCCTGTCTGTATCCCTGTTTGCGTGCGCAGGTGGCTAAGGGCAAGCCGTACCCCGACGTGTTTCTGGAGGCCGCCAAGCGGTTGAATGTGGTTCCGGAGCGGTGCCTAGTGCTTGAGGATGCGCCCAGCGGGGTGGAGGTGGGGAAAGGAAGGGCGGCGGGTGCTTCAGGCTACCGGAGGGTACAGGCGGGCACAGGTGGGATGTGCAGTATAGGGGGGTGCATGGCCAGACTGGCTAAGCGGGTACAACTACCCCCTGCTGTGCTGCCGTGCACCGCTCATCCCTCTTCCCGTTCTGGGTCCGTCAGGGCAAGTTCAGATCCGTAAATCTGTGTCCCCTGCAATACCCAACACGGCGTCGCGACAGTCCCGCACCCATTCCAACAGAGCTCTGCCCCCGGCGTCACGGCAACCCCACTCACTCCTCGCGATTCCGACTGCGCCCCACTGCGTTGCGCCGCGCCTTGCCCCTTGCTGCTGCTACCATCATCGCCCTTCCAGCTTGGATGGTTGATTTGATGCGTTGAATGCCGGCATTGGGTTTTGCTTCCAGCCACATCCCGTGATCCCACCCCTGCTCCAGCCCACCTGGCTCTGTCATACATACATACATACGAGTGGGGCTCACTGGGAATTCACGTAATGCATACATGTGCTGCTGCTGCTGCTGCGCCCCAGGGCGCCACGGCTGCTGGTATGCGCGTGGTAGTGGTACCCTCGCTGGTTGGTACGGGCACGGGTACGGCAACCAACGAGTACGGCGCTGCCGACCCGAGCGCCGCCACTGGCGTCGTGGAGGTGCTGCCCTCCCTGTTGGCCTTCTCTCCGGCGGCCTACGGCCTACCGCCCTTCACAGACTTGCTGCCACCACCTACACCAGCACCCCCAGCAGCATCCCCCTCAGCCCCGAGGGGCCCCGAGGGGCCCTTAGATGAAGCGGACGGGGCTCCTGTGCGGATCGGAGGGCATCTGGGTGACGCGGTGATCCCCATGGACCGGGTGATTCGGATCCGGGGCAAGGTGGTCAAGGGCTTCGGACGGGGCTCCAAGGTGAAGCAGTGGGCGCTGGGAGGGGAGGGAGCAGTAAGGGGGCCGCAAAGGCCCCAAAGGCGGCCGGATTCACGACAGCAGGGCTATCGTTTCTGGTAGGATAGGAGCAGCTGGGGTTAAGGGATGTCATGTGCACATGTGCATGAGGAAGGAGCAACGCATAGGAGGAAAATGGCGCTATGCATGTCTGTGTTTGTCAAGAGCGCTACCCCCTTTTTTCCGGAGTACCGCGAGAGCGACACAGCGGAGGCGGTTGAGTTGGCAGTCCATTCGGTTGTGGTCCTGGTTCTTATCTTGCCTTCTGGGAGCACTGTCCCACAGGACCTGGGTATTCCCACGGCCAATGTGGACCCGGAGGCGGTCGCGGCGGCACTGGCGGAGGCGGTGACCGGCATCTATGCGGGCTGGGCGAGGGTGGGGAACAGACCAGAGGTGCACAAGACGGTGAGGAACTAGCTCCTCAGGGAGGGAGGGAAGGGGGGAGGAAAGGGAACTCGCGCGCACTAAGCTGGCACGAGTCGCTGGCTGTCCAGCTGTGCAGTCCATCCAGGGGTTTCGCGGCTTCATTTGGGGTCAGGGCGCCTGTGTATAAGTCTGTTGTTTGTTTACTGTTCGTTTGTTTGTTGTTTGTTTACTTATTGGGTCACAGGTTCTGAGCATTGGCTGGAACCCCTTCTTTGGGAATAAGGAGAAGACCTTGGAGCCCTGGATCTTGCATTCCTTCGACGAGGTACGGCATCGTACGGCACCTTTCTATTCTATCCATTTTCCGCCATCATCCTATGAGCCTATAATTCAATACGCTTTTAGTTTCTCTACCTTGGTCATTGGCTTGCATATGCCGCACAACCTACACTTTCCTCTCTAAGCTTCCGTCCTCCTTCTAGGCCCCCTCCTCCCGTCTTTACGTCCGGTATAGGTCTTTCAAAGACTACCCATTCCAACCCCACACCCCCACACGTTTGAGGCAGTGTTTTAGCAGGATGGAGAGGTTTCTGGCTGACTCTGGCCTAAGGAATGAATGTATACGGGCGGACGTGAATGCATTTCTTTTTCCCATGACCGAAAACACTAGGATTTATTGCTATTCGTGAATCCATTCCTTGAATAAGGAACACTGCCACCACCCCACCCGCCTGCCACCGTCCACTGCTTTGTCACGTCCCCCGCAGCCTTTCTACGGCGAGACTCTGTCTCTGGTGATCTGCGGCTACGTTCGCCCCGAGGCCAACTTCAGCAGTTTGGAGGCGCTGATCGCCCGGATCCATGCGGATGCGGAGGTCAGTCGCGCAGCTCTGGACTGGCCCCCCCTGGCAGGGCTGCGGGAGGACCCCTTCCTGACCCAGCTGCAGCTGCCCTCCATAGAAGCGGGGGTGCTGGCGGGTGGGCAAGATTCGGCTTCGTAAGCAGACCCCCTTCGGGCGTGGCGAAATGGCGGGATGGGGCAAGGGCCCGGAGCAGTGGGCTGGAGGCGGAGGAGCAAGGGGGTAGGAGGGCCCCAGTCGCACGGCCTAGGAGGTTACACAAATAGACAACAGGCGGAATCGGGGATCCGTTTCAAGGTGCTCCTGACACACGTGAATTGGATTTAACAGGTTGGCGATATCGATGAGTTGTATGGCAGTCGTGCTGACCATTACGACCATAGGACTATGCGGCCCTTGGGAGACGCCGGTGGCGGTGAGGACGCTGGCCTGTGGATAGATGCGGGAAAACATCGGCGCATGTGCACCCGTTGCTGTACGACACAGCAGGGCGGTGCACACATAGCAATAACCGCACATAATGAGGTTATGGCTATGGTTTGTCGGGATGGTGGGCTTTCAGGCACGAGAAAGTGAGCTGTACCGGTTTCGGCTACATACAACCCCGAATCAAACACATATTTGGGTTGGCCGTTAACATGGTTGGACCCCTCCTCTGCCTAGAAAAGCATATATGACTTCCCATCAGCAGGACTTCCCCGTCGGCAGGTCGGTTGTTATTCTCAGGCTAACCCATACAGCTAAGTGCGCAATCGCCAGGTCAGCGGACGTCTTTTCGCAGCGTGAATAAAGCCCTGAAACTCAAGCGTTTGTGGAAAGATTTTGGTCCAAAGATGTAGAATTGGGGGGTCTAGTTCATGTCGAATGACGCGACAAACGTTGTCTTGCTCTCACGGATCAAGCTCTCAGCCGCCGCTACGCATGTAGCATATTGTCCTTAAGTTAGTGCTGATGCCGAAAGCGGGGTTGCCGAACTCCAGAAACGTTCGAAAGTGCAAGCAGCTCCCCGATGAATATAGTGGAATATTGACTTACAAGAGGCAAACAAATGGCGAAAGTTAGATATTATGACATTTCTTCGCACTGTTCTTCAATATCTAGGCGCGGTAGATGATCATCCCGTCCCGCAATCGCTGTAGGAAATCGCTGCCTATTCTGTACAGTACCTTGCGGGCAGCATACAGCAGAAAAACAATTAACGAAGCACTTCAACTTATACTTTGTATCGACAGTCTTTGTTGCTGTGCGTTTCCGGCAAAAAGTGCAACTCCTGCGACGTAGGTCGCTGATATCGCCCGCTGCTATGGCTGCTTCAAAGAAACAAGTGCATATTCCTTTCGTCAGCAAAAATGGTTGGTGCTTGTTTGGGGACGCGTTCGGGAGACTGATGGAGCTTAACCTTGGGCTTTCCCTGAAACAACGCAGTGGAGGCCCTACTCTTTTGGCGCAACCCCAAGGATAGCGGTGTCGTTTTCGGTGGCGCAACGGCTGCTTTCCTCGCGTATGTACTGAACCCGTTCTCAGCAAGCACAATCATCTGCTATGCTGTTGCCATCGCGTCGCTGGCAACTTTCCTTTGGGCCCAGATGGGCAACATCGTCGGCAGGTGGGTTAGTGCTCTGTGACACTGTTCCACCGACAAGGGACGAAGGCTGACTGACGTCCCTCTCCTCTGTCACATCACACACAGGTCCGGCCCACCAGTGCCGGCCTTGCTCACGCGTGGGCTCAGTGAGGATGAGGCCCGCAAGTTTACTGATGCGGCTCTCCCAGTTCTCAACAAAGCGCTCGGTGAGAAGCAGTTGCCGCTGTAGCGGGGTCACACATCGCCATATCGTCTTTGGCTCTCCTAAACCCTAATGCCGTACTCCGCTGTCCTGTCTTGCTTGCAGCTACGATTGGTGTTCTGGCGTCGGGCAAGGATCTGAAGCTTTCGCTTTTGGTGAGTCTAAGCGACAACGGGAAGGAATGAGCACAAGGGGCAATTCAAGTGGCATGTATCGCCCATTCGTACACATTGGTCCTCTTCGGAATCCGTCGCCTGAAGAATACAAACGCAACAACGGGTCCTGGTCCTCGCAAGGTGCCTGGCTTGAGGTTGCACACTATCCGACTTTCACATAGGCACCATCTGCTTTCCTCGCGCGGCCCTTTCATCCATTTCACCATGTCGGCTACTTCTGATGATAAATATCGTTCCCTCCACTGACATGGCGCCCTGGCCGCTTGGGCGCAGGTGGTTGGCGGTGCATACAGCGCAGCTCGTGTGTTTGCCGCCATCAGCCCCGTCACGCTTGTGTACGTCGGTAAGCGATGCCCCATCTGGGTTTCCTGTGCCAGCTTGGCAGTAATGGCGTGTCATGTGATTTGCAGCAATGATGTTTTTTCGTATGCACAAATAGCTTGCAGCATCGGCACCGTGGCTTGAACGTGAGATTGCTTGTGGTTCTCTACGCATTGAACCTGGATTGAGCGTGGATTTCGGTGTATACGCCGCGGACATCACGATGTTTAACATCACGACGTTGTCGCCTTGTGGAATTTATTTGCAGTGGTATTGATTGCTTTTACGGCCCCCAAGATTTACGAGCTGAAGCAGGATGAGATCGATAAGGTGCTGGCTACCGTCAAGTCCAAGGTGAACGAGCTCACTGCCAAGTTCAGCGAGTGAGTAAACGAGCGGGGCTGGGGGCGTGAGCCAGATACTGGCAGGCGTGGTTTTGGTCTGGTGCAGAGGGGGACCGCGGTGAGGGTTCTATTGTGACGGTACCCTTCTGCCTGAAAATCCTTGCCTGATGCCTACACGTGCCTTCCTACGTGTGATGACTTGACTGACGACAGACGTGATTACGTTGTGTCTTGAAGCTAGTTTCCATGCAAATGTCGATTGGGTCGTCACTGCTTCTTGAGTACTGGCTTTTACCGGCTTGGCTAAGTGTCTCCTGTCTTCACCGACGTTCGCATGTGTGCCGGTGGCTCCGCTTTATGCGCAGGGTGGTTAGCAAGATTCCGAAGGCATCGGGTCCAAAGAAGGCGCAGTAAAGAGGGCAATGGCTGCACGTGCATTACTTGACCTAGCGACAGAATGACGCTGAACTCTGACGCCCCAGACAAGTCGCATTGGCGCCGGTTGGAGCCGGCACGCAGCATGTAAGGGTGCTGACCAAGTCATGTATAACTTTTGGAACGCAAGATGTCCAACAGCATTGCCTTGTACGGGGTACTGAAGGAACTTGCGTTGTATGCGCTTTGTGAAATTGTCGTCTGTTGGACATACGATAGCAGGACGGCTGGGCCATGCGGCGATGCTCTGATTAAACCTGGACTTGGAATGCAATGTTCTTTGGATTGCATGCCGCCACCTAACCTTTGCTGCAGTTTGCTCGTTATTACTGTGCGGGTTCCTAGCTGTCACGCCATCGGCCGCTTGCTGTGGGCCCGCACTTTGCATTTGCTTGTGTTCTCTGGTTACAACGTGTTTTCGGTGAAGCGGTAGTGCAGGGTGAAAAGGGCCTTCACCAATAGTGATAAGAATGTGTCCGAGTGAGTAACACGGGCGGGAGTCCGGCTTAGGACGTCAATTCGTTTGATCACTTCAGTCCCAACGTTTGCAACACCAGTGGTACGTCCGCGAGCGAGTCCAGCACTATTACTGCTCTATCGGGGGCGACAGCTTCTAGCTGCTCCCGGCTGTAGATTCCTGTAGCCACTCCGATTGGCACTGATCCAGCGTCCAGAGCGGCCTGATTGTTCCATGCAAACATATAAAGACAATTCGATGAGAGTAAGGCAAAACGAATTACGAAAACATGCAGTACGCACACGGACAGCAGCAAGGACGCGCAAGAGCGACACGGCACTAACTCCACTCCATTCCCATGGGTCGGAAAAATAGCCTTCGATAATCCAATTCAAGCAGCCTCCAGCAAACACACATATGCTTACCTGAATGTCCATTGGGGTGTCACCAACGTGGAAGCGCGCGCCCACTGGACCTGCATGGTTCAAAGGTGTGTCAAACGGCATTGGCGGAACGGGCTTTTGCACTTAGCTGAGGGAACCGTAGGTTACCTGTCGCCTATATTGGTGGGAGCTACGCATACAGGAAAAGCGTGCATCAAACGCAGACAGGCGTGTTTTGTGGTGGAGTGCTTTGCGTCGCAGGTGATATTGACACGACATCTCGTGTTTCTCTCAAGTTCATTTCTCCCAAACATACCGTGATTTTCTTCGCACTTGCGCGCGGCGATCCGCACGAACTCTCCTCGATCACGCCAGGTTTCGGCCGTGTTGCCTGAGCAGAAGTCGCTGCCGAAGCCCCCAAACCGCGGTGTGGTGAATAGGTCCAGTATCCCTGTCCATTACCAGTAGGGACAAGAAAAAACATGATGCTTGTGTCTGTTGTTGCGAAGATTATCCACCATACGCGTCGTGGCGGCAGCATATCGCTAGGAAAGTCCTTTTTCGATGTTCACAAGCAGCAGGATAGGAGCTGTAGTACGGCAGCACGGGTGGAACGGTCGTAAAGCCCCGTCACTGTGGTCTGCTAGATGAGACCTGCTAGATATGTCCGCCATGTTTTCGATGAGCCCTTAAAGCGCGGCGCACCTAGCCGTTCCATCTTGCCCCAGCCGATGGGCTCCAAATTCCCCGTCACCAGGCAGGTCGCGGCTTGAGGATGAGCCTGAGGAGGATGAAAACGTCAAGGAGTCCACTCTTATAACATGGGCTTCGACATACGTATTGGTGCATACGCCTTACACATCCTCAGGCGTAGTGATTAAATGTAGGTAGCCTTGGCAGCGGGCTTTGCTCCGTCAGGTTACCTTAAGCTCCGTCAGCAGCTCCTTCACCCCAGGCAGCAACTCCAGACCAACCGCTGCTTGATCTCTGTGCGCCAGGAAGTAACTCTCCATCTCCTGCTGCACGGCATGGAGCTTGGCCATGGCCTGCGGCCGTATCGCGTCGCGTAGGAGTATGTAGTTGGAAGGTTTGGGGGGTTGTAACAGGTAAGCAGTACCCAGTTTGGGGAGCCTCTACACGCAGGAGGCCACGGGCACCATTGACCAAATCACCCAGGCCTCCAACATGTGACCCAAATGCGCCATACACAGCAGCGAGCTTGGCCATGCCCTGTCAAAACCTAGAGTATGCACGCTTGTGCTTTGGGTTACACCCGCGGGTGCGACGGCCCCATAGCTGCCACACCTCGTCCTTGCTGATTCCATGGTGCTCGAGGACTTTAATAATAATCAGCGGGTCTGTGGACCCGTGGTGCTGAATGACGTCGATGTCAGTGTCAAGGCCGAAGACTGCCTTAAAGCCATGACTAAAAGCTGCCTTGTGGAGCTTGTTGGCATCTGCTCCTATGGAATGGATAAGCGTCCCATCAACATCGAAGCTGACAATGGTGATCAGCGATGAATCGCGCGACATTGCTGCCGGTTGATAAAGAAAAGCACGCGCAAATACGTTATAGCTCGCGCTTGTGCACTTCGCCTGTGCCTGGGTAAAGCTAGTCTTGCAACTAGTTAATTTCGCAGTGCAAACGCGATAGGCAAGTCGCATAAGCGATGTTACATAAATCACGATGGTTGAACCAAATAAAACACAGATATATCAGTAAACGCAATACCCAGGGCAACTGTAAAACACTATAATAGCTCTCCGTCCTGCAGCTCAGCTAGTCCAGGTCGTACAACGTCATTCCGCTGTACATAATCTAACAACTTCATTCTACTGTAGATACCCATCACACATCCTGCAACACTTGCAACATCCTGTAATAACCCACGTTGACCCCAAGTCCCCTAAGCCTGAAGCCCTTAGCAGCAGCCGCCACGCTTCCGCTGTGTGGCCGAGGTGTTCATGTCCACAGCGTCGGGCACGAACCTGGCGTGCAACCGGCGGCAGGGGAGGGGTCCTGATGGCGTGCTTAAGACAATCAAACATCCAAGGATATTGAAAGGGCGTTGAAGCGATAGAAGGGTATGGATTAAGATGGAAGCTGAACTGGGGACGTGTGGGCAGGAGGGCAACTCATAATCATAACTACCGCAAACCCCTTGAACGAAGCGAACACGTTTTCCTTTTCCTTCCCTCACCACATGAACTTACAGTTCCTCTTCCTTCTCGTTTCGTAGGGCGTTCCGTGTGATGCACGTAAAGGCTGCTTCCACATTGATGTCCTCCTTTGCCGACGTCTCAAAGTATGGTATGCTGCCCTTGGACGCGCACCATGCCTTAGCCTTCTTCTCCGTAACCTAAAGACACAACCACAATGCGAAGCCATATGCTGACAAGATGCACCGATTCAACTGTACGAGGCACCTGATAATAAGCCAGGTGTTCTCTGGACAAGACAGGTAACGAAAACACAACAGTTCGCCAACTCCAAGCCATACCGCTGCAGAACTTCAGTAACGTGCACGGGATAGCTGCTCTATCGGTTGCAGGCTCGCGTCAATTTTGGCGCGCAGGTCCTCCTCCCCCTCTCACCCACAGTCGGTGCCGGTATCGTCGTACCCCCTTTCACCCATCCTTCAACTCCGGGGCGCTGACTCACCTGGCGGTTGACGCCGACTTCGTCAATTTTGTTGCCCAGCACCACAAAGGGGAAGTTGTCAGGGTCGGATGGCCCAGCCTGCAAACGTTATCCGACAGCGTACGGCTCTGTGGGCGAGACGGCTTACTAAGCACGGATCCAACACTAAATAGTGCATTCACATCACATGGCGTAATATTAAAGTTCAGCATGCGTCTTTTGACAAGGCAACCTGCACAGCACGTTTGCAACATGCGGGCTTCCAAATTCCAGAAAGGGCTACCCGCCTGGATAATGAACTCGTCTCGCCAGTTGTCCAAGTCGTCGAAGCTCTTTGCGTTGTTAACATCGAAGACCAGCATGCAGCAGTCTGCTCCTCGATAAAACGCCGACCCAAGGCTTTGGAAGCGCTCCTGTCCGGCAGTGTCCCAAATCTGCGTGTGTTTTGCGATGTTGGGCGTCAGCACACACTAGGGCCTGAGGCCAGAAGCCGCAGCCAAATGTAATCGCACCTGCATCGTCACTTTCTTATCGTCCACCTCGATCTCCTTGGTAAGGAAATCTGCACCTATCGTCGCTTTGTATTCCTTGGTAAACTTCTTTTGCACATACTGGTTCATAAGCGACGTCTTGCCGACGCTGAGACAGCAAACAAAGGATAAGTCAGCATACTTATGAAATGAACTAATCTTTCAGGAGCAGCCGCACGCACCCACTATCGCCAAGGATGATGATTTTCAGGACGCGTCGCTTCTTCGTTGACATCTTGTGCACGCCCTGTCCCTCTGACTGACAGATGCTTGAGGGGGAAGTCGTGACAGTCAGCAAAAGGCAAGACGCAATCGCTCGCTAGCCACAGCGGATACGTGCACGCGACAGCGAAACGTTTTGGGGGGCTAGACCAGCTGCTCGACTGTACTCCGGATCTATATATGAAACAGATTCATCATGTGGAATTATGTCCAGATGCTGTCACGGCTACCAATGCACGACACGGCAGACCGCCAATCAGCCAGAGTTTCTCGACTAGGTTCTTATTCTATTTTGTGCTCTCTTACGAGCCACGTGAGAGTTGCAACAAACATATAAACATCGTGTATGTCGGAAGTAATCCTGCGTAACGAATGAAAGTCTAGTCCATATGAAGGATGGGTACGCCGCAACGAATTCAAAATAACAATTTATGATTTTGCAAGGCCAAACCCCTTACCTCGTTTGGGTCTTGTAAGGCAACTTGAACCAGAACGCGATGGCTAGTGACTGGCCTTTGACGTTCTTGGTACTATTCCTATTTATTGGTTTTGGGACTAAACAGCACACGGTGGGTACACATTGGATTACTGACGCTCCGGCTATCCGTCGGGAGCATACGTTAACGGGCAAGTGCCCATAGCAGGGGGAGGCTATCGCAGCAGCAAAGTACCTGGACTTGAGTGGAGCTCTAGCCTGGTTGGACGTGGAGTCAAACCACGACGTGCTCTATGACCCTGGTAGGTGGCTTGAATGCTCCCGGGGCCACCAACCCCCCGGCCCTAAGTCGGGTAGGGCGTCGCAAACTCCACCTCCCTTGCAGCCCTCCTCCCTGGCTTTCCCGACCACCCACCACCGATTGACGTCCTCCCCGTGCCCCCTGCTGCCCTGCAGCGGAGCAGCGAACCCACACGCGACAGCTGCAGCAGCAGCAGCAGCAGCACCCCCACATCCTGACCCAGACCACCACCACCAGCACCTTTTTAGAGCGCCGCGCCCTGGAAAAGCGCTGTCGCGGCACCACGGGTGACTGGTGCGGCGGCTACGAGCTGCAGCAGCCAGTCCCCCTAAAGCCCGCACCCCGGGGCAGCCGGACCTGCCCGCGCAACTGCAGCGGTGTCGGGAACTGCAACCACGACACGGGGACATGCGACTGCCCGGCAGGTGCGGGCCGGTGTGGGAGATTTAGTTGGGGTAGGCCAGTTTCATTACACTGCCTTGAGTGAAGGCGCCGTCCTGCGGATGTGCGATAATGGGATGGCGTGGTGGTGGTGGGGTTGTGGGAAAGATATTAAAGAAACCGGCAATCAACCAACAACCAATTGCCGATGTCCAAGATGCACAAGATGCGGTAGAGGGACTTGCGCCTGCCCTGTGCGGTATACTTAAGTGAGTGCTGATATCCTATGCTGAATCAGTTCCCTTTCCCACGCGAACATATATATACATATATATACATAGGGTTTATATATATATACATCATGTATCACCTCCTCTCCGCCAGCACCCCTCTCCGACGCGCTCCACCTCCACTGCCGTCTCGCCCTCGCGGTCCAGGATCCCAGGGTGAGGACTGCGGCACGGTGCTGCTGCGGCCTTGCACGACCCACTTCCGGCACGGCGGCAGTGAGCCCGCAGGGCACATAGATGACGAGGGCAGGGACCTGGGTCTGACGGACCCGGGCTACACAGAGTCCCGCTGCACAGGTGTGGGCGGGTGGCGGGTGTGGGTGATGGGAGGGGACGACGTGTGTGTGTGTGGGGGGGGGGAGAGCCGCGGGCGAGCAGGAGCCTGGGGGGAGTCGGTGGCGGAGGGTGCCCATGCATCGCACCTTGACGATAGTCGTGTCGTTACGCCGTTGTAGCTTCGGGGCGCCCCGGCTTCACACGTTCCGGCACCCCCCTTGTGTGCTGTGTGTTGCCGCGTGCTGCTGTGTTCCGTCCCCCAGGTATTTGCGACCCCGTGACGGCCCGCTGCTTCTGCGACGGGACCTACCGCCGAGTGAACCCGCCCAAGGGCTCGCCCCCGGGTACCCCGGCACCGGTTCGCGGCAGGCCGCTGGGCAACCACGTTTGCCAGGTGGGTGGGTGGGTGGTAGTGGGTGGGTGGTAGTGGGTGGGTGGTAGTGGGTGAGGTGGATGAGGGCGGGTGGATGAGGGCGGGTGGTAGTGGGTGGATGAGGGCGGGTGGATGAGGGCGGGTGGATGAGGGCGGGTGGTAGTGGGTGGATGAGGGCGGCGCCTCTGGCTGGGGTGGGATCTGGGTGTAGGGCCGGATGTGAGATTTGCCTAGGTCTGGGGTCAGGACGGGATCCAGGGCGGGATTGTGGATTTTACTGCCCTTCCGTGTGCCCATGTAACTTACATCGTTGGGAGTCTGCAAGCCATGTGGGTTGCGCTGATTGCTGTTGCTGTTGTCGCCCGTGTTGTTCATGATGACGATGATGATGACGATGATGATGATGTTGACGATGATGTTGACGATGATGTTGACGATGTTGATGACGATGATGTTGATGATGGCGCAGGTGAGTGACGACGGACGTGGCAACAAATTGGAGTGGGGTCAGGTCCCCTGGGAGCAGATCTACGGACCCAACGGCTGGTGCAACTCGAACAAACCAGACATAAGGTACGCGCGCCATGGCGCCTCATGGGGGGTTGGCGGGGTTTGGGGGGGGGCCGGGCTGGCGTGTCAGGATGCGTGTCAGGATGGCTTTTACGTGGCTAGGGGGTGGGGTGTATTGCAAGACACCGCACTAGACATGGGGTTCTTATTGGTCTAAGAAGAGCACCCGGGGGAAGCCCCTGGCCCCCGGGGGCCTACTGGCGGCGGGTGGGGGGTTCGCCTCAGGTCTCCCTAAGGGCCCTAAGGAGTGCCACCGCACACACAGCGGCCCATGGCCAGCGTCAGGACCGGTCCGATAGATACACACACTCATCCACATACACCCGGGTTGTGTTGCTCTCCCTCAGGTGCGGCTGCTTGTTTGATGGCTTCTCGGGTGAGCTATGTGACGAGGTGACGGAGACCATGTGCCCCAACCAGTGCTCGGGGCATGGAGAGTGCGACTCGGGGTTTTGCAAATGCCACGATGGCTGGTACGGCACGGATTGCGCGCGGAAGGTTTCGGGGCAGCCTCTGGAGCCAGGTGGGTGGTGGTGACGGCGGTGGCGGCAGCGGGAGGGAGTACGGGTGGGGCTGAGTACGGCATGTGGTGAGTACGGCATGTGGTGGGTACACGGAACGGGTGGGGGTTTGCCTTGGAATTGGTTTGGAGGCTGTGCTTGAGCTGTGTACATGAGCTTGATGTGGCTTAGCGAGGATGTGTATGGTTATGTTCGGCCGCAGTCCGCACCTGTTGGCAAAACCCTCCACCTGACGGACATACGGACCCGTTGGCCAGGTGACCTCCTTTAAATTTTACTTCTGCATTGGCTGCATATGGTTCCATGGTATGGTATCCTCATCATCATCATGCGCCCGTCCTCCGATGAAACTCATGAAGCCATTTATTATTCCCCCGGGTGTCTCCAGGATGTCACTTCCAGGATGTCACCGAATATGCCATGTCTTTGACATTGATGCCGACTTCAGACCGGACGGACTGAGCTGCCCGGGACTAGGTGGACTAGATCTTAGAGCGCAGTGTGTAGCCTGTAGCTGAAGTCGTTGTAAAAGCCCCTAAGCCCCTAAGCCCCGATGTCACGCATCAGGGTTACACGATACTGGCAGTCGGCCCTGGCTCCGGGATACCGTGAGGGTGCCGCCGGAGGCCGCTGCAGCTGTGGCCGGACTGGGCTCGACCGCCGCTGGTGGCGCTGGTGGTGGGGGCCCTGGGGCTGCTGGCCAGTCGGCGTCCATCCATACCCGGCGGCGGCCGCTGATCTACGTGTACGACCTTCCTCCTGCCTACAACGCCCGCATGCTGCAGTACCGCAACGACAAGTGAGGCGTTACGGGTGCGGGTTACGAAGTGAGGCTCAGGGTGGGGGCCTTGGGGGGGGAGGGTTGATCTGTAAGGGTAGCAGTGTTGGGCCGCAATGAGGCGGCAGTGGCAATGGAATGATGTCATAATTCAATTTAACAACGGACAAACCGTCGTCCGTCCCGGACACATGAGCTGGGTTAGCCGTCTTAACCCCCCTCTCCCGGCCCCTTGCACTTCAACGCCGCGTCGCACACGCAGGGGGTTGTGCACCTGGCGCGGCTTCGGCAGCGGCAACCGTACGGAGATATTCGCATGGACGTACGGACTGGAAGTACTGTTCCACGAAATGCTGCTGCAAAGCGAGCACCGGTACGCGCTGAAAGTGTGTTGCGGTGCGGTGTGGTGCGGCGCATCTGACTATGTGCGAGGAGTGATTTTGATAGTGTTCGGGGGCGTGCCGGTGCACAGCAGGCCTGCGTTAACATTTGCATGTATGTATGTATGTATTTGTGTCGGTCGATGTAGGGGAAGTCATGTCACCAACGCCCTGACGCGTGTGGTGGCGATGCCGCTGCTGCCATTGCCATTGCCCCTGCCCCTGCCGCCGGCCCCTCTGTGCAGGACATTCGACCCGGAGGCTGCTGACTACTTCTACGTGCCTGTGTACGGCAGTTGCTTTATTTTCCCCCTCCACTGTTACGCGGATGGTCCCTGGTGGCATGTGCCCTCGGGTGAGCGGAGGGTGAGCGGAGGGTGAGGGGCGCACTGGCCTGGTGCTCTCTGGCCTAACGGCACCTCAGCACTTCGACTGCGCCAACACAACCCTCCCCAACCAACCCCTGCTGTCTTATCTGTCTGTCTGTCTGTCCGTCTGTCTGTCAGTGCAGGCCCCCGTGTGATGCACGTGACCAACATGATGCTGGAGGTACGGGACTGGATACGAAAACACTTTCCATATTGGGATAGGTGCGTGCGTGGACATGGTGTTGTGTGTGTATGTATGTGAGTGTGTGTATGTATGTGTGTCTGTGTGGCGTTGGGTTGGCGGGGATGTGTCCCGCGGCGAGTTGTTGGCTACAGCCCCGGCCCCAATAGAGCAGTGAGCTTTTAGTAGTTGATGATCAACCCTCACGGGCGGTCACCCCAACCCACCCCCACCCCAGCTCACCCCCACCCCACTCTCGGGTCCGTAGCCTACTTCTTCTCCTACAGTATTGAGTTATCTTGGAGCATCCGTCTATGGTTTTATTTTCTTCGCGTGAATCGTCTGGGCTTCGTCGCATCCCAACCCCCCTCCCTAGGCGCGGAGGTCGTGATCACATCTGGCTGATGACACACGACGAGGGGGCCTGCTACGCGCCGACAGGTAGCGCCGGGAGCCAGTTTTAGGGAGCGTGCTCCGTGGGGGGAAGGGAAGGGAGGGAGGGGTGGGGGTGGAGGGGTGGGCTGCTGGGCGGGTCAGGTGGTGATGGTGGTGTCGGCCTCAGTGGGGGTGGGGGTGGGGTTGCTCCTTTAACCCCAATACCAACTAATACTTGGGATGACACGCCCGCTGGGTGCTCCGTTTCCCGCTTTGAGTGGCGCAGCTCCGCAGTTGATCTCCTTCCTGTGTTCCCTGCATCACATGGCCACCGGCATCCCTGCTGCCCTCCCTGCCTCCCTGCCTCTCTCATACACCCCCCCCCTCCCCTTGGTTCAGAGATCTACAACAGCTCCATCTTTCTGACCCACTGGGGCCGTATCGACAAGCACCACGCCAGCAACACCGCCTTCACACCGGACAACTACACGCAGGAGTACGTGCACCCGGAGCAACCCGGCGGCTGGCTGCACCTCATCGACGGACACCCCTGCTACACGCCGGGGAAGGTGGGTGGGGATTGGGAAGGCGGATCGGGGGAGGGGAGGGGAGGGGAGTATAAATGCAGGAGGAAACCAGATTAATGAACTGCCGGAAGGGTCCAATGTCCGAAAACGGCCCCAGTGGGTCCTAAGCGATAAAGTGAAGTTGAGAGCGCTCCCGGGGGTGGCGGTAGTGGTAGGGATGTGTGTGCGTGCGTATGTGTGTACTTATCCGTACGTAATTTTATTTACATTGGCACATACCTTGATTCCCCTGGGGTCTATCCGGGGGCTCTTCTCGCTGTAACGCCCACTACTACTGACGTGCGTATGCGCCCCCGCAGGACCTGGTCGTCCCGGCTCTGAAGCTGCCCCACCACTTCCGGCAGAGCCCGCTGCTGTTCCACCCGCCCCGGCAGCGGGACATCCTGCTGTACCTGCGGGGGGATGTGGGGAAACACCGGCTGCCCAACTACAGCAGGTGGGGGGGTGCGCGGGTGGGGGGAGGAGGGGGCGTCTGTTGAGGAGGCATGGGGGGGCTGGAGGGGTTGAGTGATTCAGGAGGTTGGGGGGCTGCAGGGGGTTGGGTTAGTTCGTTTGGGGGTAGTGGTAGCGGCGACCAGGGGGCCCGGGGCTGGCTTGTTGGCGTGTGATGCTGATTAGGACGGTGGTGGAGAGCGAGGTCCAGGGAGGGACAGCTCCGTGGTATGTATGTACGTACGTACGTATGTATTTAGGTATGTATGTATGTATGTATGTATGTCCGTAACTGGCTGCGGTCTTGACTACGGCCCAGGGGGCCCCTGGTACTGCAAGTGCGCTGAGCTCCCTCCCCATCCCCACTACACCCCCTCTTCCACCCTTTTTACCTTCCCCCCTCCGCTTCGTTTCCTGTCAGAGGCATTCGTCAGCGGCTGTACCGGCTGTGGAGGGATCAGCAGTGGCTCCAGGGCTACAACGTCATGATCGGTGACGGCAGTGACGTGCCCGGAGACTACTCGGAGCACCTGTCCAGGTCCAAATTCTGTCTGGTAGTGCCAGGTGGGTGGTGGTGGGTCTCTTCCCGCCACACACATAAACTTACATACATACATACACCCCCTCAGGTGACGGCTGGTCGCCCCGTCTGGAGGACGCGGTGCTTCACGGCTGTGTGCCCGTGATCATCATGGACGGGGTTCACGGGGTTTGGGAGGACCAGTTGGAGCTGGAGCGGTTCAGTATCCGGGTGGGGGAGGACGAGCTGGAGGGGCTGCCGCAGCAGCTGGCCGTAGTCCCGCAGAGGGTGCTGGAGGACATGCAGCGCAAGTTGAGGAAGGTGTGGCACAGGTAAGAGCCGGAAAGGGGGGGGAGAGAAGGGGGGAAAGGGGGTGTTAGGCGAGGGGAAGAGGTACGGAGGTTTGGAAGGCAAATCCTTTTCACGCGCAGCCATGCGAGGGGCTCAGGGACAAAAGCTGCAAAGGATGTCCCGTACCTCTTTACAAACAGTGCTTAAAAAAACGTTGTGAGGTGTCAGAGCATTAAGCCAGGGACTCTTCTCCCCTACAAGCCCGAATGTATACATGCTGCAACAACAACAACAACAACAACAACGACGACGACGACGCATGTTTGGGCGACAATCCTATCCTAGCTGAATACCGACATACATACGGATACTCCATGTGCGACCCACCAGTTCGCCAGTTCAGTCTGCCGGCATGCGGCCCTCGGACCATTCATACAACCACAAGCCACACGTCAACGGATTACCCACAGCGGTTGCCGGGTTTTACGGGAATTAGGATTGGCCTAGCTACAAGGGTTATGCCATCATCAAGTAGAGGTTCCTTAGGGTTTATGATTCAGAAAAAGATTCTGCTTGTCGCAGGTACGCCTACGTCAGCCACCCGCTGCTGTCCGAGGAGATGAAGGCGGTCCTCCAGAGCAACCTCGGTGTGTGGCGGGAGCAGCTGCAGCGGGTGGGCAAGCGGGAGGACGCCCTGGTGGCCCGCACGACCGCGCAGTTGGAGCAGCGGGCCGTGTTCCCCGCGCAGGATGACGCCTTCCACACCGTCCTGCAGTGGCTCTACTGGCGGATACCGCAAACACGGTGATGACCACGACACCCCACCCCCCAGTCACATGGCGTGCGAGCCACTGGTGCCCCCTCATATCTCCTCTCCTCCCTCTTTCCTCCCTACAGCGCCTTTCGGTGACGTGTACCACCTCTGGTTTAATGACATCTCACCTCTTGAGACACCTCTTGTGGCACCCTGATGGTGGCGCCTGGTGGTCTTTACACATGCAGCGGCGTGGGGCCAATCCTGGCTTGGTGTGCCTTGGAATTGTGGCATACCTAACCATCAATCCTGATGCCGTGCTGCGTTTTCGTTATTTGTGACTCATTGTTCGTTACTCGTTAATCGTAAACCCTGGTGACGTGCTGGCGGCCGATCGGGCGTGGCGCAGCCTCGTGGCTTCCGTAGATTTGGCCCGACCAGATGTAACACACGTCGTGTGGTCTGGGACCGGACTGGCCATCCGGAGGGTAGTGAGGCCTTCCGCTGTCGGGCGTCTGTCGAAGTAGGCGCGGTGTGGGCACCTCCCAGTGCATCATGTAGCATGCGTGCCCAGCTGTTGCCTAGTGTACATAGCTCTTCGAGGCTTCGGGTCATCATATTTAAGGCGGAGGCATGATTCCAGTTAGCGCGCGAGGCTCAAGATAGAGAAAGGGGTAGAAGGGTGACCGTCGAGGTGTGGTAGGGCTGATTAGGGTGGTGTTTGGATGCACCCATATGCACGTGGCTACGGGGGGCACTAATCGCGATGCTGTCTCTCTTCCCCAGACTGACCTGGCTAACTGTTCAGTGATAGGACGCAACCAAGGTAGAAGTTAAACGGTGTTCAGAGAGCGGAAAAGACTTGGCCGTCAGCTGTTTACCCGCTTTTGCTTTGGCGCTCGTGATGTGGTGTGACGTGATTAACACGCGCCCTTCAGGACAGGCTCTGTCGGGGCAGGTCGGTTGGCTGCGGCTTGGACTGCACACGTCATACGATGCCGTGTTGTAGACATGTAGCACGAGAGCGTGGTTCGTGACAACGGAATTGTGGTGATCATCAACTGATTTGATGACACCTCGAAGGGCGTCGTCTGTGATGGAGTTCGTCTGTCATCTTTCAAATCGACCATATAGATCGTGCCACAGTATAATAGAAAGGGACGGCGGGCCCCCCCACACGACAAAGGACACATCACCCAACTGCCAACTGCCAACCGTCCTTCTATCCTCCAACCCAACCCAAGCGGTGCCCCCCTTACAGGGACCCAAACTACGCCCCGGGGGGCAATACGGCCCCTACCACCCACGCCAGTAGAGGGAAAGGCGGGTTTGGATGCCGCCGCCCGCCCTCCCGCCCGCACCGAAGCTCTATCAATCACTCGCTGGCGGCCCCAGCCGTGGACCCGGGCACCATGGCACGATGGCGCTGGTGGTGGTCTGGTAGGTGGCGTAGTCGGGGTACTTGGAGGCGCTGATCCGCTCCGTGATCCAAAGCGACCCCGCGTGCAACAATATCGTAAGGCCCACAGGACCCACCGCCGCCCAGCCCAGCAGGCAGCGGGCCGGCAGCGCGGCGCACAGCAGGTAGAAGCACCACCACAAGCTGTACTCGCCTGCGGACGCAAAAGTATGCAGCGCGGTGTGATGCATGTACAGAAGTTGATTGCGCCAACAGCAACACAGCTTGAGATCACATAAATGTTCGTCAACTAGCTATGCAAGCGCATAGCTAGCTTTGCCCATGTGTCGTCCATCGATGCTCGATGCATCATACCCCATACCCACCAATGCCCCTGAATTCCTGAACAAGAACACACACCATTGCATTTAAATGTACGAATGAACAAATGTACGAAAGCACGAGTGTATATATAAACCCTGGTCATATAAAACCTGTCCACTTACAGAAAAAGTTGGGATGCCGGGAGTATCGGAACAATCCCGAAGTCCGAAAGCCGCGCTTAAAGTCCCCCTCCCGGGGCAGCCGGCTCGCGATCAGCTCGTACTTCCGCTTCTGAAAGGCCCACTGCTGCTCATCAGCCAGCGTCTCTCCCAGGCAGAACAGCGCGAAGGCGGCGGCTGCAGCCAGGTCGATGGGGCCCAGAGGCACCGGCGGTGCGCCGGGCTCTTTGCGGCCTAGCGTCGCCGCCACGAACGCGGGCAGGGACAGAGACAGACACAGTGCATGCTGTGCAAATGCGACGAAGACCAGATTGAAGACCTCGAAAAATACCTGGGGGGCGGAAGAGGAGTCGGATGAAGGGACTGAAAGACACGATCATTTGTAAGCCGGAGAAACAACTGCCGACGGCCCAAGCACTAACCGCTGCTGATGGAGTTAATGAGGGAAAAAGAGGAATCGCTGGGCGGAGGGGAAGGACCAAGAATGTACGGCACAAATGGTACCAGAAGGCGCCATGAGCCGTGTGTCAGTGTCATCTCGTATTTATATACATATGGTTATCCAGGTTAGGCACTACTGGTAAGGCAGGATCATTGTCTCCAGGAGATCCCGGGATTGAGACTTGTCAGGGTTAAAAACATTGAGATTAGTGCTAAATCTAGAATCTCTAGTCGATGGTCAGTGATGACCATAAGAGTATCCTTCTAAAATAGGCAATCCATTAGATATTGTTTTAAACAGATCAAAAACAATAGAAGCTCAGTAGATAAATAACCTGCGAGCCGACCAGGAATGGAGTTGGGCCGCCGTCGGTTCGGCAGAATCCGTTAGATGCTGGTGGTGGGTGTGGAACCTGAGCGGTCCGCTGAGATGTTGACTAGGGTGACTAGATGAGGGTGCCCCGAAATACCGGGGAAGGCAGGGTTTCGCAGGGTAGCTGCCACGGGTGAAGATATACCCCCCTGTTCCACACAACATGCATACGATGCTGTAGGTGGAAAACATTTGCCAAGCCTTAACGTCAAGGACTGGACTGTCTGTCTGTCTGTTAATTTGTTTATTAAAGTGTTCGCCGATGTGCTTACCGGGTGCATGATCTTACGAGCTTCGGGCCATCTGCAGCAAAGGCGGGCGACAGAGACCCGCCGGGGAAGTGGCGCATAACGGATAATCTGGTTGAGATTCCTTCAGAGGACCTCTGCTGCACCTCTGCAGTACAAGTCCCCATCTGCCTGTTCACAAACCCCATTCGGGTCCACGCAGGGCTTGCTGACGTGTACCCCACACCCCACGCAACCCATGGGCAGTTCCACTGCGCGCATATGAGTCCCAAAATACTGTCACTACACAGTGACCCCACTGCGAATGTGAAGAGGTGACTGTCTGAGAGGGGTAAGGCGGGACGGTGACCCTCCTGCCCCGCCCGCCTGACTACCTGTGGTCCTCAAACCGCGGATTGTAGCCGCCTCTGCGCCAGAAGTTGAAGGTCAGGCGGCAGCCCCAAGCCGTCGCCAGAGCGGTGGCAAGAAGCAACCGCGGGTCAGCGCCAGATCCGGCAATAGCAGAACCAACAGCGGTCAGCAAGCTGGTGATGTTGGATCCGGTTCCAGTCGTACTCTGAGCTTTTATCGTATGGCGTACGGCAGCCAGCGCAGCTGCCAGGTCCTTCCGTGCGAAGATGGCCACGTAGATGGGCGGCAGGATGGACCTGCACGGCGGGGTTCTGGTTAGGATTCGTGGAGCTTTTTCAGATACGAGTATGCTGATGATGAATGAAAGCCACGTGTCAGGAGTGAGGCCTAAGCCTCGGACCGTTTATGCATTAACTGTAATTTTGTTGGCTGCAAGCCACGTCATGGCCATCGTTCGTCGGCCCGTGTGGACCCGAAGAACATACCACATGCGGTCGACATGAGAACAATTTCGAGTCACTACGTAGAGTAGCCAGCATACAAGCGCGGCACCGAGCGCCAGAGCCTCCGCCAACACCAGTGGCGACCCGTGGGCAAACAACGCTTGCAGTGCCCCAGCTGGTTGAACTGGTAGAATTGTCAGGATATGGAAAAATTCGCGTGTTGCTTCAAGGGCTTCATTAAGCTCTTGCCCATAGGCAGGGCAAAGTAACCGATAGTCCAGCGGTATCGCGGCCATGGAAGAAACACGCCAATCAGCGTTCTAGTGAAAATTACTTTAGAAAATGAGTTGGCCCGTCATAATTTCAAATTACGCACTGACGGCTTCATGTCGCACAGTCGCAGATAATTTCTACACCGGTAACGGTATAACGAAACCGTACATAGCGCCCTTTTGCCCCTCAGAGCTTACGGAGTAAAATGCTTTTACAAATGTTTCCCACTTCTGTACTAATAGGACGCACCACAATTCTCACGCAAATTACAACTTCCCATCGACTAGCCTAACCGACGAGTCCATGTGGTTGCAACTGGGCTCAATCGCTGCCGGTGCGCTTGCCCTCGCTTCTCTGCATACCTATCTTGAGCGGCAACTTGGCATTAAGAACCAAACGGGCAAAGCCAGCTCCTCTTCTTCGGCGGCCGAGGCTGCAAAGCAGCTCCCCAAACCCGACGGACAAGCTCCCTCTCACAACGTTTGGCAAGCTCAGATCTGGCAGCAGGCACAAGGCGTAGCGCGCAAGCTTAAGAAATAAACCTTCTCGTTTAGGACCGCATCGCCGTCATCGAATTTGCCAGCTGCAGTCAATCGCTGGGAAGCCATGCAACTTATGAAATCGCTGGCATATGGCCCTGACCCACATAACTACGGATCAGATTGCACACCTTCCGGAAAACGCGTTCGCTCGCTGTGCTCCAACACATGGCGACATTCTCTGTCCTGGACGGGCTTCGAGCGCCCAAGCGGCAACTTTCCCCAAGCGCCTCTCAGTGCCCCGGCATCCCGAACTCCCCTCACCAGAACCACGCCCACCATCCAATACCATTGCTTCACCTCATCCACAATCTGCTCGGCCTACTCCCGTACATCCTGGCGTACGGCAATCTTGAACGAGGCCAACGAATCGTCAACAACCGACCCCGAGGAAACTCCCTCCTCGCAACCCACCGCTACAGTTGATGCTGCTTCCAGGGACTTTAGTTCTCGTTTAGAGCCGAGCGGCAGCAGCAGCAATAGCAGCAATAGCAACGGCGATGATAGTGACGGTGGTGGCAGCGGCACCCTTACGGCAGGCGAGCTGCGGGTCAAGCTGTCTCTGGCTGCCAGTAGCGGTAGATTAGATCTAACGGATTGTCGGTTGCGGCAACTGCCGGAGGAGGTACTGCAACTAACAGAACTGGAGGTGCGGTGCTGGATTGGGCTTTTCGCTGGGTTGGGAGGAGGGAAAGAACCAACTCCTCCAACATCAAAAAACTCCTTCCGACCTTTTCTTCCGGAATCCAGGGGGGGTTTAGGGTTTGGTTGCCGGAGAGGTACAATGGCGGCGGCGGGGTGGTAAAGACCTGGACAACACCTCCCTCCCTTCCCCCCATTTTCCCCCCGCCCCCAACCCCCAGGAGCTTCAGTTGTCCGGCAACTGCCTGACCGAGCTGCCCGACTCCCTCTCCCGCCTCACCGCCCTGCGGCGACTGGGTCTGGCGGGTAACCAGCTCACCCAGCTGCCCCCCGGGGTGGGGGCCCTCACGGGGCTGGAGGGACTGTGGCTGCACGGCAACCTGATCAGGCGCCTACCGGAGCAGCTGGGGCGACTGGGGGGGCTGAGGGCGCTGTCTTTGGCGGGTAGGAGGAGGGGGGCCTGGGTGGTGGGGTGGGTGGTGTGGTGGGTGGGGTGAGAGGTGAGGTGGGGTGAGAGGTGAGGGGGGAAAAGGGTGTTTCGCTGCGGTGGGCGTTGTTTCCCGCGTTCCGTTTGTGTTGAGGCACGCCGGAGCGATTGCGTCCGGAGATCTGCAGGATCACACAGGTAAGCCAGCCGCAGGGAGATACAGACAGACAGACAAACAAGTGGAGATAGAGGCACCTATGGGAGCGGAAAGTGGGGCACCTATAGGTGCGCCACTTGTCAGTCATCTTCGTGCTCTACGTGGCTCCATGTCGCGTTCCCCCCTCCTTTCCCCCCCCCGCCAATCTCCAGGCAACTGCCTGCAGGCCGTCCCCCCGGGCTCCCTCCGCGGCCTCACCTCCCTCACCGACCTGACCCTGGCCGGCAACCGGCTGAGGTCCCTACCCCCCGGGGAGCTGGAGCCCCTCACACGGCTGAGGAAACTGGCGCTCAACGGGAACAGACTGGGCCAGGAGGGGGAGGAGGAGGGGGAGGAGGAGGAGGGCGAGGGTACTGCTACTGCTACTGCTACCTCCTGGTTGGGTGTGGGTAGTCACATGACGGGGCTTACGGAGCTGATGTTGCAGGTGGGTGGCCCGGGGGGATGTGGAGGGGAGGGGGGGAAAGACGAACCACACACGATTGAGGCTGCTGCCAGGGCAAGAGAGTATCAAACGTAGAACTGACCGAAAGGCGTCCGTGAAGACCGCGACCTCGGGATGACGAAGTGAAGAAGATGTCGGAAAGACTACCTACCTAAGCCGCCAGGACAATAAAAGCAGAAGAAATAGTAATGCCAAGCCGTAAAGAAGTAGGTGTGGAAAAGTAGGGGAGGGGGGGAGGGGTAGAGGGGGGGAGGGCTTGACTTGTGTTGTGGTCCTGGCGGCTGGCGCTCTCCCCCCCCCGGGTGCGAATTTGTTACCCGATTTACCCCCCAAGCTATACCCGCGTTCGCCCCATTCTCTCCCTGGCTTGAGCTTTTCCCTTCTCTCTCCCCACCCTCGCGCCTCCGCCGTCCCCTCAGGGAAATTGTTTGAAAAGGGTGGATCCAGCTATATTTGAATGCCCGGTACGGCAACCGGGGATTTGGAGGTTGGGGTCTGAGGCAGGGGCCCTGGGGGTGACAAGGCCACGCGCCAGGGTTGTGCACCTTTAACTGTCGTACTGTCGGTCATTCAGCCAGCTGGTCGTTGGGACAGTTGCTTCTTGCTTATCATGCCGCTTATCCCCCCGCTTCGTGCGGTTGTTTTCCTAGCCGTTGCACATACACCTTTCCTCCCCCTCCACTCCCCCCCTCACTCGTCTTCTTCCCCCCACCTCCCTTCACCTCCCTTCATCCCCCACAGGCCCTACAAGAGCTCTCCCTGGCCGACAACCAGCTTACTGAGCTACCCCCCAACACAGCGGCCGCCACCTCCCTCACGCGACTGCACCTCTTCGGGAACCGCCTCACCCGCCTCTCCCCCCGCCAGCTGGCCGGCTTGCCCTCCCTGGCGTCGTGCTGGCTGGAGGGAAACCCGCTTAGTGGGGATGTCGTACGGCAGCTGATTTCGGTGGCGGCAAGTGGCGCGATGCCAAAACTCAAGGCGCTCGGACTGGATCAGACACAGCTTTCCGCAGCAGCAACAGCAGCAGCAGCAGCAGCTACGGCGAATGGCCCAGCAGGGCCGGGGCTACTGCCTGGCGGCAGTAGCAGTGGCGGCGGCAGCGGTGTCGTACTGCCATCAAATGTACGAGTGGGATGTGTTCTGGGCCACGGGCCCGGGTACTTCAAACTGCAGTACGGACCGCAGCGGACCACCACTACCACCACCACTACCCCCGCCGCCACACACACAGGCGCCAGCCGAAGTGGTGATTCCTCTGGTGGTGTGGGTGGGGGAGGTGAGGGCGGCATCGTCACCAGCAACGAGGTGTTGGTGGTGGCATTCGGCAGCGCTCCGGGGACCCCAAACTGGGGCGGTCTGCTGGGTAAAGTCTACCGCTCGGCAGCCGCTGCAGGGGATGAGGGCAGGTGCGTGTGTGTGTGTGGGGAGATGTGTGCTTGTGTGAGGGGCGGGGGAAGCGTGATGGTCATATGGGGGGGGGCCCCCTCACCCCACCTCCCACCCCGTACCTCCTCCCATCTTCCTACTGGGCGAAGGTTCCGAAACTACCTGAGGCAGTTGCTTTGGGCGTCGGCAGTCTCCCAGCTACATACATACATACATACATACATACATACATACATACATACATACATACATACAGGGGAAGGTGGTTAGCGAATAGAATGGAGTCACGTGTGTATTGTGATGAGGTGACTGAAGGAGAGTGGAAATACAGACAGACAGATTTACTGATACACGGCCAAGTAACGAGAGGCAGTTGTGGCCATCACCGCCACAACCGCCACTGTCAACCCCCCACCCCACCCCCACCCCACCCGCTCCCCGCTCCTCCAAAAATAACCAATCAGGTACTTCGATGTTCTGTACGTAGCTGATCCTTCACGTGACTGGTACGGCGGCGGCGATGATTCAGTGTACGGCTACTACCGTACCCGTCTGTTGTCGTACACCCGTCACTACCGGCGAGTACTGCTGCTTGGGGACTCCATGGGGGCCTCTGCGGCCCTCTTGTTTGCTGACCTGGCCACTGCCGTACTGGCGTTCTGCCCCCAGGTACGGCACAGTCTGGGCTTCGGTTGCGTTCGGTGTTCGGTTAGGGATCTGGTTAGGGATTTGGTTAGGTAGTTAAAAAAGCTTCAACGAGGGTATTCCTGTCTCCGGGCAGTGTCGGTCTCGGGGCCTCCAAAGCTTGAGTCTCAGCTGTCTGTCTCCCCAACTCTGGTGTCGTTACGTCGTACTGCCGTCCTCCTCCTCCTCCTCCTCTTGCTTGGGATCACCTTCACTCGCTCGCGGTTTGTCTTCCCCCTCCCCCTCCACCCCCTCCTCCTCCACCCCCTAATCTAACCCCCTGTCGTCGCGAATGTTGGTGGCGGGGTTGGTGTCGCTCAGGTAGACCTGACGGCCGCCTCCATCCGGCCTGGCCGCCAGACGGAATGGCTGACGCGGTTTCGGAGGCGGCTGGAGGGCGCCGTACGGTCCTCCCGGGGGGAGCTGTCCGTGCTGGTGGGTACGTGGCAACATGACCTGGCGCAGGCCAACCTACTGCCGCAAGCAACAGCAACGGCAGTGGGAGTGGCGGGGGCGGCGAAGGCGGCGGCTGGGGCAGTGGAGGCCAGCAGCTCCTGCGGGGATGCGGCTTCGAGTGGGCATCAGGACGAGAGGAGGAGGGGCTTTGCGGCTGCAGGGGGGATGCAGGAGGCGGTGGAGAGGAGGGGGGGTTGTAAAGAGGCGGGTGCGGAAGATGGAGGCGGGCAGCTGGGCTGGCGGCGGGGGACGTGGGTGGGTGAGGGGGGCGGGGGAAGGGGGCGCCCGGAGGGGGCGGTCCAGCGGCGACCATGGGCTTGGGAGGAGCAGCCGGGGGCGGGGGAGGGAGGGGAAGCGGCGGTAGGGGACAAGACCGGGCCGCATGTCCAGCGAGGGTGGGGTGGCGGTGGCGCTTTGGGAAATGGCAGTGGTGGTGAAGGTGGAGGCGGTGTGACTGTCAAGGTGTTCTCGGTGGACAGCCACCGCCTTGCCGCGGCGCTGGATGCGCGGGGGCAGTTGGTGCCCTTGGTGCGCGACGCGATTCGGCTCCAGCTTGGGTTGCGATCTGGGAACGTGCGTATCGCCAATTTGCTATAATGTGAGGAAGTGTATATTGAGATGATACGGCAGTTGGGGATGTGCATTTAAGCTTTATGGTTCTGGACGTAGCGAGTGGCGCCTGCAGGGAATAGGTCGTATTACGGCCTTACGGGCATATGCCACACCCGCACGGCCGTATGCTCATACGGTTCATACGGCCTGCACTAAAACCTCACGTGTGTCGGTCGGGCAGGTAATGGATTAATTCAAACTGTCTCCCTGTGCCGCTGTGCGGTCGGCGGGAGCCTATTAACATGTATCGCTAGCTTCCAAGTAGTTACGAAGCACGTCCTACTTTTGGAGGTTTTCAAGACAGCTACCTGTAAAGCGTAATTATGTCAGGAGCTCATAGTAAACTGCTGTACAGCAGTATCGGGCAAGACCAGTGACTACATGGTTTTCGGAAGTCAGTTGTCATTGTACTGGCGACGTGATGTAGTCGCTAAAACACTGCACAAAAAATATTTGCCCGAATAAATATCACCATACGTGTTTGGCTGCTTGGAACGGGTATCGCACGTAATGCTAGCGACTGAGCGCACATGAAACGGTTGGAACCTACCCGTACAGCTTTTTGAAGCAAGTGCAAGTGGAAGCTGTGTTGGTGAAGCAGGTCACACAGCACCCTCTTCCGCTTCTTTTTTTGATGCTTTGAGGTGCTTAAAATGTTTTCCTGCTTTGGACCTTCCAAATTGGAAGGGCTGCAACATGAGATTGACTCCTTGAAGCTGCTCCTTCAAACCAAGGATGGTGAGCTTGATCGAATGAGACGTCAAGACTTGATGCAAAAACAGAAAGAGGAGCAGCAGACGGAGACTCTGCAGGCAGCAGCTGCGCATGTCGCTCAGCTGGAGGCGCGCTTGATGGAACAGCAGCGAACCAGTAAAGAGTTGGAGGTACAGCTCCGATTGGATTACGAGCGGAAACTAACGGATGCGGCTCAGCAGCGAATCGCTCTTGAAGGCGAGCTTGAAAACTCGCGACAGCGCCTCGCAGAGCAACAGCTCCTGGCGGAACAGACGCGGCTCCAGCTTGAGGAGATGGTGGCCGCGCAGGAGCAGAAGCTTGAATCACTAAAAGAGGATGGGCGGCTAGCTGAGTTGCAGCGGAAGTCGCTTGAAGCACGCCTGCTCGAGGAGCACCAAAAGTTGGATCGGCTCGCGCAGCAGCACAACGTTGAGCAAAGCAAACTGCTGCGCCGATTAGCAAATGAGGAGCACCGCGCGCGCCGTTTCCAGAAGCAAATAGCCAACTTCACGGAGGTGGGTTGCTGAGGTAGTTCCATGTCCTGTGCGTTTGTGCAACACGCAATCATCAGGCAAGCTCCGTGATGCGCAGACCATGGAGGAGGTGTCTAACATCCTGACCGCCGTGGAGAATGACCAGAAAACGATTACCAGCCCAGTCAAGGTGGACAAAAAAGCTAAGGCGTCCGTGGTAAGGATGTCCGCTGGTGTGTGTCTGCTTCACGAGCTGCACCACTGTTGACACGTCGCCGCTACGCTTGCAGGCTGCGGACCACTTGCGCCAGTCCATTGCTTTCTTCAAGTGCTCGAAAGACGAGCAGCCGACAGACCAGGGCGTGGGCCACTCGTGCACCTAGTAGTGCTGCTGACCGCAAGGATGGATGCCTTCTTGGCTTCTCAATAAATGCTACAGCTTCCAGTCCCGGTTCTGGCACAGTATTCTGCCAAAACGTCGGCTTGCGGAGTTCGCCCCTTTTTTGTTTGAGTAGTACTGTCTGTGGCATCTTAACGCAGGGTGTCGGTACGTTTTTTACATGTGTTGTACGGGGTTGCACGCGCGTGCGTCACGTTGTCATGCATTATCATGCAAGGGGCTGTGCTGTATCTATTATATCTTCAGGGTCACCGTGCGTGTGGGGAAGAGGGGGATGAAGGGATGTGGGTGTGTGTAGCCCCACTTGATGCTGCGGGTTATAGCGTATAGGTTGTCGCAACAGGTGGTGAACAGTCCCGGCTTCACACTTTCGTCAACGGTTTCATCTGCTGACAGTGACCGGGCATTGTTGCACCACGAACAGTACAAACGCTGTCAAGTGATGGCCCGGTTGTTTAGGAGTATGAAGGTTGACTGTAAACACAATTGCGGCCTCTATGATGTTTCTCGCCACGAATTTCGGGAAGCTCCGAACTCAGCAACGCCTCATAAATACCCCCAATTTGTCGGATCCCCACGACCCCAGCAAGCATCTTGAGCCAGTCAGTTGGACCGGCAAGGGGGCCCAAGGGTACGAGGACGTGCGACTCTTGGAGTACTTGTACGGCAATGGCGGCAGTTATGCAGAGACAATTCAGCTCTTTTATTCATTCATACATGCATTTTAAGCCGGTACAACACGCGTTTGTGCAACTTAATTCATGGTGGGGTCTAAGGCGAAACTTCTGTTTGGTAGGATGCCTAACAACACTTGAACTTGCCGCGCGACCTGGGATGCTTGAGCTGGGTCCAGTAACAAGTATGACTACTTGCTAATTCGCCACAGTACTGTAGATCATATCGGAAACACAACAACTGCAGCCAACGCGTCGCATCTAGCTGTCAACCAGTGCAAAATCATGCAGAGCCTACACGAATGGCTTCTTGCAGACCCAGCTACGCGGGGCTACATCCTTGAGCGACAACAAGACCAATCACTGGACAATGAGGAGCGAGAGGTTATCAGGCGACGTATGCGGACGGGGAAATGGACGCTCGACCGTGGTGCTGGATATTACGCAACGGAGCGTCAAAAGAGGAAATTGTCTTGCCTTGTACAGACCGGAAAGTATGTGCTTGGCGTGCTGGATGCCACGGTCTCAGCAAGTGGTCTCGGCGCAGCCTGCTAGGTTTTGCTTGGCTTCGTCGAACTGCGAACGCCTCCTCGCTATTTTTCCGCCTGCATGATTAATCTATGTAGGTTCTAGGATTCTGATTCTCTTTTTTCCACATGCCGTTTTAGGCACGCGGGGCGGTCACGTGTCCGCTACGTGGGAATAGACTTTCAAACGTTCTGGACCCACATCCTAAAGAGAGGTACGGCTTCATAGCACTGGATATCGCTATCGTTCACCGTGCCGTAAAGACAAAGGCGAGGGTTGCTGTACGGCGGAGGGAAAGCTTGTCATGCTGGATGTCGTGTGGACCACCCGGTGCGTGGTTACATTCACGAACCATGTGTCCTCGCTGCATCCGATTGTCCAGACTTCTACACCACTGCTGTGAACGCCAAGCTGGTCCAGCTCGTCACCGTACTTGTGGTGTGGTACTTCTCCATGCTGCTAATCTGGAGCACTATCTACTACCTCGTCTGGAGGTGCGCTCCAGGAGGGGGAAATGGAGGGACGGCAACCGCTATACGACACTGTCATCAGGTATTTCGATTAAGGGCTTTCCGTACGAGATCATGGAGTTCAGCTTACCCCGCAGATTGGAGAAGACGTGCTTCGTCGGCTTCCACGGGTTCCGCTCGGCTTTCATGTACGCCACCGAGGTGCAGCAAACCATAGGTGCGTCTGGCCCCCTGCATGGTTTGAACCTCTCTAGGGTTCTCGGGTTCTCGGGTCGAGCGCCAGTCCTCTCCGTCCCTACCAACCCAGTTCCAGTGACAGCAGCCTTTCTCAGCGGTTAGTGGTTAAGCCCTGCGCGGCATCATGTCAGCGTGATGGCCGCGTCAGATAGTGCCCTGCTGCTCCCCATCCCTTACTGCTGCTGCTGTGGCTGCTGCTGCTGTTGTTGATGTTGGTGTTGGTGTTGGTGTGGCTGCTTCAGGTTTTGGGGAGCGAGCGACGGGCGAGTGCTGGTCCGCGGCCATACTCGTATCTATCCATTCTCTACAGGTGGGCCGTGTGCCTTGCGCCACAACACTAGTACTACTACTACTCCCCTCCCATCATAGCCTCCCTCCCCGCCTCCCCATGGCTACGGTTACTGCTCGAACGCGTGGGGGCAGCCTTTTTGCGACACATAGGCCCTTTGAAGTCCTGTCGCGGACATCCTTTCAGCTGCAGTAACGAAAAAACCGTACCCAATTTTTGAGTCCATTCCTCGCTGGCTGTGTTCCGCAGGCCGTGTTGTTGGACAGTGTCATCCTGGGTATTGTATTTTCACGGATCTCCCACCCGAAGCAGCGATCTCGGACTGTTCTAATCAGCGATTGTGCGTGTATAGCACGGCGTGACGGCCAGCTAAAATTGTAAGTTGTTTTTCCTGAGGGGCCGGGCTGGCTGAAGGTCACGAGGCAGCCACATGCCCATTTGGGTCATCCAGATGTTGGTCCACATCTTCTCTTCTTCGTAGTGCGTTTTGAGGGCGACGTCTCGAACTAGCGTTTCTTTTAATGTTGGCCTGCAACTACTTAGTATGTGGGCACGCATCCCTAGCTTCAAAAGGGGCCCGCACGATTCCGCACGCACCGTGCACCGTTTTCCACGTTTTACCTTTCCTTTTTCACCGTGCATATGCATGCACTGTTTTTTTTTATTCGTTTTCCGTTTTGTTGTTCTTCCCGTGTGACCCCCTTTTCAGCATGTTCCGCATCGCGGACATCCAGAAGCGGTCCGTCATCGACCCACGTGTTCGCGTGGTGATGTACACCTGGGGACCTGGACGGCGCACAGCGGAGGGCGAGAGGATTCCGGTTATCGCCCAGGTAGGGGAGGGGAGGGGAGGGGAGGGGAGGGAAGGGGAGGGGAGGGGAGGGAATGGTTGGGAAGGGGAGGAAAATGACACGCTCATCGCCTTTTGCGGCGTGTCACAAGACACCGGTCGCGCTTTCAGGCACTGGCACGACTCCCGGCCCTCTCTTCCCCCCCACCCCCGGATGTGCCGCTGTTGGTTACTTACCCGGCCCTCAGGACATGTCCGTGTCCCTGGACTGCACTCTGCTGCTGCCAGTCACTGTGGAGCACTCCATAGACGAGGCGAGTCCCCTGTTCTGCCACACGTCGCAGAGCCTGGAGGTAAGGGGAGGGGGTGGAGCGACAGGAGTGTGAGGTGGCGATGCCTGGTTGGTATGTCCCACCGGGATGGGATGCGCGTGTAAGTGTTGTGTATGCGAGAGAGCGGGAAATGTTGTGGCCCCGTCATGTGGTTGCGTTAAATGGTGCTCCTATGTTACCGGTTGGAGGCGGCCCCCCACCGTTCTGTTCTGCTCGCTATGCTCTGCTTTGCTTTATTCCTGTGCCCTATCGCACCAACAGCCGGTGCGTCTTTTTTCAGATCCTTTTCCTTGAGAGCACGGAGATCGAAACCTAAAGACTTGGCCTCGGCCTGTAGCGGGCGGCAGTCGGCGGCGTAGGCTACTGCTTCCTGTTTTCGTCCTCCGTGTCCTCCTCCCGTCCTGATTCGTTTCCCTTGGCGGCTGCAGGCGGTGGGTGCGGAGATTGTGGTGACGTTCGAGGCATCCTCCGAGTTGGGCTACACCTTCATGGCCCGACAGAGCTACCTGCCGTCTGAGATCCACTGGGGGCATACCTTCGTGAACGTCATCCTGCCGGCGGCCTTGGGCGACACGCAGCACGAGGTGGACCTGTCCAGGCGGGTGCCCGTGGGTGGCTGTGGGCCGCGGGGGTTTAGAGGAAAAAAGGAATATATCTACAAATCGGACCCTGACGGGAGTTGAACGGGGGCGCGCGCGAACGGGGAAACCACCGATTGCTGCATCGGTGCTAGGATAGATCGTTTTCTGTGGATGCTGCATGTATCGACTTTAGCAAGCAGGATTTGAAGCTGTTGCGGACATATTTTCTGTGAGCTTTGGTACCTGTATGTGCGCTGCGCTTGGCCCTGAGCTTGGTCCTGTGTTGCCGTACGTGCCGTACGTAGGTTTCATGATGTGGAGCCCCAGATGGGCCTCTGTGACGAGATGACGCAGCCGCATCGGCTGAGCAGGAAGGTAGGGAGCTGCCGTATTGCGCAGCCGACTGGAGTCGTGTGCTGTACTGCCGCTGCCGGCGGCTTTCCTTCCGTCATCTCTTTCCTTCATCGCTGTCGACATCGGCGGCGCGGTTCCATTTGAGTTTAGATGGGTCTCTGTTTTCTAATGTGCTGAGTGTCTTTTGCGCATTTACTTCCTGTGTGGCCATTTACTTCCTGTCTGTTCTGCTGCAACAAGCCGTGTTTGGTGGCCCCCTCCTCGCACCCCCTGGTGCCGCCGGACATCAGGTGGTGTTTGGTAGCGGCACGAGCAACGTAGTTCCCGGGCGGCTGCTTCACGAAAACACGCTGGTGCTTTCGGAGGACGCGGTGGTGGCCTGCCGCAACGGCCGGCCGTACTTCATGTTCAGGTACGCGTACTTGTGCGTATACTACGGAGATATAGATGGTCCCCGCTAACACCTGGGTGCGGCACGTAGCTTTTAGCAATCCGCTGGGGCTCTGTAAAATCCTCGGTATCACAAACAACCGGACGGCTGCCGGCTGGATGGTTGATTTCTGCTGCTAATGGACTTGAGCGGTTGAGTAGGTGATGATACGCAGAGCTTGTGGCGGCGGAAGATGTATCCCACGTGAGGCAGCTTTAACAGTGTAGGCATCCCCGGCTGCGACGCCGTGTAGCAACATGAAGCGCCGTCGTCGTCGTGCAGTAGCAGCTGTCGCTCTGGTGCTCACCCCCAGCCCTAGGTGCGGAGCGCGCACAGCTGGCCGGGGGATCGTCACCGTGGCTGTGTCTTCCAATGGAGAGCATTGAGCACCTTTGGACGCGCCGCTGGCAGGTGCCTCTCCTCTAAGGGCTGAGAAAAACCTGAAGACAGCCCTCTCTCTAACTGGGTACTCCCCGTCGTCGCCCTGGTGCTGCTGCTGCTGCTCGCAGGCTCGGGGACACCTTCCCCGGCCACGTCATGGACGTGCAGGTGCGCGGGATTGGGCATGGAAATGGGCGGGTACTCATGGTGACTTGAAAGCCCGTTACGTTACGGGGGCCGTTACGGGGCCGTTACGGGGCCGTTTTGCACAACCCTGAGTTGGACCTCGGAGAGCAGCCACCTCTTGAGAGCCACCACATGCCGACACCAACACCGCCGGATGGTGTTTCCCCGCACTGGTGACGCCGAAAGGGGGTTCCTCCAGATCCACCACCTCGCAAGGCGTAGGCATCCATTGACCACCTTCCCCGCCTGTGGCAGCTCCGGATGGGGCTTTGTGGCGCCGGTGTTTATGCGTATGCGGAGGCACACCATCTGTCCCGGTCGGGATGGTTCGGTGGTCTCGGAGGGGGGTTCCCCGGGGTACTTTTATACAAGCACAGTACAATGCTCACCAGCGGGCTGGCACATGTCGTGTGACTGTCGCGGTGTACGGCAGGTGTCCGCTCACCTCTATCGGTGGCACACACGACACACGGCGGAAGGGGAGTTGCTGCCGTACGAGGAGCACCCGTTGAAGCTCGAGCCAGTCGACTTGTTGCTGAGGTAAAAGAGGTGATCCGAACCCCGTTGGGGATTTTGGATTTGGGTTTTAAGGTTGCAAATAAGCGGCTCCGTGTGCAGCTTGAATCCTGCGGAGCCGGTCGTCGTCTTTTTAAGCGTCCGGAGCTAGTGTGCTGCGACCTTGCAGACATGCATTAGCTGGACGACAAGATCCTGTGAAAGTGCAAGAAGGCCGTGTGGTACACAGCCCAATGACCCGGAGGAGCGGGGGAACACAGCCGAGCACCACGCTGAACCACGCCTTGTGCTCTGCTCAATCACACCCCGCCTGCTGCATGTGCGCCTTTGTGTTTGCGTACCTGTGAGTTTGCAACCATTAGAGGCTTCACGCTTGCTGTAGTCCTGATGCGCCGCACGTTGTGGCCACCACCACCCACATACACGGCAACCGAGCCCCGGTCCTCCAGCACCTGGCGCCGCTGCACCCGGTCGCAGATATCCGGTCACGGTGTTTCACGAGCTGGACCCCGCTTACAGCCCTGTGGCGCACTGGGCCTCCCAGCGGGGGCTGTTGCAGGACGCGGATGCGGAGGTGGTCGTGGTGGCCAGGGTAGGCGTGGGGTCGAGTCAGATGTAAGGGTGTACGCCAGTTCGCGATCAGGCTGGTCGTCGTCGCTGCTGTGAGGACGCGTTTAAACCGGGGCCCTGTGACAGGAGGCAGTAATAGTAATAGGGCACATCACGTTGCATAAAAAAAAAGTCTTGAATTGTTTGGGCGTTGCTTTTGTTTGGATAGTACCCCACGTGTCATAGGCGTAACGCACACGTCAAGGGAGGTAGGCGATGGGTGAAACACGAGTTAGCAGGAACGGCACAGGATGTGTTCGTGTGATATCGTCAACTGGGGGAGCTCGTTTCGCTCCACGTCTGAATGCTCGAGGGAGGGAAAGTATCCACCGGGGCGTCTGGGGACTGTCGGGGACTGGGTTGGGCTGCATGTCAACCGGTGCGTGAAACGTTCGTGTTCTTTTCCTAACACCTGGTCGTCCCCCTGTGTCCTCCCTTCTCTCCCGCCGGGATGTGCCCTGCCCTCCAGGGGACGCTCTACTCCCGCCAGGAGGTCGTCACGAGGACGCGAGTGTACAGCGTGCTGGGCGACGTCAAGGTGGGCTGCGGGGCCCTGAGGTCCGCCTTTGCAAAGCGACAGACCTTGGATGGAGACCCAACCGGATGGAAACAGCAGGACGATGGTTTTCTTTTGTGTATGGCGATACGTGATACACATATGGGCCTTTTGCATACACACACATATATGCATGTATATATATGCATGTATATAAATGGTTCTTCCCGTTTTGGAAAGGCGGCCAAATGTCATCACGTTCACAGGGAAGCGCGTAACACTGCTGTAACGAAGCACCGGGATGTACGAAAGCAAAAGCTATCAAATTCCTAACTGTAAGCTGGTATGACCTGTTGGTCCGACTTGTCGGTACGACTTGCCTGCCTCGCCTTTCGTACAGTGGGGCCACGCGTTCCTGCCAGTGGTGCTGCCTGGGAGCGGTACCGCCGCCCTGGGCACTTCCTCCAAGCTGGGAGCTGCAGTGGACTGGAGCCACTTTCACGCCACGGCGCCCATCACCATGTCGCAGATGTCGGAGGTGCAGGGAACACCGGTGGGTCTGCATAGGGATGGGCATGGAGGGGGGAGCATTGCCTGACGTCAGTCAAAGCCCCTGTAACCCCAACTAAGGGTGCTGCCGCTTGCTGCCGCCTGTAGTACCGGGCAAACAGACGAGGTTTTGGGTTTGTGCACGGCGCTCTTCTTGTCCTTGTTCGTCAGCTGGGTCTCTGATGCAATGACGGGGTTGGGCTGAGCAGGACCTGGTGCACCATACGCCCCGTGGTGCAGCTCCTGTTGTGCCGCTGTTACCTTTTGTGCGCCCCAAACTCGTCCACCATTGTAAAAACCCGTAATGGTGCGTCGTTGGCAAATACACATGGAGCGCAGGCGTCGTTGTCTCCGCGACCGAGCACCATGGGGGGTAATGCTGTGGATCTGGGCACCCCTACCCTCGCCCCGACGTTCGCGCCAACGTTCGCTCCGTCGTTCACCCTGCAAGCTACGCCCCACTTCCCGGGCACCGGCGGCTCCCGACTGGTAAGAGAGAGCGGCTGGCGGCCGACTGGGGCCGACTGGGAAGTCGGCTGTGTACCATTTGGAAGGGATCTTGCTCGCTGCTGAGCAGCAGCAGCAGGTGGTTGTAATCTCAACCTTCTTCGGTCGCATTGTTTTTCGGGTAGCAGCGGCATGTTGGATTGTGGGATTTCCATACCCTACTGTCCACCTGTTATGCTCGTGCGCAGCCCCATTGGCTCCAATGTCCTAATGTTATTGGACATAACATTAGGGCTCGTTGTTTGGTCCCGAGGTGAGTCACTCGTCGTGCGTGCGCCTGGCGGTCTAATGACGCCGCCAGACAAGCAGGCGACCGCAACTCATGTGGCTGTGGATGTTCCCCCCGGGCGCAGGGCCGACCGACTGTTCAGCAGCCGCTGGCGCCTTCTCTCGCGTTTTCCGGGATGGATCGCAACGGCTCTACGGGTTCACTGAGCAGCTTATCGCAGCAGCTGTCCCAACCCGGCCCTCCTGTCGCAACGCCTGCTCCGGATGCCGCCTACCCGGCGTCTGCGGCCCCAGCCCCGCAAGGCCAACTAGCACTACAGCTGCGCTTGCCTTTGGCGCAGCAGTTCCAGAGGCCCGGCATTCAGCGCAGCCCATCGGCGCTTTTGTTGCAGTCAGGAGGAGGTGGAGGTGACATCTGCCAGAACAGGCCGGCAAGCACGTTGGGGTTTGTGGCGCCGGGGGTGATGCCGCCGGGCTTCGCCCGACGTACAGGTGTGGACGACGACGACTGAGGGAGAGCTTCGGGAATGCAACACGCCGCTCGGATGCTATGCCTGGATCATAATTATACGCTCGGTCATATGTGTGGCTAAAGTACAAAACGCGCCGGGCGGAGTTGCCATTTGAGAAAGCAGCAGGGCCAAGCTGCTGGTTGCAACACGCCAATATGTTCATTCCTGTCGATATGCATCAATTGCTAATGCGTTTTTGTCCATGTTACTGGCCTGCTGGCCGCTAGAAGGGGCCTGCTGGTTGCTAGAAGAGTAGGAGTGTAACGCAATGCTATGTGTTGGATCGTCTAGTATCCATGGGCCATCAGCGTATGTTACGACGAGGCTGCAGTCATCATCTTGCGTTTGCCGAACGCACGGGCCCTCCGTCGTCATCCCTCCTTGCGGCAGATGATGACGCCGCCGCCGGTGGCAACAGCGACGAGCCCAGCTCAACTGGCAACACGACGACGTACGACACAGGAGGCCACTGGCTTGGTCTGCGGCGAGCGAGCGTCACGACCGCCGCGTCTGCTGATACGCAGGTGGGTGAGCAGGCGAGCAAGATTTCCATCAGAACTTGTTATTATTATACAGCCTGGAACACCGTGGGTACATCCTCCGCCGTAGGCCTTGCACCTGCTGCTGCACTAGTGAGCTCCTTGCCTAGGTTGCCCCATATTCCGTTCCGCACGGTGTCGGTGGATGGACCAACACTGCAGGCGGGGAGGATGCCAACGGAACGGACCTGGCACAGCACTCGATCTCTGTTCGCTGCTTTGGAAAACATCCAGACGTATTTGCAGCAGGAGGAGCTCCACCATCATCCCCATCACCACAGGACGCGTGAAACGGAGGAAGGCGGCGAGCCGGAGGTGCAGACTTACCCGGAGATCACGTAGTTTAATCTATCCTTTTTCTAGCCAGTGTACTGAGCCTACACACACGTGGCTTTTGCGTAATGGAGAGGCTGTGATTGGCAGGAGCAGCGAAACGCGTTATTGCCAGGGCATTTTACGTTTTGCGAAGCCGGACAGCGGGACGCTACATTATGCGCGTATGCTATGCATGCTCTGCTTTCATGAGCGGATGTCGGATAGGTCTTGCGTGATTTACCCACGATGGGATTTCAAGTTTATGAATTCCGGTCTTGCTGCCGATGAGAACGACGTTGTGTGTGTGTGTGTGTGTGTGTCTTGTGGCGGTAATAGTGATGCCTAGTACATCCCTTTGGCACGATTTGTGTTCGCGCAGCAGGTTGCTAGGGAAGCCTTATCAGGCCTACTGTATGCTTTCAGAAGCTCGTAAATATATTTTTTGCCATTTTAGATCTACCGCACAGGAACGACACCTGAAGGACGGCGAGTTATCGCCTGGGGGATCGCCGTATTGGCAATCGTACAAGTTTGGAAACCCTTGTTGACGCTCAACATGCGATTGCCATCTGTTTAAGGTAGTAAGAGTCACCTTTGAAAGGTGGTGTAAAATATATGAGGCGGTGCGTATCCTGAGTCCCTGCCATGGCCCACCATCGGCAAAGGACCCAGGACCCAGCCAGGCCCGCTAGGGCCGAAAACCACAATCAACAAGAATGGCGTTACGAACCGAAATGTGAACGTCCTCCGCAGCAATCCCCACTCTGCAATTTCAGCGTTCGTAACGAGCGAGAGCCCTTCTGAATGCGCAAATCCACGACCCATGGCGCCTACACGATCCTTCCAATTTCATGGCCTAGCTGCTGTAAAACCTAAACTACACCACACCACTCCAAATCCCGAAGACAAATTTCCCGAAACCTACTGCGGAGCCGGCGTTCCGGGATGCTGTCAAGTACGCGAAGTACCGAGTCACTGCACCGCACGCAGCGGACAAAGCGGACCTGAAAAACCCAAAGCCGCAGGTGCGAAGGTGTTGTTAACCATTGACGTGCAAGCACCGGATTCGCCATATACCCCAACAAGCTAAAACAACGATCCGCCGTCGCATGCTCCGTAGGACAGCGGCTGTACCGTCGTGGGTAGGATGATCCGAACCCTGTACAATCTCCCGACGCTCCTCTATTCGTAAGCATCCACGACTGCCGGAAAGGTAACAAATCCGCTCGACAATACCGACGCGCTCCCGACCTTATTCTTGGTTCACATGAAGTCCTCGTCCTCGTCCCCGTTGTCCTCGTACACGTAGTCGTCCAGGCCCGCGGAGAGCCCCTGCTTCCCCATGTTGAGCGTCTTCTTCACGCCCTTCTTCTTTTCCTCGTCTTCCTTCTTCTTCTGCAAACCCGACGACGTTCAAAACCGAGGACGTGTCGTTCAGGTTAGGTTGCGCGCGAACAATTATTTTTCCTCGCAGCGTCCATTCAAAGTTTGCAAATGGTGCCAAACTTGCAAAGGGCTTTAAGCCTGAGGACGCAAGGTTGATCCGACACGTCTTCCCCCGTTCCTTACTCAAGCCCGCCCCGGCCCTAACTTGCACGGCAGTGACAACACACCTTGGCCTTGTCGGACCGTACTCCTGCCAACGATGTCTCCACGTCCTTCACCTCCTCGGGCCCTAGGGGCTCCACCGCCGCCTTGACCAGAGCCTTCACGAACGCCTTGTAGTGTTTGGACTCCCGGTGCAGGACCACATGCCGCGCCACAATCTCGGCAGCAAACTCCTCAAACTCCTTCAGCGTCTTTGGCAAGAAACTTTCCAAGGGCTTTAGCGTTGACGCGTCACCAAAGAGCTCGCGAGCAGCGTCAAAGTCAGCCTGCTCCACAAGCCTGTGAATGTGCGGTGCGGGGAGGAGGGTATGAGCTGCATCGAAGCTCCGGACGGCAATATTGAGAGGGTAACGCACTGGTGTGCATGAAAGAAGCCTAGTATGCCGTCACACGTGAAAATGCAGTTCTTTGTTCCTGCGGCAGCGCCTGAACGGCGCCAGCTCTGGCCGTACAACTCCTGGTGTAACCCACATGGTTGAAACGGATAACTGCGTGGTCTATAGTTTAATTTGCGTCAATAGATCCTCATGCTAATCAGGGCCAGGGTGAATTTGGGGAAATAACCGACTTTAACGGACTTAACAAATAGAGCCTGTCGCAACCCACGGTTTACCCGTATTCATATTACTCACATGCGACGTCCTGCGGACACCTTCGACGCCATATTGGGCTAAAAATGACTTAACGGTCAAACCCTCAGCAAAACTCTGCACAAGCCTAAAGCCCTGTAACCCGAGACGCGGGAACGCACTTTTGTTGCCGAAGCTTCTCCGCAATTGGATCGTCAAGAGGGGTATCAATCACCACACGCTCCTCGCGGTACTTCTTTTCCTCCTTCTTCTTTGGCTGCAGGAATTGCAGGTGAAACCAGCTTGGTGTCGAAACAGCGCTCTATAATCACCACAGCCGCAATCCCCAAAGCTTAAAAGGGGGTCAGATATGCGCAAACTTGTGGAAATTGTGATCCAACTGCAGAAGCGGACGTCCTGTCACCTGTGGCGCTGGGACGCTGTGCGCCACGGGCGCTGTAAAGTTTTTATCCTCGTCTTCAAATTGTGACATGACAGGTCCATTGATCATCGCCAAAATGGCCTCGCCCTTGGTTTCAAAGGCCGGCGCCGGCTTAGCAGCCACTGACACTGGCTTTGACAAATCCGACTCAATATCAGCCGTCTCCCAATCATCTAGATCGTCAGCCATGTTTCCCCAATTAGTCGCTGAAGTTTAAAGGTTAGATTGGGGTAACTAAAGCAGTTAGCGAACAATTGTAGGGCGAGCACGATACAGGAACAGTCTGTATATCTCTTTTGCTTCTCAAGCTGTGGATGAACGGAAAAAACGGTATTTAGGATCGCAGCAAGCGGCAAGCGGCACGCGTACGGCAGCTAACATGTCCGCCGGCATTTCCTACTGTTTGCCATGTGGAAAAACCATATTACGATTTGTCACTCTAAAGCTTTAACCTGATTTCTCTGGCTTGCCGAACTTTAGCGCCTGTTGGACACCGACACCGAGCGTAATCACGCTGCCACCGGCGACGATCGCTCACGCAAAACCTAGGAAATCCACTACCGTAGTATGTATATCAACATTTAAGCGCATACACCCTCACTTGCTTTGGACGCGGTCGGGCGTCGTGACGGAACGCCATGGCGAGAGGCTCAGCACCCGAAGGGAGCCCAGTTGTGCCCAGCACAGACGGAAACATAAATGAAATTCAAAAGCCTGGAGAGGGTCCACCCGCTGTGCCGCAACCGGTGGACTATACCGACCTGTATGAGCGCATCAAGGACAAGCCTTGCCGTGTCGTTCAGATCAACCAGCAGCTGGAAGGGTTCAACGGCCGCCCATTTCGGACACGGTCAGATATTATAGAACGTGAGCTTGAGCCGATACACAAGGCACAGACGTTGTCGGAGGTGCACGAAGAGCTTGACGCTGCGGGCCTTCGCCTGAAGCAGTTGGGAGTCTTTAGCCATGTGGAGTTCGTTGCGCACGAAGAGCCGCTGGTGCGTTTGTCAGCTCCTCCACGTCCTCAGGGGCGCTAAGAAGAAGCCAGAGGGGACATGTACAGGAGCGAGGGGGTCCTAGCAGGGGGTCGTAAATGTGCATCGAGGAGGCTTACCAGACTTTTTCGCTTGACCTTCCATTTTAGCCCGTTCCCGTTTAGCCCCAAAGGAGAGGGTTCAGGATTGACACAATCGGCACAAAGCAAACCGCGCACTACATCTGTAAGGGGTCTGTGCCGACGACGGCCCGCAGGACGACCCCTCGGCTTGCACGGTCGACGTGCACCTGGAGGAGACCAACTGGTACAAGATCCGGGCAGCGACCTACGTCGAGGACAGCGAGCGCACCTTCGAGCTGGGGGCATCACTAACTAACGCGCTGGGAAACGCCGAGCACCTGGGCGCGAATTTCGAGTATGGCACCGAAAATAGCCACACCGCCAGCGTGTCGTACAGGCAACCACGAGCGATGGGGCTCCCCTTCCTGGTGCGTCTACGCCAGAGGCTTTTCGTCCTGAGAGGCCGTCCGCTTCTCTACATATGTACATACGTACATACATACAAATGCATATATTGTATGTATCTCAGTCGTGATGGTTTACAGCCCCGGTGTCGAGTGGGCGGCAGGCTGCCGCGGAGCTAGCTGCTCGCTCAGAGCAATCATCCGCGTGGATTGTACTTTCCCCTGTGGGAGCCTGGGGCCTCGCCCAAAGACAAGAACTCAGGGCGGCGGAGCGAGAGAGCCTTGGGAGGGACAAAGACCGGCAAAGAGTAGACAGATGATGACTGACACTACTCTCAAGTCGTAACGTTGCACGGCAACAACCCCCTACTGCCTGAGGCAAACCTCTACTTATGATCGTTTGCCCCATGTATCATCTGACTGATTGCGTGTCGTAGGTACTTGTGTGTGAGCTCCCCTGGGGGACATCAGCATCATGTACGGTTGGCTCTCCACGTGCGTTTAGCTCCCCCCCCTCAACCCCTCGACGCAAAGGCTGGCACCCTAAGCTTTTTCTTTCGGACTCTTTCCTTGTCCCTTTTCCATACGATGTGTATGCGGAAAATTGCGGAAGTCCCGGGGCAGAACTGGGTTGTCGAGAGACGCAGCTCGTGGCGGTCACATGATCAGCGCGTAATGTATATGTGCCGTGCAGCGTTACGTCACGGGACATAGATGCTTTCCATCTGCACTTGTTTTTCAATGTGTTTACAAAGAGAGTCCTGCACCTGCAAGATGTGCTCGTGCTGCCACTACCTGTTTCTCCCCCTCCTCACCCCCTACTCCCCCTTCCATCAGTTGGAGCTGCGGGGCTCCCAGTTGTTCCGCAACAACCAGAAGGCTTCCTCGTACACGGAGCAGCTCCGGGGTGCCGTGCTGGGGTTCAAGAGGTGAGTTGACACCCGCTCGTGGTCCGGGAAAGGGTTCGGGCTGATCTCCTGCTTCCTTCGGGTCGGGCGGTGCACCCATTCCCTTCCTTCGGGTCCTGACCCGAAGGTGGTGGCGCATTGTACTGGAAACAGTTGAACGGCACAACACAAGACAACCAGGAGTGTGTACGTGCATGAACATGTGGGGCTCAGGATGAATGAATGGATGTGTCTGGGGGTGCGGGAGCGGTTGTGATGATGGCGAATATATGGTCGCGTATCCAAATGACAATGCCGTTCTCATCCGCAGCTTGAACGGCCGACACACCTTGGAGTACGAGCTAGGGTGGCGGAGACTCCTAGATCCCTCCAGGTCGGCGTCCAGGGCGGTCGTGGCGCAGGTGAGGGTGAGCAGGTCCCTTGCCGGGCCTTCAGGGGGGATAAGGCTGCTGCTGGCTAGCTAGTGGCATGAGGACTTGGGTTGTGTCCTATGCGGAGGTACGCGGAGACACTTGCATACATGCACCAACGCCCGCCTGGACTGCGCCTCAACCCCCATTCCCGGGCAGATGGGCGACTTCCTGAAATCCGCCCTGCGCTACACGGCAGTAGCTGACCACCGCGACTTGGGGGCGGGTGGTGCAGCGGCAGCACTGGGAGGCGCGGGCTGGGCCGTCAAGTCGACGACGGAGGTAGCGGGGCTGGTACCGCCCAGCAGCAGTGGCGCCGGGGGCAGCAGCCTGGGCACTGGTGGTTATTGCGGTGGTCCGGTGGACAGCACACTGCGGTTCGTTCGCCAGCAGGTGGACCTGGTGGCTAATGTGCCCATGGACGATACTGGGGCGGTGGTCTTCAGTCTGGGGCTGTCTGCAGGTATAGGGATTGAATGATCTGTGTTGTGTGGGGAAACCAGTCGCCATTGAGCGTGAAACCGTGGGTGGGTCAGTTCCGGAGCGTGGACTGGATTGTGCTGGAGCTCAAACGACGAGTTATTCAGCAGTGCTGGTTGTTGTCCCCGCTGTGTGGCGGTGCACAGGTCTACTGTTGCCATGGGGGGAGGGAGCTCTGTCCCGGCCCTCGTGTATTGCGGACCGTTTCTTCCTGGGAGGGCCTTCATCCCTCCGAGGCTTCAAGTACAAGGTGAGGAAGGGGGAAGGGGTCGGGAGTGCCAGGAACGGAACATTCATCCATCCAGAATACATCCCCATATATGTATGTATATATGTATGTATGCCTTCATGAGCCCCCATTATTTACCTCTCTAGCCCTCCGCGGTCGCCGTCCTCCGCGTGACGGTGGACTTGCAGACTTACACGGAGCGGGTCTTATGCTACTTGTACTGCATGCGCACCTGGTTGAACTGGGTTTCGAGTGTAACCCGCCTTGACCTGGCTATGATATGTGTGGCTATGTATGTGTGTCTGTGCGTCTTCCGGTCGCTGTCATCTCCTCAGGGTGCGGGTCCTTCCGACGTGCGGCGGCCGCCAGCGGGCACATCCCGGGGTGAGCAGGCGCAACTTAGCGGCCGACGGGATGCGCTAGGAGGAGACGTATACACCTCCATCTTTGCATCGGTGGGTACCTGTCGTCGCTCTCTGTGATTGTTATGTTTGTGCTTATGATTGTGCAACGTAACGTGGTCTTGTCTTCCTGAACCCCTAATGTCCTTCCCCTAACCCCCTCCCTCTCGGAGCGCAGCTCATGTTCCAGTTGCCGCACCCCGCACTGAAGCTGCTCAACCTGCATGGACACGCGTTCGTGAACGGGGGCAACGTGATGCAGCTGTCAGGTCGGTAAGGGCGCTCCTGGACGTTCTCCTCCCCGTGGGAAGTTCCCTTCCGTTGACTCCCGTTCGCATATTCGAAATTGTTTCCTCGACTTCCCCAACTGTGCGAAACTCCTTTTTCCTGCGCCTCCTGGCACCGCCGCACCCTCTTCTTTCCGGCAATCAAGCGCCTTTCTTTCTCCCTTCTGAAACGCTCACGCGCAACGCATCCGTCCCCTCTACTTGCTTACCACCCACACACCACAACACCTTGCGCACGCCGCACAGGCACGGGTCGCGCTCCCGCGACGTTGTTGTCCGACTTCGGTTCCACCTTCCGGTGGTCGTGTGGCACCGGCCTGGTGGTACCGACACCCTTGGGTCGCTTCGAGGCCAACTACTGCGTCATCTTGTCGTCTCAGGAGCACGACCGGGTCCGGCGGGGAATCCAGCTGGGTTTCGCTGCAAGCAACATGTAGAAGAGAGCTGCTTGCGCGAGAAACGCGCATACCAGCGTATCCATGCGTTGCGAACTTGGCGTTGCTTGCAGTCGCATGGGACGTTGCGGATGAGGGGGCTAAGGCATACATGCTGTAGTCAGAATGGTTCGTGTAAAGGCCTCGGGGGCCTCCGCGAAAGTGGCTCAAGAAAATGTGCGGGTGAGCGATGATGTCGCTAAGAAGGACGAGGAATTGAATCCTGTGTGTGTGTGTATGTGGAACGGTTTAGGGGTGATCTAAACGTGTAAAAGCAGCAAGAGGCCTCTCACCCCGACGTGACTAAAGAAACTCTTCCGTGACACAGTCACCCTATCGCAGCAGCCTTACATCCCAAAGAGCCATGGGGCCATGGCAACCACACACCCCCAAGTAACGGTTAGAGCTCGCAACACGCCGCGCCGCGACATGACATGGTATGCCCACAATGTTCACTACCATCAACACAAAGCATCAAACACATTGACCACCTAAGGTGCTTAACCGATCCGTACCACATCATACCCTTAGACCTCCATTCACGGGCTATGTGTAACACAAACGTCCTTCAGTCGGACATCGCCCAACAGCAGCAGCAGGAGGACAAGCCGCAAAGCATCCATCAAGTCACCAATCCACCACCTAAGGTCCCCATCGCCGTTATGCGTTATACACAACAACCTTCCAAAGCCCGGTGGCCTCTGCTGACACCTATAGTCGAGCTGGTTAAGAGAAGCTCACAAAAGCACATAAACACAGTATGCATGCAAGCTCACACCCCCGTGTATTGCTGTCCTCCAACCCTGATGTCCAACGCATACACCTGGTTACCACCCTCCTCACTCGAACTAAGGCCCTAAGGCATAACCTTCCCTTAACACTCCACCTAGCCATGTGCCGCAATGCACGTTACCGCGCGCATGTGGGTCCCGCGGGCCCGATGCGAGACCCACCCTCACTACCGTTCCGTCCGTACGCCGCCACATGTACCGCTACCGTACAGTGCTGCGCCTGTTACCAGGCGCTTCTCCTCGTCCTCGACCGTCGAGCTGCTGCTGCGATGCCGGCGGTGTCCCTCACCTCACCTGCGGACCAGCAGCCCATCATGTGCGCCTGCTGGTCCTGTCGGCCGCTGCAGCGACTTGGGCTGCTAGTGCTGACAGGCTTCCTTCGGCGCTGGTCCCACACAGCCGGTGTGTTTCGTGTCTATGTTTCTCTCGCCCTTCTCACACGCGGGTTACCAGGAATGGGCTTAAGGACCGCCCTCACCCGCCAACAGGCCCATAACTCCCTTCTCCCCTCCGCCCTCACTTTCCCCTCACAACCAGATCGAGCGAGTATCAACTTGCTAAAAGTCCCGACCGGCCATCAGCTTAGTCCAGACCGTCCCATCAGCTTAGTATCAGCCTAGTCTATGACCCAAACCCAAAAGTCTTCCCTCGTCTCCATCCCTCCCTCAGCGCTGGACCGGTGTAGTCATGACAATGCCACATTCCATCGAGGCATCATGGCAAGGGGGCACGGCTCTTTCGGGGCCCTTAAGCCCCTTTCAGCCTTCGCCCCTCCTCGCTCGAGGTTGCCCTCCATCTCTCATCCCCAGTCTCTACCTGCGCCCCAGCACAGGCACAGTCTCCCCCCGAACCGCCTCCTGGTCCTCGAATTTGAACTTGCTGGCGTCCCAGACCTCGTCAAAGTTGGGCAGCTGCGCTCCCGACTCGTTCATTCCCTGCTGCTTCTTGACCTGGAACCGCTGCCAGATCACCACTGCCAGGCCGCTAATGAACACGACGGCATGAACCATATCCGCCAGGACACCTTTTAAATGAGGGGTTGGGAGGGGGTGGACAGAGTGCAAATCGAGATCTAAGGTAAACGGCTGACAGTTAAGAAGTGTTTAACGACCAACTGTATCCATGACGGGGGAAAGCGGATGGGTGGGACGGCCGCGCGGGAAAGGAGAACACGTGGGACTGCGGTCGTGGGCATTCGGCGTGTCAAGGGCGTCGCAGCGGGTGTTGCAGACGGGACGCTGGGCTGCCGTGCCGTGCCATGCTGGCCCTGTGTACCGTGTGGCTCTTCCCTGGACTGCTAAAGCGCAGCCGTGGGCCCCCCCTTCTATGGACTCACTGTACGGATCTTCCCGGTAAGACTCCTGCCAGTCTGTGACGACGGAGATGCCCTGCAACAGCCGCTCCGCTCCACACAGCACGGTGAAGGCCAAGGCCCAACCCTCATAGATTTGCCGCTTGTAGAGCAACACAAACTGTGGAACTAGAGCCACGACTTCCAAGTATACGCTGAACGAATGACAAATTTCGATGATGAGCTTGACGCGATTGAGAAAAATGGCCAATATTAAGCAGGGCAGAATTAACGCGCCACGTGGAAACGTGTCCAGGTCAGCATCGTAGGTTTGCGATGCTGGAGAGTAGCGCATAAGAAGGACAATGGCGAGGGCGACGACGAGGTGAAACACCTTGACGATCGTGTTGGCCAAGGACACATAGAGATACAATAGGTCGAGGTAACGAAAGATGAAAATGATTAAGAATAGCTCTTGCGTAATCAAACTAATGCCCCTGCAGTTCTTGTCCCACAACAGTTTCCACAGCAGCAACTTGCGAGAGAGGACATGCAGAATGCCGCCCCCTATAAGGGCAGCATCCATTGAAAATGGTTGTATTGGCATGGCTCAACTGGCCCCGATGACCCTGCCAGTGCTGCTACAAGTGCCCGTAAATCAGACCAATGCTGCGACGTAAGTTGTGAGCCTATAGCTCTGAAACAAATACGGTCAGCTACGCGCTCTATCGGGACATCTCATCACATCCCTTCGGACTGTAGGCAAGTGCGAAGTTTTGGCAAGGGTACGGAAGCACCGTACGGGGAATTCGTTGTTGGGAGCTTGAATCGCAAGAGTCAAATTTTCATTTTCCAAGCGTTTTCCACAATATCATCTTGGGCATCAAGGGCATATTGACTCATTGCTTGAAATCCACCGTGTTACCCCCAGCACGCAATACTATTAACTAGGCTTCGCGGAGACCGCATGCGATTAGGCGACATGCCGCTTAAGACACATCTCCACACAAATCAATCTCATAGTAATCATCGTTGTCCAGGCTTACGGCAATACAGCCGGCCGCGCGATATGCGCTTGCGGGCGGCCCGGCGACTGCCTGGCAGCAGTGGCAGCGGCAGCGGCAGCAGCCCCACCAAGGGCGGCCTTCGATCCCAACCCAAATCTTCTCGAAAATCCGTGGCACCATTGAACCCAGCCTTGTCGCAAAACCAGACGCCCAAGTCCGATACCGAGGACCCCGTCGAAGTACCGAGCGTGGGCTGGATGTGGCAAGTGGGTGGCAGCGGCGGCGGAAGCAACACCCCAATAACTGCCACAGCAACATCCCGTCCAATGCCGAGCGCCATATCAACCGTTGCAAATCTTTACGAAGACCGGATTAAAGCCAAGAAGTAAGTGCCTTGAACTTCGGAGCTAACTCGTGAGAGCACGGGTCGAGCGCGTAACGGGTCGTACGGGGGTTGTGGACGACTATATGGCAGAGGATGAAGACTTGGGCCTAGTTGGATTCCGCTCCGCTCGGGGAGCGTCCCTCTGATTCCGGAGGTCCCTTAGCGCCCCCGGGTTGTGCGACCTGCACCGCATCCTTGTAAACCGGTGTGTGTGGGGGGGGGAGGGGGGGGGACTCCGCCATCCGCCTCGCACGGGCCCCCGGCCGGGGCCCCCTTCTGCCCTCTGCATTCGATCCACTGCTTTCTGCCCCTCCCCTCGATGACACAACAAGATCATCTATGTAGCCTAAAGAAGCTACTGTGTACTTGTTTCCTCTCCGTCCCTTTTTCCTGACCCCTTTCTAGCCCCGCGTTGAGCGCGGAGGTGAGGGAGGGGTAAGGGGGAGGAGATGAGCACCGATGACTCGCAACCTGAACTCACTCGTCTCATCTAATTTCCCCTAGCAGCGCCCTGGCATCCCTTAGCCTCGCTTTCCAGTTCCACACCCATTCCGTCGCTGCTTTTGTGGCGGCAGCAGTAGCAGCGGCAGATGCCAGAACTACTACGGCTGCCATCAGTAGCAGCGGCAGCAGTAGCAGCAGCAGCAGCGTGTCGACGCTGTTATCCCCCGTGTCTGACCGCATCAGCTAACGACGCCATAACTCGCTGACTTACAGCTCACTTCCTGGCCAGCATCCCCTCTTAGATTTCGCCGCCACCACCGTCCCGTCACCTCCTTCCACTCCCTTCCCCTCTGCTCCCTTGGGTAGATCTCTGGGTCAGAATTTCCTGACGGATGATGCCGTACTCCAGGACATTGTTGCGGCGGCCGGTGTGGGGCCACAAGACCTGGTGCTAGAGGTGCGGATGTACTGCTACTGCCGTGTTACTGCTACTGCGGCGGCACATGTCATCCCGATGGTTTAGGTGCTACTGCTGCTGCCACTATTTGTCGGGTGGCCTTGCGACACCATATGTGTGTATACCACTACATGTTGAGATGTCCATCTGTATATATGCCTGTCCGCCCAGGTGGGGCCTGGCACCGGCAACCTCACGAAGCACCTGCTTGCTAGCGGCGCCGGTGTTACGGCGGTGGAGAAGGACGACACGCTGTACGGCAGACTGCAGAAGGAGTACGGCGATGTGGGTTGGTGCGTGACGTGTGTTTTGTGGTCTTGAATGTGCCCGGGGGGCTCCCTCGCGGACTTTGTGGGTCCTGGGGTTCGCCGGTTTCATTGCTCGAGCAGCACCCATCCTTTGAGATTGGACACAAGGAAACACCCCTTCAGCCATTTCGACGACGACCAAGACCACCAATACTCTACCGCTATGACTGCCACTCCCGCTGCTACTGCGTCACCTCAACCATGTCCCGGGCATCATCATATTCCTGACTCCCTTCACCGCCTCCAAACGGCCGCCCCTTCAGGTACCCCGCCTTACCTTGATACACGGAGACGCACTCAAGGTGGGTACAGACAGACAGACAGGCAGACAGACAAACGTAAAACTTCAAACACTCCGTTTATACAGAGGGGCCCCAGGGCCACCAAAAGACTTTTCAAGACACAGTTAAGACAACTCTAACGAACATAACGGAAAGTCGGCCGAAGCTTTTTCTGTGCCTGGGCCTGGGCCTTATTTTCAGATGATTGCATGCTTCTTGAGAGGCCTCACGCGTACCTGTGCATGTGTATGTATGTATGACTTAGATTACACTGTATGTATGTATGTATGTGCGCGTGTGTGTGTGTTGGGTTCGGGGTGAATGCGCAGGTAGGTCTGGAGGACATCATCCGCGGCATGATGCTGCAACAAGACCGCCAAGACCCTGCGGCGTCGTCAGAGTCGGTGTCGTCAGCTGAGTCAGCGCTCGCGTCAACGTCAACGTCTGGTGCATCCAGCCGGGGTTACAAGCCTGGTTCTTCCGCAGCAGCCGGCGGCCGCAAAGTCAAAGTAGTAGCTAACCTGCCGTACAACATTACTAAGGACTTGTTGACGTTGCTGCTGCCGCTGGGCGACTGGATCTCCGATTTGCATATCATGATCCAGCACGAGGCCGCGGTACGACTGACGGAACACACGCCAGGTGTGCGCTGGGTGGTTGGGTGGCGGGGGGGGGAAACGCGCTGTAATGATGTTGTTACAGGGTGGTTAAGCTTCACCAGCGGCCCCCTTTCCCTTGGAGGCAGTTCCCTGCTCTCCCCTGCGAGAGGGGCACCCTAATCCGCTCGCCCCATCCAACTTCAGAATGTGCTCCTTGGGTTCGGCAACTCACCACCAGCATCCAACCAAATCTAGCAGATCAACGGCGCCACACTATCATGTCTATGAGATCAGCTGGGGATATCCTGTCTGAGCAATGTCGTCATGTCCCCGCCGTCCCTAAGTCCTGGTCTTAAACTGATGTGAGTATGGTATATGTGTACGTAGCCAGAGCCCTCATTCATCACCCGCAAACATCAACACCCGACGTCAAACGCCCATCTCTCTTCTGTGTGGCCGTCACATTCACAACCACCATGACAACTGCCACCCAACGACCCAACGACCATAACCGCAACCAACTCCAGGAGGTCCCGAATGGAGAGCTGCCAACATCCGAACCCTTTTCTACTGCCGACCCAGGTACGGCAGGATACCCCCCTCCCGCTGCAGTACAACCCCAGGAGTAACCGAGGTTTCCCAGCAGGAGGACTTTGGTTGCACATGGATAGTTCCTTTTTTCTTTTCTCGTGTTTAGTGATGATGATGGTGGTGGGATAATAGTCTTTAGATTCTTTTGCGTTTTTACCTTTTGGACGTACAGCCCTAGACTGCAGGCCCTTGGGGCGCCAGGTATGTATGGGGCCCCCTCCCATGTTACATCTTAAAAATTGGGTAGTAACGCAAATCAAGGTGTAACACACACAAAATTGATCCTCCCATCCTGCTGCAACACTGCATGTTGCTGCCCAGGCATGGGGGAGGATGGGCGGGCAGGGGCAGGAGCAGGTACGGGAGGGGGGGCCCTCGTTCAGGAAAGGACAGGAAAGGAAAGGAAAGCAGCGGTCGGGTCGACAGACAACAGCAACTCCACCTCCAGCATGATGGATTGAGCAGCGTGTCCTTGGTTCAACTGTGAAGCAATGCCGGTGGCTGTTGTCGTGCAGGTACCGCTTCCGTATTTCCCGCCTCAAGTACGATCCCGTACCCGGCGTGGACGGTGCATTGGTTACCTTTTCTCTGATCCCGCCCAGCGCCCGCCCTGCCGTACCTTCCGAGCGCGCATTCCACTCGCTAGTCGTCAAGGCGTTTTCGGAGCGGCGCAAAAAGATGCGCAACAGCTTGCAGCCGTTGTACGGCGCTGAGCAGGTACGAGGTCTGCAAATGTGTATATAATATCCGGACGACAACAGTAGAAAACTCAAATTTGCTCCGAACAACTCCAATTTGGCCCTTAGTAAGGCACCGACGAACCCGCCCGCCCACCCTCCTCCCTGCGCAGGTGGAGGCGGCGCTGTCCGAGTGCGGCCTCAACGCGGATAGTCGCGCTCAGGACCTGAGCCTGGAGCAGTTTGTGGCTTTCAGCAGGCAGCTGCACAGCATGTCGGTGCAGGAGGGGATGGGGCTGCTGGCGGGAGCAGCAGGGGGGGGGGGGTGGGCAACAGGATCCACAACACGAGGATGAAGACGGCCGGGACGGCCGGGACGACGGTGAAGGTCTGTTGTTGGCGCATCAGTAGCAGCAGCAGCGGCGGCAATGGGAGGAACATCTGGTCAAGAGCGACATTTGGGGGTCAAAATTGGATTTGCAGATGGCGGGAGACAAAGACAAGCGCCATCCACAACTCCAGCAGCCATTGCTGCTACTGTTGCTACTGTTACTGCTGCTGCAGCTGCTGCTGATGATGATGATAATGATGATGAAATTTGTGACCATGACTTGTATTGTTTTCACCTCCCTGTTGTTTCCACGGCACGTGATAGTACGTTTTGGTTTTCAGCCAAACACACCAGCCAACCACGACTTTTTGTGTGGGGTCTTGTTTTAAGGTATTATTATAAACCAGGCAAGGTCTCGATCGTTCAGCATTATACACCACGACGTCGCCATGGCGTGTGCCGTACCGAGGTACGACAAATCGTGATTAAGATTGATGTATTTTGCCCAAGACAAGTTTGAAGTCGTCTTGTGGCTCATTACCACAGGAGCGCCGTACTTCATTCTTAGGGTTTATTGTTCCTAAATCAGTCAGTTGGTGTTTTCGTTGTATCAATTACAACGGTCACGATGATCGCGACGCAGGCCATTCAGCCACAAATTTCCCGTACAGCCGTTGACATGTACGACGTGCCGCACCCTCAACATATGCTCATATCATCTCGTACAGAGACCAATACATGATGAAAGTATTCTTCCAGAAACCTCCTCCCATACGTTGTAGCCACAAACCGTAAATTGCAGGGATGTAACCAATGACCAACTCTCCACACAGCGTTTCTACGTAAATGCTTATCCATTTGCTTGACCCTTGTGTTCGTACATTCGTACGGAAGTGAATGACACGTGTACGACACAGATACATTCGATATGACATGAGTTTTGAGGTATAACCACAACTACGCACAGCTCTGCCTGTATTAAATTTCCGCTGACACCTGAAGAGGGCCCACGGCCTTAAGAGGGCGCCCGACACCCTGTAAATCCAACAACACAAACACACACACCCCTTGCCCCCCGCTTTTCTCTCCCCCCCCGCTCCCCTACCTATTAGTCTATTGGTCCTACCTGATCCTACCTCCGCCACACGTTGCTGTCGTACTGCCTGCCTCCTCAACCCCCTCCCTGTCCCATTCTAATCGCCGCATGTACCGACTATCACCAATTTCCACGCCGTACTATTTTCCAGCCCTCATTGTTGCGCCCGCGCCTCGCCTCGCACACATACATACATACACGCACTTGCGAGCTGACCAGGAACTAAGTTGAGGCGCCGTTGACCTGCTAGATTTGGTTGGATGCTGGTGGTGAGTTGCTGAACCCAACGAATACATTCTGAAGTCGGATGGGGTGAATGGATTAGGGTGCCCCTCTAGCAGGGGAGAGCAGGGAACTGCCTCGGGAAAGGGGGCCGCAGGTGAAGCTATATCACCCTGTAACAACATACATACATACATACATACATACATACATACATACATACATACATACACACATACATACATACATACATACACGTGCACACATGCACACACGTCTCGCCCATTACCGTCATGACCCACATCACCATCGTCACCATCGCGGTGACGTGGCTCCCGGGTTGTGCAACGTGGCAGCTGGCGGCGGCATCAACGCTGCAGGCGTTACGACGGGGAGAAGCGGCGCAGCGGGCCCCCTGCTGCGCACGCCACTCCCGCCAACCTCACCACCATCATCTCCACTACCGCCAGCTGCGGCTTCGGCTGCCGCAGTCTCCGGGGCGGCCTCCTCGCTTTCCTCCCCGCCACCTGCCGCCGCCGCCGCCGCCGCCAGCGGCAGATCCTCTGCACCAGCCGCAACAGGGCTGCCGTACGGCATCCGCGGTGACGCAGACCCCGGCGGCGGGGGCGGCGGCAGTACGACACCGGTCAAGGGAGGTATGTTGACGGGCGGCGTGCGCATGGGCGGCCCGTTGTAGGCGGGTCGGCTGGCGGTGGCCGCTTGCAACAGAGCATCGCCTACGTTTGGGGCCAGACGGCCGCCAGCGGCTAGACCGTTGATGTACGCAATCAGTGGCGGCTGCGGGGGGTACGATGTGCCGTACGCTAGGATGGGCTTGCCGTCGGGTGTGGTAGGCCAGAGTGTCACGGTCGCGGCGGCGCCACTGCCATTAAATTGTCCCGCCGCCGCCGCCGCCGCCTCCTGCTTGATCTGCTCCTTTCCCAGGTCCGAGAGTGCGGTCACCGGGGTGCGGTCGGCGTCTCTCGCGCGGCGGCGCAGCAGCCAGCGGAGCAGCCAATAGATCACCTGCCAGGGACGGCAGCGGCACAGTGGCAGCAGCAGCGGGAGCAGAGTCGTACAATACCCCAGCCGTACATGACGTCAGCACTGCAAATACTCAAGTGGGCTGCATAGGAACGGCTGGCGGGATGATGCGTCTCCAGGATGTGCGTATGTATGTATGTATATGTCACATCAGTAATAAGGAACAGCGGAAGAGGAATTTCTTCTCCCGTACAAATATGCCAATAAAGCAGCAACATGAGAGGGAGGGGGAGAGAAAGAGGTGGCGACGCAGCAAAGTAACACCCCTCCATTCCGCACTCATCTGGACTTGTCGGGAAAGAAACGCCCTCGTTCCCCCCCGGCCACGCGCCCATTAGAAGTAGCAGTAGTAATAGCCATTACAGCGAGCCCCAGGCCCCAAGGGAATATAACCCATGCGCAACAGCAAGGAAGTTGGTCATAGCACCACCAAACCATCCCAACCACCGTAACCACCTCATGACCCCACACGGCCAGCCGAAGGCGCGAATGAACGGCCTACAACAGAGAGCAAGATGACCCCAACCAACCGCCAACTGCCACCTGCCAACGGTCAAGCTCACCATTAACAACCCTGTGAAGCCCAGTATGGACCAAATGATGGCCATGGTCTTCCAAATCGCCCAGTCCGGATGCCTTGTCGGTGGAGGAGGGGGCCCCGGGGATGTGGCTCCCGAGGAGGACGAAATTGCTGTGTTGTACCCACCATCGGCAGTGTGATGACGGCGTTGTGACGCGATGTAAGGGTTTCCGTAATAAAAGTGAGAGAAAGGGCCCACCCGTAAGCACGAACGGCGCAAGTTATTGTCCGGATCGAATGGTTAGGTAGTTATATGGCTGAGTGTGCCTCTCCCCTTAGTCCAGTGTTCAATGTAGGGCCCTCTTTCTTCAGGTAAGATTTTAGAGAGATTAAAAAGTAGCCAGTGTACCTCCTCCTCCTCCACCTCCAGCTTCCTCCTCCTCCCTCCCCGCCCTGTCACATGACGTACCCTCAATGTCCAAATCGCACAACGCCGACCCGCTCGCCCCGGAAAGAACCAAACACACGGTCGCACTTGCCATCCCTCCTACTCCTCCTCCCCCGCTCTGTACGGCGGCGGTGGCGGCGGCCGCCGCCGCCAGGCTCCTCATGTCGCAGTACATGCTGCGGGTGCACGACATGGCCGCGTCGCCGTCCATGGGAACGCACACGCCGTACCCCTGGCATGACTGTGGCCGTTGTTTTTTTTGTGTGTACGGCCGACAATCCATACACGGGACGGAAGCGTGCGTGTGTGTGGGGTGGGTGGGGAGGTTGAGGGGTGGGTTGAGGGGTTGAGGGCAGTTTCAGAGTAGGGATGCAGAGGCAACGCGGGAGGCCCGTCTTTCCGTTGGTTCTGCTGTTCAGCTGGTTGGCATGGAGGTGAGGGAGAAAGAAGGGATGTAGAGGGAGCATTGAAGTGAAAGTCCTCAGTCGACTGACTTGCCGCCGTTAGGATTGTTTTTTATTGCCGCCGCTATGATATCCGTGATTTCTCAAATCATCCCCTCCCCGGGTGCTGGAGTCCCTATTGCCGCACATCACATGGCTGGCTCCCAGGTTGGATGGCGGTGAAGCTGTCGTACGACCCTGGTCGCCGTACCGTACCTTGTTAGATGCCACGAAGGCGGATATGTTGGCATCACACCAGGCTCTGTAACGCTGCGGGTAACATCACGGGGAACGCCGGTGGCCGGAAGCGAGGATGAGTCTAACTGAGGGTTCGTTAGCGCTTTGTCTCGGGTTGGTCGGGAAACAATAGCTTTCCCGAATGGCTTCTTGACCATTGCTGGGCTATTTAACCAACAAGTGAGCTTGTGTCTTCTTACGTGTATGAAAATGTTTTTTTCAAATTATTTGAATGTGTCAGCATTAAAGAGTCACGTTTGAGAAAGCGAGCGAAGCAAAAGTTAGATAGGCAGATGTGCGCGAGCGTGCCAGCTTCGGTCTGTATGCGTACCCGCTGTAATACCCCTGCGCCTTTAAGCTGCTTGATTATCAACACAGGTCGTGTAAGGAGTAACAATCTCTTACCTGTAGGCCGTAAAATCCACAGTACGTGCTGGGGGTATCGGCCGAAATGTTTTGCTGGGCGAGGAAGATTGCATGTGCTGGAGCTAAAAACGCCAGCAGAATCCCAGCCAGGTGAGACCAGACGACAGCAAATTCAATGGACATTACGTGACAGCACAGCCCTCAGAATCGGACCGCCAGTGATTTCATGCGTCACATGCGAATCCCCAGCAGCCATTTTGAAGGTTGAAGAGCTGAGGGTCTAAATTTAATCATGGGCATAGCTTGAGCTTATGATTAGTTATAATTACAGGCGATAGGCTAATAGAGGCTGCGGTCGCATATGCTTGACGGTTGAGGGTGAGATAGTAAGCGTGCTGACGAGCCAGACCGTCAAAGGCTGTGGCAATTATAGGATGAATTAAATGGATGAAACCAGCACAGCCACCGCTACAGGATAGAGCTACTGGCGTGTCTTTCGCAATTTGGACGAACTTGCAGCAGCCTTGCAAAAACATCGGACATGCCTCCCGGAACACTGTCATAATGTTATTCTTCTGTGAAAATATTATTTAGTGAAAAAGCATTTTGGCTCGCTGAGCGCTGAAGCTAGGCTGTGCAACTATCACATCAGGGGACTGTCGCGACCACGCTGCTAGAGGACAGACAGGGTTTCCGCGTCACTAATGTTTTGTGGCTAGATACTAAGGACAATGGGCTGAGCATAACGATGAAAATCCGGGATTTCGGGCAACCTATGGCAAACTTTCGTCGTATTGTCCAGGACGGCCAAAAGCTTAGATCGGATGTATTAAGCAAATTTATCCGGCTCTTGTGCCTGTGTTAGCCCCACGTTGCGCGGCCTATGTGCTGCTCACCTACCACCCTACCTGTAAATCCGGACATCAGCTGTCACCAAGAGGCAACCCAACGTAATGGGCCCTTGCTCGCAGTCCAACCCACGACCTCAAATCAGAGGTCCGTAAATTAAGCACTCATCAAGCGGCCGGACCTCGGGCCGGCTCTGTCCAAGCAACACAAACGGCCTTGCCACCAATATCCACCCACCCACCCCGCACGGGGCATGCACGTGCACGGGACGTCCCGATCCATCGGCCTAGTTGCGTCATGTCACGTTGCTCGTCGGGCTCTGCAGTTTAGTCCCCTTCCCACGAATAATTTGAAATGCGTTCCAATCGATCACGCGCTTTCGTCCGCACAAAACTGCTTCCGTATTCCGTACAAGACAACATGCTCGTTGTCCCAAACAGCTATCCCAATCCATTCAATGGACTTGGCGGGTACTTTTGGTGTCAAAGAAAGGCTTTTCCCTTTTGCCTCGGGGAAGAAGACGGCGATTGGTTGAGATTGGTTTTCACGTGAATGCGCCGCAGCGTATCCGGGACAAGGACACAAACCAAAACAAAAGAACTGCATGATTAAGGGCACGACCATGACATGGTACAGGCCCACACCTCGAAGTTCTTAGCGCTATATTCCATCATTCATAATCGCCAGCTTCGGAAGAAGACCTGATGACGATGCATCAGGGGGGAAGGGGGGACTGACTCTTCTGTACGGCAAGGAGTACGGACGTACGCAACCATCAAAAGCAAATGAAGCGGAACACTGACCCCCTGATAACACCTGCAATAATTGAAAAATAGTATATCGTATATAACAAACGTACCCGCTGTTGGGAGCACATGCCACACAAATCACACTACAAAGTGGAGACCTTGGTACACAGTACGGCAGTACGAAGCTTCAAGAGTCTGGGCAAAAATCTTAACAATAGCTTATATAATCTAAACTGGAGAAGCCATAGTACCTCCGATTCCTGAATCCTCTCAAACGGATTGTGGAACGGAAAATGCCCCTCCAATAAGACGCATGAGACATGACGCTTGAGGCGGAACACGCGCGCAGTACGGCAGCACTGTCGTATTTGTACTACACCATGTTTCCATTCGACCTTCGACGAATGCAGTTTTATACGGTGTATCCGTACAGCGACCAGACCCATCAGTACGAGCCAACCACGCTACAGCCGGGGTAGTGTAGGGGTTGCCGCAAAAATTGAGCGAACAGGAGGCGATGCGATGGTTTGGCAGCTCCCATAATTTGTCGCATGAACGATATCTGAAGCTACACCGCTCCGTCCTTTAGGCATGCATCGAAGGGCCCCCCTCCGCAAGGTCACTCGCATCATTCCGCCTCCTGAGCCTGTCCAAGACCTCAGCTATAACTTGGCAACCATACAACAGTATTGCTCGGACCTGCGTATCGAAACACCTCATCCTCACGTCTGGGGCAAACAACTTTAGCTTATCCAATTTTGTACTCAACGCGAACATAGCTGCTCTTGCTATGTCATACAACTGCTGACGGCAGGCCCAAAACGGCCGTTCTGGCCCATACACTAACCCCAGGTAACCCCGTGCACTCTCCTTAGCTGGTACGGCCTCACCAGCCAGCTTGAGCACATCACACGACGCTTGGACAGCACTTCTAGTATCGTTGTCGCTCGCGAAAACGAGGCGTTCACATTTCAACACATTGGGCCGCCCATCTCCAAACCATCACATAACATGTCCATAATTTTGAGCAGCTCCGCCATGCGCCCCCGTGTCGTTGCCAGAAAACTCATACTCGCTCAATTCCAACCTTTGGTGCACCCTCCTGCCGTGCCCTGGTGTTAACACCGTCATGCATATCGATGACGTCCGCAAGAGTTTCAATGTAAAGTCCAAACAACGCGGTTGGCAGCGGACAACCTTATTTCACACCCTGTTTTTACACAAACTCGGCCCCAGTCTTGCCATTCGTTTTGATGACCATTGTAACCTTGTCGTACGCCGGCATCAGCGACCGCAGCATGGACCCTTCAACCCCTCTCTCCTGCAAACGAAGCCAAATTATCTCCCGCGGCACCTTGTCAAACGCCTTCTCAAAGTCAATTTTTGCTCAATGATTAACGGCCGCTGCCCCGGTTGGCTGTGTGCCTAGCAGTAAGGTACTGCTTGACAAAAAGATGATGTGTGGTACCGGATCCTCTTCTGAAACCCGCATGGCCTCGCTGCCTCAGTGAGCGCGTCTCCCCCGTGCGAGCGAGCCTATCCAGGAGGACAAGCGCGTAACATTTCGCCAAGGCGCCCCCTACTGCTATGCCCCGGTAGTTACTCGGCATGTCCTCGTCCTTGTAAATTGGGGTGACGGTAGCTGTAAACTGCCGTGGAAAGTCCCCAGTCACCCTGATGTGTTCCAAAAGCACATGCAGCACCGGAACAAGCTGATCCACTCCCCGCCGTCGCCTGCCCCTACCACTACCCGACACAGAGCCTTCCTCTTCTCGAGGCAAACGCGCACAGCGGTAGCACTCCGACGGCGCTACTTCCAAGCCTGCTGCCTTACTATTAGGCAGCCAGTCAACAGCACGTGCGACTTCTTCCAGTGTGAAGGGGGGGTCTAGGATTTCTGCTGTCTTCGCAGTCCTGCCCAAACCCGAGTGGGATGTCCGCCATTCCTGCCCCTCTAGGCATTGCCCAAAGTTAGTGCAGTTCAAAAGCCGATTCGCCCCCTCGGGGCCTGTCTCCCCCACACCTGCGTTTAATAGCACAGCAAAGTGTTCCCTGAAGACCTCAGTATCATTCTATCGCACATCGCTCCCTCAACTTCCCTCCTAAAGCCCGCCACAAAGCTCGTTGGTCATGCCGGCACTTGGCCACAGAATCTCTCATCCTGCCCTCCTCATATGCCGCCGCTTTTGCATGTCTTTTTGCCCGGTTGTAATCCGTCCGCACGTGGCAATAAGCCGCCCAGTCCAGCACATTTTGCTGGACTGCCCGGTGTACGACAAAATCAGATCTGATATGGATTTCCCACGCTTCGGGCATATGAAGGACGCTATGAAGTGGGAACCTGAACGTCTGGCAAGGATGCTGGAACGTATATGGTCCCACCGCAACTCTATCGTTCCCTTTGGTCGTTGGCATCCTTTATCACTTGCTTTGTCTGAAGTGCGGGGTAGGATGGTGATTATACGCGATCTGACAGCCATTGAGCCATCGGCTCGTATTTGGGCGGTTTGCAGGTACGGGGAACGCACCCACGACCATGTAACGCACACACACACAACCAACCAACCAACTGGCTAACCAACTAACCAACCGCGGACTCCAAGATGGCGCATATTAGTAATTTCCATGGCACAACAACACACAGACACAACATAAGATACACGACATACATACACATCTGTGGCTTGCCTTGTGTTGGCTGGTGAACGGGGCTTTCAGTCCCGAGTACGCAGCACCCTCGTGGTCCTGCACCTGTGGCCCCTCACCCCCCCCTCTCCCCTCGGCGGTCGTTCCTGTTGGGGTATACGGTTATGTGCCCCTGGCCAGCGTCAGGCCCGGATCGTTATGTAACCGATACACATACACAGACACACACACATACACATACAATGCAGCACGCAACACACGACACACAACTTCATGTCCCTCGCGTGTGACCTTCTTCCGGTATCCTTCTTTCCTTTCCTTGTGCATACTGCAATACCTCCTTTCCTTTTGCCACCTCGTACACCTCGTACAGCTTGTACAGCTTGTACGGCTTGTACACTGATGTAGTCACGCCTAAGCAGACACATACATACATACATACATACTTAAGAGACCGTCGAATTTTCACTTTCTACTCTTTGTCCACCTTTGCAAATGCGATTAATATATGAAAAGAGGCCCGCGCACGGGGCCAGCTTGCTGTACGACGGACACGTACACATCTTAACGCCGTAATCTTCTAAATAAGCCCGCACCCGCCTCCCTTTTATAAAGACATACATACACACATACGTGAACTTGCTTGTGCAGAGGCACTGAAATAGAGACAGCAATCGGAGACACTATCCCACCTTTTCCCAACTCCCTGCACGTGTGGATGAATCGGTTCGAACCGGAACGTCGTACAACCCAGGAATGGAATGAAGTGAAGGGCATGGGGGAACAGTTGCTCGCGTCCATCTGTCAGGCCATATGACGTGCTAACAGACACAAGAAATGCGGATGGATAACTATATATCGCTATCAACAGCAGCAGCAGTAGCTTGGGCAGTTCCAGAGATCCTCCCAATAAACCGAGTGTCGGCTTCATATGTACGGTACATTGGACTATCATGGCTGTTTCAGTTGTACGTTCAATTCGTAAATGAGCCGTCGACAACCGCCTAACTACCTTTTAACTGTCAACTACCCTAAACTTACTCCTATAACTGTCATCGTGTCACATGTTTAGCAGCCAGGTCGGCAGCAGCTCAACTACAAGGGCTTTACCCCGAGCATCATATTGATGGCGGCTGGGGCCGGTACGACACCTGCAAAGTCATGTATTGCATTCTCTATACTGCCGACATGCGGATTGGCGGGACGATCAGCCTGGGCGGCGGGAAGCGGCTGCGATGCCGAAAGAGGGGGAGGTCGCGAGAATTCCATCCAATCGCGCCATCGCATCCTGGACCCGGTCGAAGCGCTCCAGCTCCGCCGTCGCGCCGAAACCACCGCCAGGCGTCTGCAGTACGACGTACGGCACAACATGACACGCATTAAATTGGCCGCGATTAAGCGAACGTTGTAATCTGTAACACGGCCCACATCTTTCGCCAGCCTCAGCCCATACGCTCAGTATCAATTCGTACATTCGGTCCGTACACTCCGTCCGTACATTGAGTTCGTACACTTACCCTAGGGGGAGTATCCACATCCAGCAATGCCCGTTTGCTGCTGCCCAGAAGAGCCGCTAGCATTTCCTCGTTTGCCCGTACGGCCTCAATGCGCTTGTGTGACGGACGTGTGGCAAGCCGGCCACCGCCGCCGCTCTCCCGTGCTGCCATCGCCGCCGCCGTCGCCGTCTCCATGGCCTCCGGAGCGACCGTGCCGCCACTCGACAATCCATCCCCAAAGGCCGCCCATCTGGCGGCCGTCGCCGGGACCTCGGAGGGCCGCCGCCGCGGCGGCTGCGGTGGCGGCGGCGACGGCGACGGCGGCTTTCCACCGCGCTGGTCATCGTCTTCTGGGGATTGAGGCTGTAGCTGCGGCTGAAACAAGCGCAGTGACGATCGGGTATGCGGCTGTAGCTGCCTTGTCGCCGCTGCAGCCGTCGCCGCCGCTGTCGCCGAAGTCATCGCCGACGTTGGGCTCGCTAGGTCAGCGGTCGCGAGTAGCTGCGGGGGGAGCTGTGGCGACGACATCGACGATGGCGTCATGCATCCAGGTGACGTCATGCGCTGAAGTTCCAGAGCAGCCGCGAGTGACGGCGGCTGCTCCAGCGCGGAACCGAGCAGGAAGCCGTCGTAAAGTGGCAGCGAGCGGCGTCCTCCTCCTCCTCCGCCGCCGCCGCCGCCACCGCCGCCGCCGCCATCCTTGAGGTACCTCCTTCCCGCGCTGGCATTCTGGTTCAGACTGAGGGGACCACCGCTAGGCCCATTTGGAAATGGCGCGAAGTCACCAGCGGCGGCGGCGGCGGTGGCGGCGGCAGCGGAGCTATAACCCGCCGGACCATGGGTTGCCCGGTGCAGTGCCGCACGCTGTCCCCCTTGCGGTGAGAATGAAAAGCCCTCCTTGCCTCGGCCGAGACCAGCACCGCCACTGCCGACGCCGCTGGTGCCGGCTGCGACGAGATGGGCGTCCAGGTCGATCTGAAGGCCGTCCACCTTTGCGTTTCCCGCCGTCGTCGCCGCCGCTGTCGCCGCTGGCGGCGATGATGGCATTGGCGGCGTCGCCGCCGTCGCGGCGGAGCTTTGGGATGCTTCCGTCGCGGACCATGACGGCCGGGGCGACGGCGATGTCGCCACCTGAGGCGGCGCACCCTCCCATCCCGCAGCGGGCGTCACCACCGCCGTCGCCGCCGCCGCTGCTGCTGCTGGATAGATTCGTGTGGCCGCCGGCGATGCTTGTGACGTCATCGACGGCAGGGAGCCTGGGATGTGAGCAGTTGTCATGGAGCTGACTCGCGACATGTCCAGGGAGAGATCCCTCAGAATCGACGTCTGACGTTCGTCGGTCTGGCCCGGCCGTTTGTGGGCTTGGCGGCTTGCGGTGACGGCGGCGCTGCCGCCGCCGTGGCCGCTACCATGGACATGCGTTTGGATGCGTCCAAGACCAGAGAGGCCTACCGCCCGGGCTGGGCTTGGCGGCAGCGGCGGCAGAGGGCCCATCTGAGCGCTGTTGTTGGAACGGCGGCTGTAGTCGTTTAAGTTGTAGGTGAAGCTGTCGCATTGCATTTGGTCAGGGCTGTGGAATCTGTCGTCCTCGTTTGTGGCGGTGACGGCGGCCTCCACCGCCGCCGCCAAGGCAGCGGCGTCGCCTCTGCCCCGGGTGAAACGCTGACGGTACCGCTCCTGGAGCTCATGCAACCGTGACGCGTTGTCCGGCCGGCCGGCAGCGCCGGCGGCGGCGGTAGCTGTGGCGGCCGCGGTGGGCGGCAGCACCGCCGCCGTCGCCGCAGTGCCGGTGGCGGCATCTACGTAACCGCCAAGTACTGCCTCAGCTTTGGGGAGCGGTGAGCTCACAGAGCCGGGTTGTGGCGTCAGATATTTGTCTGGCGACGAGTTGGAGGAGGTTGAGACCCCCGGGTCGGTGGGGTTGAGCGGGGTATTGGACTGGCCGGCGAAGCGGCCTTGTGAGCTTATGAGCGGGGGCCGATTTTGCGTGCTGTTGGGCGAGGAGGCCGTGGTGGGGGGCAGCTCCTCCATGCGGCCGAAGGCCGTTGCGGGGGTAGGGTTAGCGGCGGCCGTAGCACCCTGGGGAAGGGGAGAGGGGGGAGGGGAGAGGTACGCCCGCACAGGTACACCCGTACAGGTACAGCCGTACAGGTACGCCCATACATGTGCGTTGGAATTCCGCTGGGAAAGGCTTTTATGATGTATTACGCGATATCTTCCCCTGAACAGCCAAGTTGCTTTGGGTTCTAGCGCTCCGTCAGGTGGAAGTTGCACTAGGTCTTTTGCTGACTGGCAAACTAATTTCGAAGCTCGGGACGAGCGCTGGATGGTCTGCGGTTACGTGACGTTTTCCCCCTGGTTTCGGATCTCGTTTCGAAGCACGGCCTTTATCTGTTTTGGCCTGGGGTTCGACGGGACTCACCTCCTCGCTCGGAGTCCCGTTAATGCTTGCAGTGCTGCTGTTGTCGGAGGGACCAACTTGGCTTTGACTTCGCCATTTTGGGGGCCCCGCCTCAGGGGTGGACTTTAGGATGCCACGGACTTTAATGCTGTTTGCGCTGGCAGGAAGCTTCGTCGAGCTGCTTTTGTTGGCGGCAGCGCTGCTGACGCGCCGGCGACCCCACGGCAAACAGCCCAAGCAGCCATGATCGCTTGAACCCATCTTTCAGGGCTTAGGAGGCGAGGGTCCTGCATAGCACAAGGGATTTGACAGGAAGAGCAAATTTGATTCATGCATATTGTTGAACGGATTTACATGGACGGAAGATGGCAAGGCATGTGCTCCGGCAGCAGTGGGAGGTCGCTGATTGCTTGGTCGGAGGTCGACTGGCGACACAGACGTCATGGTGCAAGCAGTCTGATATATATGAGTCCCAGACTGTATTTCTGCTTTTCGATACATCGCAGCAGCTCGTAGCTGCCTTAATGATTTATCTAGTTAACCCAGAAAAGTAGTCGAACAGAGCAGCTCGCATTGGACAACCTGTATAAACTACTGTATGAAATATTTTAAGATATGTGAAGGCATTATACAAGCAGTAACATGAGCATAGGTAGCTGCAGGTGGGGCAGGTGATAAAGGAGAGACCGCTCCTTCTCGTAAAAAGCTGACGCGGAATGCTTAATTGCAAGCTCGTAAATGCTGTGCTCTTACCCTTCAAACCTCCAATTGCTCGCCGGCGTTAGGATTCTTTCATACTACTAACCAGGATTAACAATTGCAGCTCGGAACAGCTTCAGACCTTACAGAGATATACTTAAAGATATATCTATTTATTTTACTGAAGTAAACAGAACCAGTCGACCAATTTGGTTTCAGCACCTATGTGATGATGACGTACCACGATGCCCGGAGCTGATATTCAGGTCCAAAGCCCTTGCAACATGTCATATGTCAAATATAGAGGTATTTGTAATGTATCTGATATTCATTGAGCTGAAGAAGGAGGCTCAAGGTTTGAAGCTTCCCCGAAGCTTGGGGAATAAGGAGCCCTTGCCCCCTGTGCCAAGCAATTCCCCTTGCTGAGAAGCAAGCCGCATTTATCAACACCTAGTTTTTCATTGATCTGCTCTAGAATTGTAAGCTTATCTCGGTCCCACCCAAGCTCGAACGAAACGATAGTGCGCCTTTCGTGGGACGCTGAGCCTATCAGATTAACCGATTTAAAGTTTTGTTTTTAGGAAACGAATTCTTAAAGATAACTATTTATGTAGCCAAAAAGCATTTAAAGGTGGAGAAGGATGGCGGGCAAGGACGAACAAAAGGAAGGGCCGAAAAACCAAACAGGGGAACAAGTTGCGATGGAGGTGCAGCTCACGCGGGCTATTTCGTGTAAAGGATTTGTAAAAAAAAGTCCAGGTAAGTGCTGGTTTAACAGCTGCGCCGATATTAGTAACATAACATTTGTCGTTTACGTTTCTCCGTCGTCCGTGCTCCGACATCCAACAATAGCCCCGCCTCAGCTGGATTACATGCAGCAAATTAGTTATAACTTTCGTGCAATCTCCGAAAGCTCTCTGGTTGCAGCGGGCAATGTTACGACAGGAGCCCCGCGGGCTCTGTAACTTGGCGTTATAACCTCGGCTGGACGCGCAGCGGCGGATGCGGTAGCCTGCAGGTAGCAACTGCTGTCGCACTCCACATTTAGGTTCCCATCTAAGTAAACACCTTCCTTCCTTCCTTCCTTGCTTCCTGGTCGGAATAGCCATGCAATCAAATAATCGTGTGGCTACACGCCGCCTGCCACACCACGAACAGCTTTTCACCTCTTGTGTTGGAGAACAGAAATACACCTTGAAGGATCTAAGGCTCGGCCCCAGAAACCTTTACAAAATGAGCTTTTACTGCGACTAAACTGGAATGGCATCAAATCCGGAGCCTTTATGGTCATACTGGAGTTGCGACTCCTTCCTGTCACACCGCCGTACTTTCCGTACGCTCGTTCGTTCGTTCAGTTACTTTCTGGGTTACATAAACTTGCTTCGTACAATCATATCCCGATGTGGACCTTTTTAAGGTTCATTTGAGGGCTAACAATCAAATGATGATAAGTAACATGCAAAGAGATGGCAGAAGTGTTTTCGAAACTGTCGAAACAATGTCGCTTTACTAGCTTATTAGCCGTTCTGGTGCAGTTAGCGGCTCAAGCGGCGCCGCTTACGTGCAAGTTTCTGTTTTCTTCGTTCCAGAGCCTCCAAGTGTCGTCTCTATGATAGTCAACCGTACGGCAGTACGGAAGTCGCCAACAGTGGGTACACGTGCTCGGTCTCAACCGCCATGTGGACCATGTGGACTAGACACACACATACACACGTACACGTACACGTACACGTACACGTACACACACATACACACATATACATACACACACGTACACATACACGTACACACACATACACACATATACATACACACACACGTACACACATATACATACACACACGTACACACACATACACACATATACATACACACATACACACACATACATACACACATACACATACGCACATACACATACACACATGCACATACACACATGCACACACATATACATACACACACACATCCCACTGCGTTTGCGTCATTTATCATTTGTGCCGCATGACATCGAATGCGCCCCGGTCCAATTTCCGATGCACACCGATCTCATGCCGCCAAGGGTTCATTCATACACATACACATATACATACACACACACGTGAACGCGCGTGCATGCACACATGCACACATGCACACATGCACGCGCGCACGCACGAACGCGCGCACAGCCATGATACAAAAGCCCTGGTGTTGGTACCGACCGACGGGTTTCCGGGCAGGAGGCGGGTCAAAAGAAGGCCCCTCTTTTCGGAGGAGGGATCGGGCGATCGTCACCGCGCCCAGGGTTGATGACATCTCCGTCTCCGTCGTCCATATCCTCCAATCCACCAACCATCCCAAGACGGCCTGCGGCGGCGCCGCCACCGGTGTTCTTCCGCTCATCCCCAAAGGAAGATTCGCCGCGTAGCGACATAGCGCCCTCCATGCCACCATTCCCAGCACCGCCATCGCCTTCGTCGTCATCGTCATCGTCCATCTTTCGCGGCGTTATCGCCAGCTTGCGGGGACCCGCCAGCGGCGCCAGCGGCACCAGGCCTCCTCCCATAGGCCTTGGCGGCAAGGCGCCGCCGAGGCCGCCGAGGCCGCCGCCAGCAGCAGCATCTGAGGCCCCCAGCGGCGCGAGGCTGCCGAGCTTTCTGGTCAGCTGCAACGGCGCCGGCAGGCTGCGCGGCGGCCCTGACGACAGTGTCGCGTCCAAAGGATTCGCCGGTGCCGCTGTTGCTGCCGCCACCGCCGCCGCCGCCCCAGGGGGTGCAGCAGCCGGCCCAGGAACATCGTCCTCGGTGCCGCCTGGCATCCCATTACCTAGGGCACCTAGGGCTTGGGGTGGCGATAGGCTTCGTAGTGGTGGTTGAAGCGGTTGGAGTGGCGGCCGGCCTCCTGGTGGTTTGGAGGGCTGTTGTAGAGGCTGTTGTAGGGGCGTAGGAATCTGAGGTCCTGGGGCTCCGGACGAACCGTCCTGTCGCAATCCCGAGAAGTACGCAACACACACACACACACAGACACACACACACACACACACACACACAGAGAGAAGGCGATGGAGACGGGGGGAGAAATTGAGCTTAGTCATTTGTACACCCATCCAAGCGGTACCGCAATCGCAGAAGAACGAAGAACAAAAGAGCAAGGACAAAATCTCCATCCTTTCCTAACGTGTATTCCACTTCCCCATAAAATCAGACCAAAACACACAGCTCTTTTGTTTATCCTTAGTCAAATACAGCTTTCTTTAAAACCTGTTTTCGATCAACATACACACTGGAGAGAAAGGGCCTCTTGGAGCCCAAATCAACCACCAGATGGTTTGAGGTGCGAGGTGTGGGCAGGGGGGGGGCGCGAGGGGCATGAGGGAGCGAGTGGCCGCCTGTCAAGTCGGAGAAACGCGGGTAGGGAGCCCCGTGAGCCCTGTGAGCCCCGTGATCACCTGATGGTGTTCGTGGAGTGGCCAGGGACCTGTTGCTGCCCCCTGCGGCCTGGTGTTGGTGCTTGTGGTGTGTTGTAGTGGCACCGGAATCCCCGCGTGTGCCGCCGTGCCGGCCTCCATGAGCGCTGCCTGCTGTTGTGGCTGCTGCTGCTGCTGCTGCTGCTGATGATGATGATGACCCAAGGCTCCGTCCGCATCAACATGCGACTGGGATAACACTAACGGATCCTGTCCCTGATATTGTTGTAGTTGTAGTTGTAGCTGCTGCTCTTGCTGGTACTGGTGCTGGTGCTGTAAGGTGTCGGAGGGCAGCAGCCGGGCAAAAGGGTAATCTGCGGGGAGGCCGTGCTGGTTCTGCTGTTGTTGCAGTTGTTGGGGCAGTTGTTGCGGCGGTTGCCGTGGTGGTTGAAGGGCGAGCTGCGGCGGCACAAGCCCCAGTGGTGGCAACCCAGTGCTGCCCCCGGGGGGTCTGAGCGGCTGTAGCGACGGCGACGGTGGTAGCTGGTGAGGTGCGCCTTGGCCTTGGGGGGCCCCGAACCCGGGGTCAAGTCCTTGTCCTTGCTGTGCATGATTCGGGGGCATCGGAAGTACAGGTCCAGAGAGTGTTGAGGGTTGCTGCTGCTGCTGCTGTTGCTGTTGCTGCTGCTGCTGTTGCTGTTGCTGCTGCTGCGTGTACGGAAGCTGTTGCTGCTGGTGCGAAGATTCCCAGGACCCCGGTGCCACAGCCGACCCGCCCAGCAACGCCTGGACTGGCCCTGGCTGCGGTTGCTGCTGCAGCTGAGGATTGTACTGCATGTACGGCAGCGTCATTGAAGGTGGCTGCATTCCAGGCTGTAGCAGCTGGGAGGATATTTGCTGCTGTTGTTGTTGATGGTGTTGTTCTTGTTGATGGTGTTGTTGCAATGGCCATGGAGGTGGCGGCATGGCGGAGTGGGTCGACCCCGCGGGCGGTAGGCCACCGGGCCCCTCAGGTACAGGGACAGCGGCAGTAGCAGCAGTAGCAGCAGCAGGTTGATGGCCCGGGCCGCGCCACGATGATCCATCGGCGCCGTCGGCGGTGATTCCGCCACCGCCTGGCTGTAGCAGCTGCTGCTGTTGCTGCTGCTGCTGTGGCTGCGCCTTTTTTCTACCACTGAACAACCTTCCAAACAAAGACTTGGGGGCTGCTGATGGCGGCGGCTGCGGCGGCGGCTGCGGCAGCGGCGGTATTTGTCCGGCAGTAGCCGATCCCTGCGGGTAGGGTGGGGTTGTCGAGGGCATGCCAGTGGTGGAGCTGACTGGCACCAGAGGGCCGCCTGCTGGCTGGGCGGATGAAGCGGGCCATTGAGGCGCAGGTGGCGGCCACGGAGGTGGAGATGGCGCGAGCTGATACCCCGTGAAGGTCGTACTCTGAGCCTGGGCGATATTGGAGGCCGTGGATGCCGCAGCAGCAGCGGCGGCGGTGGCAGCAGCAGCGGCGGCAGCAGCTGGCCCCTGGTACTGTGCTGTGGAGGCAGCGGTGGCGGCAGGAAGCTCCAGAACTCGAGTTGGGTTCGGGTTTAAATCCGGAGCCCAACTTGTAGGCTGCTGTAGCAGAAGCTGCTGCTGCTGCTGCTGCGGAGGAGGAGGAGGAGGAGGAGGGGAAGAGGCAGCGATCCGCTCCAGGGGATCTGCTACAACCTGTTGTCCGCTGCGGTACCCCGCGCCGCCAGCGCTACGGCCGCCGCTGCTAACGTCGCCGGCGGGCCTGAGCTGCTGCTGCTGCTGCTGTGCGGCGACGGCAACGGAAACTGCGGTTGGTTCACTGGGCCCGCTGTGATCTCCCGCCTGTCTTCCAACGGCAGCGGTCGTGGCAGTGGCAGTAGTGGCAGTAGCAGCGGGGTGTTGTATTGGAGTCGGTACACCTCCGGGCAGCTGTGGTGCGGCGGTGCTGTCCAGGGGGTCTGCGACCTGGGCGGCACGGGCTGCTGAAGACCAGCTGGTTCGGGGCAGTGACGTAGGGGCTTTCTTGACGTTGGGAACGTAGAGGTCCGGGTTGTCAAGATAGCTGTCCTGTTGGTGTGATCCCGCAGGGTGAGAGGTGTGACAGGGTGCGGGGTCGGGGAGAGGGGCGCCGGATATGTATATTTTGACCTACAATGTCCTCCTTGATTGAGGGATTTCCTATCGACCATTTGCTGCAACACAGACTTTATTATAACGTACATAAAAGAAGAAGGCTTACGACAAACAAATGTATGGCACGTACCCGCAAGCGGTGTGAGTACATCTCCAGGACTTTTGACGGTGGAATGGCCAACAGCTCCGGCGGCAGCAAGGGGTTAGAAGCTGCCCGGGACGAGCGCGGGATGACACCAGGCTTTGCGGCTGCCGCGTAGCTCGACGCCTCGGGAATGGGGACCACTCGGGATGGGGACCTCTCAGCGGCGGTGACGCCGCTGCCGCCAACAGCACCGCTGCAGCAGCTCCGCCGCCTCAGGAGGAGCATGGTAATGGCCAATCCAACAATAAGTGTCCCCACTCCTGCCACAACTATCAACAACAACTGCCACCACTCCAGGGGGGTTTTGACGCCGCCGGAGGGAGATGCCGCGGTTGCAGCGGGTGGAGAGGTCTGTCCTGTATGGTAAGCAGGTACGGCAGGGCGGCAGATACGATGTGTACACAAGGGGAAGGCATTTATGATTGGGAGGGTAGTGATGTACGCGGCCTCTAAGTGAGGCGGACAACGCCAAAACTGCCACCATGCGCGCCGTGCACAAATGCAGGCAAAGGGGTGCGCTATGGTGGTTGGGTTGGGTTGGGTTTCCCAGCCAGGGCCCATGACCACATGGCCATTTGGATAGCGGGACGAAAAGAACAGCGTCAGTGGCTCCCAGCCGCGCAGATGTGTGTGATTGCGGTGGCATGTAGTAGCTAAATGGAGGAGATGTTACTGGCAGGTGCGCCTTTGCGTGTTTTGGGGGGTTGTTCCGCTGCCGTCCGCTGTAACGAACAGCACCGCCCATTACCCGTCCATTACCTTCAATCGACACATCGCAAACAGTAAGTCCCATGTAAGGGCTTATGGTCAGTAGGACCAAGCAAAGGGGCTGGGTGTTGCTGTCGGGTCCGGGCCATTTGACGGTGCATTCGCTGCGGGCGGGGCAGGACATGGACTGGGCGAATGCCGTGGCGGGCGGGCAAGATGGAGGCGCGGTCAAGCCCGTGGGGAGTACCGTAATCGTATTATTGATCAGAGTGGAGGATCCGCCACTCTGAGCTTCCAAAGGCGTCGACATTTCGCAATCGCTGCATGCTGCCACATAGGCAGTGACCGGCCCGGGGTCACACCAGATTTGGTACGACATTCTGTAGAAACCGCAGGCGTAGACGTTGGCTGAAGAGGTGATGGTCTGATTCTGGAAGAACAGTGCAGAATTGCTCGCTGCCATTCTAACTTGCAAAGCCAGGAAGACAGCGGTTACCAAGCGTTTAATGCACAGAGAGAACCAGGGAGAAATCGCATCGCTGTTCATATTGGCGAGTGCGTGCTGGAAACAATAATGAGTTCGTGCTTCTTATGTTCTGGTTGCCATGGTTGTTGCGCTGGGCAAGCATCAAGGACGATTTAAGACAGAAATGAACCATGGGCTCAGCTCGGTAATACAACGAATGTTTATCCATGCATCGATATTCTTCTCCATTCATGTGGGTCGTCAAAGTGCGTTGGCTTTTTGCAAATCCAGCGGCGAAGGGCAAATGAAGTCAAGTCACGTTCTACGCAACGTTGTTGTTGATTGTAGAGGACATCCTGGAAAACATACATGAACTCCTGCTCCCTATCGGTGGAAAGCAAGGAGTCAGAAACCGCGTTTGGAAGGAGACTGCCGTACTTCCTAGACGGAAACCGTCACCTCGCTACCTTTCCCTTAAATGAGAGCTTTTATATGCAGAGGTCAACGCTAAATAGTAGGTACTTAGGGGGATGGAAAACATTGCCGTGCTCAAGCCGGGAAAATCAATCGTAGGTGGGCCCCACGATGGGTCAGAGCAGTTTACTACGACGATCCAACACACATGTATAACTACATAACATTACGCAAACGAAGTCGATAATCACCTTCTGTTTTATCCCATGCCATTCACAGCAGTACCGTCCTCCGAAGCCACCTCGCCATGTTGCCATAAAGCCTGAAAATCCCTTTTATAAAGTCGCGTGCTACAGAAAACTGTATGCATCAAGCGTTGGTTCACTTTACCCCAACTTGGAGTCTCCAAGTCCGGATGAGGTACAGCAGGCGATTCCCTAACGCGTGCTTGTCGTTCATCGGCACATAAGATGATCACTGACATAGGGATGGCGCAAAATATAACGCATCTCACCGCGATGAGGTATGGCAAACGCAAAGGAAGGACGGCCTGAACAAGACTTCCCCCCTACGGGCAGTTCAAACAGAGGCCAGCGCCTCTTTGTTGATGTGTGATCGTCAGACATCGTGGGTATCTGGTGAAGCAGCTGGCCGCGCATTATTCGGTTTGGAAGCGGAAGGATTGAACGTACCAGTGGATGGCTGCCGTACTGGACAGGGCTCAACTGCGCATGCGTCAGTGTGAAATGCGAAGGGAGCTACGGCTCGTTTATATGAAGAAGAGTAAGACGACTGCTTGCAGTGTCCACTTCGATCTGGTGGAGTAGTGCTGGGCGCGTGTGACCGACAGGAAGTATCAAGTAGTCACGACCTGCTGCACCCATGCTGCTGTCCGCCAGCACTCCCAGCGCCACATGTGACACAGCAGTGAGGTCCACATTCCCCACCGGCTCCATCTAGAAGCACACCACGTGGAGAGGGCACAATCGTGCACATGTCAGAGCCGTGGCAACAGGTTGGGTGGTGTTGTGTTAAGGCACAGGCAGCACTGCAGCCTGTAAACAGGGCTGCGGTGGGGCATCCTGGAATCAGTGAACCATATGCATGCACCTTCATAGCGTACTTCAGCATGTAGAAGGACCAGCTGGCCGAGTTGATGCACTGGATATCCATGTGGGCCCCCCACAGCAGCACCAGCGTGGGGTGGTATGGGATCACATTCTGATGCACCCATGATGGCCGATAATACTGGTAGCGCAGGGTGGCCGGGTCGACGGTGGGAGTGGACACGTGGAATGGCGCCCACGGGAACTTGTATTTGCATATGCCTGATGTGCAGCAGCCGGCATGGCCACCAGATGTGCAGACGTGCATCTGCTTGCGCAAGACATGCTGGAAGAGGTCGTGCTGGCAGAGCTCCTCAGGCCGCTGCCAGTACTTTGCTGTGTACGGGCACAATGGATGGCTATCATCCCCACGGTAATCAGCAGGCACACAGGCAACGATCTCGGATGCTACCTGGTCCACGTTCTCAGGGTGCACCCACAGAACAATGTGTGCATGCAGGCTGTGCCGGTTCTGAACCTCATACTGCACCACCCAGTTGGTGACACGGCTGAGGGCCCCGCCGGCCTGGACCACCCCGCAGCCAGCCTTCAGCATGTCTGTCATGAAGGACTGAACATGCTTGTGGGCGATGAACACATTCTCAGCTGGGGCATCTTGCCACATGAAGCCAGCACAGAAGCTGCGGGCAAAGGACAGCAGCACAGCACAGCCGGAGCAGTGCACCCCACAGGTGATGGGTGACAGCCTGGCGTACTGAGAGAGGACATCCGGCAGATGGCGCCATGCAAGTATGCCCTCCAAGTGGAGCAGTTGGAAAGAGTGAGCCCCGGCAGTAGTGCCACTTACTCCTGCAACTTTTGCTCCAGCGAGTCGAGTTCAGGCCAGCGTGTGGCTGAGACTTTGTCTGTCATGAGTGTAAGAAAGAAGGACGGCATCCCAAAGCGGTCCACCATGCACAGCAAATCTTGGAGATTGCTGCGGTGCCATGCAGGTGTGTTGGGCAACATGGCTAGGAGCTTGTGCTTGAGAATGTGATGGATGGCGTCCTTGTCAGTCGTGTTGGGGTGCTGGGACTTGTAGTCCAGGAGCACCGCCTGCACATATAGGCAGGCATGACAGTTGTGACATCACGTTACACATGTATGTCTTTGCTAGTGAAATGTATCAGCTGGGTGGGCACCCATGTCCAACATTCCAGCATGCATCATGCACCGTATCCACAATAGCAAACCCGCCAGGAACTCACCTCTGTATTTTGCTCTTGCAGCTGGGCACTCTGACAGAGCACATGCATCAGTGACAGGTACAGCTTGCACAATGTCCAGACACTGAAGAGGCACTTGGTGCGGTAAGCCAAGTACTTGACAAGGGTGGTGCCACCCACAAACGCGCCAGCTCCAAAGCTAAACAGATATGGGAACATGGCCATCTCCGCGGACAGGCCAAACTGATAGTCCAGTACTGTCCCGTCCATGGCAACAGCCAGGTTGAGCTGGGGCCGGGTGGGCACCCGCGGGACCAATGTTCCCGCAGTATACAACACTGGTGCATGCTTGATGGCTGCACACCTGACGGTGGGCACAACCACAGATATCAGAGAGCATGCTGCCTCTGCAGTTTCCAGGGTGGCAAGTGCAAGCGGTTTGCAGGCTTGTACATTAGCGACAAAAGATTGCATGTCGGCTGTTGACAGATACGGCAAAGGGTGATTGGGCGGCCATGGTGAGGAACTCCCTGACAAGCGGGTTGTGCTGCACACTCCATCCCAGCACTTCCTGCAGTGCCAGGGGCAGCATGTTGACCCGGCACGTGGAGTCCCATGCCCAATCCAAGACCAGCGCTTCCATGCAATGCTGCTGTTGAAGCTTGCTGGTGACAAACCCATCAGCAGCTGAAAAGAATCCAACCCAACATCCACAAGGCCTAATTGCAGCTGGTCGGTGGTGTCGAGTGACACGGCCTTGGTGTAATCTGGAGGATGGAAGACCAAAAACTCTGCCTGCTCAATGCCAACATTTGTATGATGCAGGGGAGTGCAGTGCAGACACAGGCGACATAGGCCATCAGGTGTGGTCGTGCTGCCAGCATGCAAGCTGTTGTGGAAGGAGTATGGTGCAATGCCGGCACTGACAGGCTGCACAGTGGCCCATTGCTTGAATTCATCATGGAGGTCGGTGCTGGTTACACCACACACAGCGCACACCACAAGTGCACTGGCCAGCAGCATGCTTGTGACAGTGCCCCAAGTGGCCAGCTGCTCGGAGATGCCGAGGCTGTGGCCCGGGCCACCACACCAGGATGCTCCAAAGTATCCAGGTACACGTTGCTCACAATCTGGTGCGGCAGGACTGGGCGATGCCATTTCGGATGGATGACAGCACTGCTGGCGCTTTGGCTGTGCAGCGGCCAGGTGCACTGCTGCAGCTGCTCCTGCTGCTGCTGCTGCAGTGGTGTTTGCTGTGATGACTGCTGTATTGCTGCAAGCAGCTGCCGCATCTCAACCGCAGGTCTATGCTGATCAGCCCATTCTGCCAAGATCTGCTGCACAGTGAAGTCACAGCGGCTGTCCATCCCATGCATGACAGCATGGATGTGACCAGCCCGCTCAGCTGATGGTGTTTCCGACATGCACAGGCCAACTGTGCGACAAGCCGCGACCAGATGCTGGTGGTGATGCCCTGTGCACACACCCAGCATCATATCCAACAGGCGGTAAGACACGGGGGTGCCAGTGAGGCCCATCTGCCGAATGAGGCAGACCTCCATTGGCGCTGTGCCCCAATAGCAGACCTGCAGCCCAGCCGGGTCGAACACTGTGAGCACAATGTTGAGAGCACGCCTGAGAACCGTCAGCTCGACATCACCAGGCAGCAGCCGGTGCTGCTGTAGAGCTTCTCCATATTGCTCCGCCATGCAGGTGCTGGGGAGGCTGCCGACATGGGCATGTAGCACTTGGAAGCACATCACGTCCCAAGACTCGGCAATGGCCCCCACCATGTTCGACAGCAGAATGTCAGGTGCAGGCATGTCAGTTGCACCCGCAGTAATGAGTGCATGACGCATGTAGTCCACACATGTTGCATGGGCATCGAGCGGCATGACAGCACAGCATTAGCAATGTCCCTGACATACTTTCCGGTGTGCCTTCAGTACCTACTTTCCATTCCCAGTCAGTTCACTTTTTTGGCTTCTTGGCTCGCCTTGCTCCTCTTGCAGGCAAAAACTCCTCCTATCCAGCTACAGCCTCCATGACGAGGCAGCCCTCTTCAGATCTTACACCAACGCCGAATTCAATGCAGAACTGGAACGTGGGAGGCAGCACCATGCTGTGTTCGAGTCAAACTACGGTTCCAAGCCTGCCACTAGTACGTTGTCTGTCGTCGCACTTCGCCTACCGGTCTGCAATTTTAGTCTGTATTTCAGGAGGTCCTGCAATTATCACCATGCAACACATCATACATGTCCACCAACCAACTTCACATGAACTTTCCCTCCACTCCATCCCACCTCCTGCAGCAGTCCCCTACAACATAACCAAGCGCATTCACGATGGTGACATGCCGGACTTCAACACTGCCATGTATGCCGACATCATGAAGCTGTGGATGACATCTGCGGGCTCACTGCGAGCCAATACAGCCATACAGCTCATATATGACTTCGGCATGGACGCGGCCAAAGTCCTCGACTCAACACAGGAATTCACGGTATCGGTTCTGGAGGCAGCAACCAAGGCCCGTGCAGATGGCAAACTGCTCCCCTCCACCGAGCCCAAACACCCAAGGTCACCATCCGATGGTGCAGCAGATTCAGGCAACACCAGCCACGGAAGGGGTGCAGCTTCAAGCACCTGACTATATACCATCACTTGCATCGACAACGGCCGTTCATATGTGGGCCAATCCGTCTGTCCTAACCGCCACTACATCCTAATCGTCCGTTGCATATTACCCCATCCGACAGGTCCGCATGGTGCTGCAGCCGTCCGTTATGCAGGTGTGGATCACGGCTGCTGGCAGCCTCCACGCTGATACGGCCATCACTCTCATATATGACTATGGCATGGACACCACCGCCGTCCTGGCCGCGGACCAAGACTTCACACACTCGGTGCTAACCACCGCAGCACAAGCATGAGCATCTGGCGCCCTCCTTCCTACGATGCCAACGAAATGTCTGGCCGCCAGCCCGGCCGCACCTGATTCATATGCCCCTCCCCCCACATGACTCTACACCATCACGTGCACACCAACCGGAAGGGTGTACATTGGCAAATCCAAGAATCCTCAACGGTGCTTCAAGCTCATGCCCGCGCCCCACCCACACAAATGAAGGACGACGTCCACCTCTACCAACCCTTCCGGGACCACTTCCACTTGACATGCCTCATGTCCACCGCGAATCCAAGACTCGCCGATAAGATGGAGGCGTTCTACATTGCTCAGTATAACTGCCTTGGGCCGGACGGCTACAATGTGCTGTGGTCTCTTGTAATGTGGTGGTGGGCGTGTGGGCGGTACCGGCACGTTTTTGGGTCATCATATAGAAGGTCAGGCTGGCGGAAGGAGGCCCGTGCAGCACATTGTAGCCGTCTGGCCCAAGGCAGTTATACTGAGCAATGTAGAACACCCCGATCTTGGATTCGTGGTGGACATGAGGCATGTCAAGTGGAAGTGGTCCCGGAAGGGTTGGTAGAGGTGGATGTCATCCTTCATTCCTGTGGGTGGGGTGCGGGCATGAGTGTTGAAGCACCGTTGAGGATTCTTGGATTTGCCAATGTACACCCTTCCGGTTGGTGTGCACGTGATGGTGTAGAGTCATGTGGGGGGAGGGGCATATGAATCAGGTGCGGCCGGGCTGGCGGCCAGACATTTCGTTGGCATCGTAGGAAGGAGGGCGCCAGATGCTCATGCTTGTGCTGCGGTGGTTAGCACCGAGTGTGTGAAGTCTTGGTCCGCGGCCAGGACGGCGGTGGTGTCCATGCCGTAGTCATATATGAGAGTGATGGCCATATCGGCGTGGAGGCTGCCGGCAGCCGTGATCCACAGCTGCATAACGGACGGCTGTGGCACCATGCGGACCTGTCAGATGGGGTAATATGCAGTGGACGATTAGGATGTAGTGGCGGTTACGACAGACGTATTGGCCCACATATGAACAGCCGTTGTCGATGCAAGTGATGGTATATAGTCAGGTGCTTGAAGCTGCACCCCTTCCGTGGCTGGTGTTGCCCGAATCTGCTGCACCGTTGGATGGCGACCTTGGGTGTTTGGGCTCGGTGGAGGGGAGCAGTTTGCCATCTGTGTGTGTGTGTGTTACATGGTTGGGGGTGCGTGACCCCATACCTGTAAGACTACCCATACGAGCCGAGGGCCCAAGGGCAATACTACAACGCCTAAAAGCCACGGAGAAAAAGGAAAAAACACCGCACATCAGCCCAGACTAACGTCCAAAGGGGGTAATTGAGTTTCGGTGAGCCCACATACGTTCCAACATCCTCGCCAGACGTGCGGGTTCCCATTGCATGGCCTCCAACATACTCTGTTGATGATCGAATCCCTCTTCAGCACGAATATCATTATAGGCTGGGCATTCCAATAACACGTGTTTTTCATCCTCAATTCGGCTATTAGGACCACAACAGTGGCAAAACCGCTGCCCCCTGGGGACATGGTTTGTCATCTGCACGGGCCTTGGTTGCTGCCTCCAGAACCGATACCGTGAATTCCTGTGTTGAGTCGAGGACTTTGGCCGCGTCCATGCCGAAGTCATATATGAGCTGTATGGCTGTATTGGCTCGCAGTGATCCACAGCTTCATGATGTCGGCGTACATGGCAGTGTTGAAGTCCGGCATGTCACCATCGTGAATGCGCTTGGTTATGTTGTAGGGGACTGCTGCGGGAGGTGGGATGGAGTGGAGGGAAAGTTCATGCGAAGTTGGTTGGTGGACATGTATGATGTGTTGCATGGTGATAATTGCAGGACCTCCTGAAATACAGACTAAAATTGCAGACCGGCAGGCGAAGTGCGACGACGGACAACATACTAGTGGCGGGCTTGGAACCGTAGTTTGACTCGAACACGGCATGGTGCTGCCTCCCACGTTCCAGTTCTGCATTGAATTCGGCGTTGGTGTAAGATCTGAAGAGGGCTGCCTCGTCATGGAGGCTGTAGCTGGATAGGAGGAGTTTTTGCCTGCAAGAGGAGCAAGGCGAGCCAAGAAGCCAAAAAAGTGAACTGACTGGGAATGGAAAGTAGGTACTGAAGGCACACCGGAAAGTATGTCAGGGACATTGCTAATGCTGTGCAAGAAGAAAGCCGCTTCGGCACTTACTTGAAAATTAAGGCTTTTGAGACGGCGGTCCCTGATCCGGCTCTATTTCGCCCACCGCCGTTTGGTGAAGCGCTTTTCATGAGCGCCCGTAAGGCGCGGATATCCGTGGGTGCTGCCACACTCAGTGAATCACGTGCCCACATTGGCAGGCGCTTACCGGTGCCGCAGGACGGGTCTACATGTTCTGCACGATCGCGGTTTGCTTGTGAATCGTTTAGCAAGGATGTCGTGTCGGCTGTACCGCCGTCGCACACCCAGCCTTGAAGTGGATGGGCCGCACAGATGGCTGCGGCACCATGCGGACCTGTCGGATGGAGTAATATGCAGCGGACGATTAAGCGGGCGTTGTAGCTGTATATGGACACGGTTGGCAGTTGTAATGCACATCATGAGCACACCTTCCGCAGTCACCAGGATAGGAAATGGCGTCATGTAAAATTACATAGTCGCTGAATCGAGGCGGGCTGATGTGGGCTCGTACCAGATGAGAGGTCCTACGCCACTACCGCGGCCATAACTCTACCTATGCCACCCCTTGGTTAACGCCTTACCATGTAAACGCAGACCGATCCCCATCGCCCAGAAGTGCGCCGCGTCTTCATCTGCTGGCGCACATGCATGCTTAGTTGAATGGTGAGATGCGACCCCCCGTTCATTTCGTGCTCGGCAAGCCTGCCACCGCGTACCAGATATGTTGGCGATGTTACAGAGACGCTGCACCTCGGTTTCCGTGCGCAATGCGTACGATGCTCGACCCCGCCGACCAAACTACACGTGCCCAATTCTCGGTGGTTGTGCAGCAGCTGTTGAGCCTGCTGCTGGCTGGAGTCCATCCGGAGCTGCTGCAACACGGCTAACGCAGGCACGGCCGTATGCACAGCAAAAAGCTGTTCCAAGCCATCAGCGGCGTCCACGTCACCCACACGGCTCTGAAAGACTTTTCTGTTCTTATGTTTAATTTTGTGTATGCTATATTTTGCGTAAGTTTGTTAATTAATTTTTTACTTTTGTGTATGTTATATTTTGCGAAAGAAAAGTGCCGCTTCGCCAAACGCTTCCTCTTCCCGCGGCCGTTTTATGAGCCCGTTTTATGAGCCCAGCCCCTAAGTTGTATGCTTTCAGTTATTTCAGTTACGGCAAAGCAACCACCCAATTTTCCGGCCTGCATGCCGCGTGCGACTGTGGCCTACTGCGCAACTGCCCTACTTTCGCCAAGACACGCGCATTTTGAGAATCGCACGCGCGCCTTCGCGCGGTAAAATTCGCGCCTGGCTTTGGGCGTCTTGTACGAGGGGTTTATCCGGCACAGTACGACCGGACACGATTGTGCGAGAGGCTGCAGCAGCCTGGCTGCTTAGAAAAGAAGCACATACTGCCCTTAGAGAGCCGCTTGACAACTTTCTCGGCAGCATTTCAGGAACTCGGTCCTGTAATTGCAGCTGGCTGGCGCGCTCTCCCTGCCACCTAGGTCGATCGCGCCTTCGGGCATCTAAACACGCGAGGCTCATCATTTTCCATATGGCTAAGTTAGGATGCTCACCATTGTACTCCGAGGTGAAACGACGAGCATTGGGTCCTAAAACTGTTTGTGAACTTGGTCCAAGTTTTGAAATTTACCGCTGCACAGCGTATGTTCTATGGGAAGTCTAGTCTTCTTCGGAAAAGTTTCATATGTCAGCGTGCACCAGTCAGCACAGTAGCACGCAGCAGCTCAGCAAGCAGGTCTGGTTGCTTCATTGAACCAAGGCACTTCTTATGCATGGTTAGGAACTTCTTATTAAGCAGCCCCTCGCAGAAATGTGAGCGGTCGTACTCTGCCGAATAAACAGGGAACGAGCCGAAACGGAAACCTGCGGAAACGGAAACCTGCGTAAATAGGTTTCGTCACGCTTTCCGCAGCGAAGCCCAGATTGGCGGAAATGCGGAAAGAGAATCCGCATTTCCGCGTTGCTGTACGGCGGAAATTGGAAAACAGATTCCAGGCATGCGTTTGCCATTTAAAGACTGCGTTTTACACTATGGAGTTATTAGATTAAGTCAAATGTCAACAACCACTGGCCCCGACCTGGGGGCTGCCGAAGTCATAGAGATTGACTGTGTTTCTGCTCAGAAGAAGGGTTTTTGATAATTGATGCCACAATGTCCGTAAACGTGGTTGAAGTTGAACAGAGCCACGTCGTTGCAGTTATCGTTGTGCGGTGCCATTTTTAGATACTTTAGCCCTCTCGCCTTTTTATTCCTTTTTAATTTTTTATTTTGAATTCATATTGTTTGGACGATTACTGGATTAATGCACAGTCAGCATAGACTTGTCCGTGAGGCATGCAGACATGCCGGACGGGTATGTGGAGTAGGCATGCAGACATGTCACTGCTCCGCAACGGACAGGGAGACGATAATTATTCAGTGTTTCAGGGCTCCCCGGGCCCTTACCCCATGTAACATACGAGTGGCAATTTCTGAGCATCCCAGAGCAATCCGTCAGCCAACAACACTATGGGGGTGGTATACGATAGGGCTGCTCAGGCCTGGGGTCTCAGGGTTCAAAGAGAGGCGGGCTGCTTGAAGGGGGCAGGGTGAACACCGTCAAGGGTGTGGGCACACAATAGTTGATCGCTTGGCCCCCGCCACCCCCAGTAATACGTTTAGATGGCTCTACCTTCGAGCACGATTGGAATCCACCAGATTCTAGATCCCACCGGACAGAACCGCACTGCCACAAGCTGGTTTCAGACTGTCCAAGTTATCGCCACACTGAGAAGAGCTAAAAAACATCATTACATATTCATTTTATAATTTTCGCAGCTTTCCGCAGTTTCCGCAGCCTTTCCGCAAAGGGCCTCCCGATTACGAAAAGTTTCCGCAGACCTGGTCAAGTTTCGGCTCGTTCCCTGCGAATAAACGGGACGTACATCGTCCAAAAAAGCCAGGAGCGAATTTTGCCGCGCGGATGCGCGCGTGCGATTCGCAAAATGCGCCTGTACAAGTGTATATAAATTTTCGTGGCGAAAAAGGACGAGGTGCGCCAGCGCGTTGCGCAGGTGGGCATGTTGGCCACAGCCGCACGCGGCATGCAGGCTGGACTATTGCGTGGCTGCTTTGCAGTAACTGAAAGCACCGAAAGCCAACGTCGTAGCTTGCAAGACTGGGCTCGTGAAACTGCCGCGGGAAGAGGAAGCGTCTGGCGAAGAGGCAGTTGTGTGCAAGCAAACGGTCGCGTTTTTGGTAGTGCAACGTATACAGCACCTTGTTCAGAGTAAAGTCAAATTACAAAGTTGCGCAAAGTATAACATACATAAACTTAATTAAACATAAGAACAGATAAGACGTTTAGAGCCTTGTCGGTGACATGGACGCCGCTGTTGGCTTAGAACAGCTATTTGCTGTGCATAGGGACGTGCCCGCGTTAGCCGTGTTGCAACAGCTCAGGATGGATTTCAGCCAGCAACAGCCTCAAGAGCTGCTGCACAACCACCGGGAGAATGTCTTCAGTTGGGCACGTGTAGTTTTGGTCGGCGGGGTCGGGCATCGTACGCATTGCGCACAGAAACCAAGGTGCAGCGTCTCTGTAACATCGCCAACATATCCGGTACGCGGTGGCAGGCTTGCCGAGCACGAAATGAAGGGGGGGTCGCATCTCACCATCAACTAAGCATGCATGTGCTCGGTTGAATGCTCGGTAGCGTGCGAGTTTACCCCTATCAGGATGTTTGTTTGCATATCCCTCCAAGCGAGAGGGCTTGGACCTATGCTGATGTTCGTTCCAAAAAGTAAGCTGAGCACTGATGCTACGGTGAAAGGTATGCACGTAAATTCGCCCGTGCGCCAAACGCCCTGTAACCAGCTTAGACTAATCTCACATTCCATTATGCCACTGCACTTTCCTCTCCAGCCTGGCCCCATTCTGTTGCTCGCAAACGTACTTGGGCACCTTACAATCCAACACCATACGGGCTTTAGAAACGCGGGCAGCTGCTTCACAAGGACCCCCCTATTTACATTCCATTGCCGTCAAACGAGATTTGTCCCAGCCGTTAAAACGATTGGTGGAGTATCCTATCGGTAGGGCGGGTGACTCTTGCATTCCACCGCATATTAGACTCTTCCCTCCCTCGCCCTGCACCGCACGCCTTTTTCGTCTGTTCAACCGATTTGAGGGTGATTATTCCTGTTTGAATTTTTAAGGCCCAAGTCCGCGGCCCTCGTGGATTTTGTTGCGACTGCTTAAGCAAGCCACTTGTATCTTTCGATACCACCACATTATGGTTGTGTCTTACAATCGTTTTGGTGTCCGGTTCCCTGCTGCAGCTGCAGACCGGTCTCAGGACCGGCTTCCATTATTAGCCAGTTAGCGTGGACTTTTAAGATAACTGAGAACCTAGGCACTTGGTCCACGAGACTTATACCCACTTTTAAGCTAAATAGGCCCGCCTGCAGGCGATCCTAAATAAGGACGCTGCTGCCTGCTGCTACAGCTGGTTCTTATTTAGGATCGCGCGAGCTCAATTCTGCATACTAAGCAAGTCTAAAAACCTTTACATATGAAATATGAAAAATTGTAATAATTTCGACTCTTTGCTCAATTTGTTTCGGCGCATGGTGACTTACCACCGATACCACTTGAGCGACCGCAGGTGGTAAGTTCGCGAACATTTATTAACCTACGTAACAACTTC
>NW_003307547.1:2479627-2488441 GCF_000143455.1 Volvox carteri f. nagariensis | reverse complement strand
CTGCCATCTTTCAGTCACAGCTCCAGACGTACATACACGTACACATGCACTGCGGCCCCGCTCACTAAAACACACATACACAAACATGCATACATACATACACACAGTTGCCCCCCTGTTCCCCCTGTCCACACTAACACACATTAACCCACCTCCACAACCCCAACCCCTCCTCCTTCTGCCCACTGCAGCAGCACCCGCCGCGTGCTCAACCCCCGTCCAGCCAAGAGGCACGAGCTGAACTTTGCTCCCTCCACCTACGCAATTATAGAAAGGTCCCTCGAAAGCCAAAGCCCGTGATAACACCCACCCGTCCCCACCTGGGGCATCGGTCGCTTCTGCGGATTGGTCCACCATGCTAGTACTACTGCTACTACCACTACTGCTACTACTACTACTACTACTATTACCTTGTACTGATGAGGATGAGGATGCCGGTGATGAAAATAATGTATTTGCATAGTGATGGTAATGATGACGTTGTCAACTCATTCCCCTCGACATGTCATATCAGGCCCAGGAAGGAGGCCAGCAAAACAATGGGCGAGACCAGGAGCATCACGCCGTAGATGAGGATATAGCGGTAGAAGGGCGGCACGAACCATAGGTGTTGGTGCACGTGCTGGAAGATGGATGTGGGGGCGGGCGGCGGGAAGGTCTCGGGGGGGGATTGGCCGACTGCGTACCACACACCGCAGGACGTACAGATGTTCGCGTCACCTAGCTGTTTCAGGCATTCGAAGTGGTAGGAGTGGCCGCAGCTGCCTATATAGGCCATGGAGCCGGCGCGCAGGGGTAGACAGCAAGACGAGCATCGGTCCCGGCTGCAAGTGGCGGCGGCGGCACCTCCGCTGCCACCGCCGCCAGCACAAGGCACACCTGGGGCGGGAGGCGGCGCCGGCGGTGCCGAAGCGAGCTGCTGTACGAGCCCAGGCGTTAGCGTTTCCAGGCCGATGCCGTACGTCTGCTCGTCCGAGATGCCGCAGTACACCACCCGGTACCACCTGTGTGAGTGGGAAGGGGCCGCGAGGGGAACGTCAGTTGCCTTTGTCTAGGGTTGGTACGGGCACTGTGTAGGGGTCGGAGGGTCTCTCTTGTCCAGGGTTGGCACGAATCCGGGAGGTCAAATAGCTAGTAGTTAGAATGGCTGGCGCAGCAGGTGGGATGGGAATCATGCAGCAGCAGCCTCCCGTCCAATGGGGTCCGGCTCGAATCACGGCCGTGTGCAGGGCAGTGCATATTGCGCTGCGAACCAAAGACAGACACATGAGGAAATCGCGACAGTTGAGCTGGGGACTCGGGAAGGCATTAACCTTTCGCAGTACAGCCAGCCAAACCTTCAGTTCTTCGCCGTTATGTACTGGATCTACGTATATGTACTATATGTACGAAGCTAAGCACTCACCCATAGCCCGTCCTCGTGTTGTGGTGTTGAACCATATGGGCTTCGTCATATCGTTTACACCATCCAATCTTTCCATCCGGTAACGGAACCGCAAGCCATGCCGCTCCCGCATGCGTCACTTGCTGCGCCAATATCGTTTGTCCATCATGGTAGGCGCCAACCAGCTCTGCTCGCTTATTGGGTGCTGCCCGACAATTCCACTTACGAGAACCGACAGGATACAAAAGCCGGAATGGTAGGAATCCAGAAGTGCACGGCTGTTCAGAACCTGAGTCTTTAGCCTGATGACTAGCGCGTCCGGGAGTTTCTGCACCATTTCCTACATTATGAGGGTCCATGGCCTGCGCACAGCCACGTTTTACGCTGAACGAGTGAAAATTTCTCTGAAAGAGTTATGTCATGTAACGGTGACTACCTAAGCCTGAAGCAAAGTCGGCCTAATAAAATACTTCTTTCAATAACAAAACAACAAGTCCCAAACAGAAAAATTTGCTTAATTGATACTTCCTTAAAGGGTAGAGGTTGGATACAAACGTTGGATATCGTATTAGTCTGTCATTACAAAAGCCACAATTGCACAAGCACTGCAGGTACATGTTTACTTGGAGGATTCAGAAGTCTACCATTCAGAAGTTGATATGAGTTCGTACAGTATTGTACGATGCCGTCCATGTATGACAGCTTAGCAACGCGCAGCCGTCCCATCATCCCCCACCATTACAGCACACCGGCCAGCCACCCCGGCGTTACCAGGTCACATCCCCAGCAGAGTGCCTGCAGCATTAAGGAATCTATTTCCTTATTTACATGTAATACTCAAGTAGCACTATTGGGCCCTTGGTACGTGGCGTTGTAGTGCGCAACAGCATGTAGACTAGATCGAAGCATCTCCTTCCTTTGCCGCCTTTTCACCACCAGCACCATTACCACCAGCACCGCTACCACCACCAGCACCAGCCGATCCGTATATCACCTATAAACCCCTAGATGGCGGGGTGATCCGAAGAGCTGTATATCAGCCACAACGAGGTCAGAGCTATGGGAGAGCATGAAGCGACCGCCACCATCTACGGGACTGCGGGCCAGGCCAGAAGCAAGAACTGTCCGGGGCGAGAAGGAGAAAATGTTGGCTGCTCGTAACAGCATTAACGGTCAAACATACGGCAATGCTTGTCGTACTGCTTGTCGTACAGCAGCAATAATGTTTTGCCTTCACGGAAAATTCAGTCCTCAGTCAGGACTATCACACGTCCACCAACAATAGTGATATGGATGTGAGTGTGTGAGTGTGTGTGTGTGCATAACACGTCACTCTCAAAATGACGTGTTGGGCCCCATGTACGTCAGATAGACTATCACCCACAATCATATCACAAGGGACTAACCACCCACTAACAGATATTAACCAACGGTATTACAACTGAATGAAATGCACTCGAGTGGTACAGAGGCACAAAGACGCAAAATAGCCCCTCTTAGGGATATCTGCATGACAAAGGGCCTTGGGGCCGCCAGCCGCCATCACCTGTACCCAGTGTTTTTTATTTAAGTAATATATTCCTTATTCATCACGGCTACCACCACGGCTACCGTAAAGCATCATCAACATCATCAATATCATTTTAGCAGCAACCTCCTTGTCCTTACCTCCCTCCCAAAGAGCACTCCCAGAAGTCTAAACGCCGCCATGGCCACCATCTCCCCCTCCTCCCCCCGGGGGAGGGGGAACAAACACACACACACACCGCCACCGCCATCGCTACCTCCTGTCTCAGCTATCCCGTACAACAGCCGCCGTACACTATGATCGGTCGTCTAAAAGGAGTTCCGCGGGGAGATATGCGGTGTGATGTAAATAAAGAAAACTCATCTTAAGAAGAGGCGCTGTGCAATGCAACCCACCACCATCGCTGCTCACCACGACAGACAGACAGGCAGACAAACAAACAGGCATGCAGCAGACAGTGGCGACAAGGAGAGTGAAGCTCGCGGAACGACCTTCAGGACATGAAATCCTCACAGCCACCTGGCTCCACGCCACCCTATCCGACCCCTGTCCGGTCACCAGCTCCGAAACCCCGCCGCGAGATGAACCCCCGCGAGGCGAACCGCCGCGGATACCTAACACCGTGAAGGACCCCCCATGCGCACTCAAGGGTAACCTGGATGCGCGTATCCGTGCGCGCTGGGGTACCCGGGAGGAACTGGTGGCGGCCCGTACGGAGGGTGCTGTACAGGGTGGTACGACGGTAACGATGGGTTGAACGGCAGTTGTGGGGGGTATCCTGAAGCTTGTGACGGGGACGGTGGTGGTGGCATCGAATATGCCGGCTGTGGCGGATTTGGCGCGTGGTACGATCCTGGTGAAGGTGGCGGCGGTGTTATGCCGGGTTGCCCGTACTGCGGCGGCGGCGCCGTCATCACGGGCGTGTACGGATGGCTTGACGTGTGGTATATGCCACCCGGCGCCGTCGCATAATGTGCCAACGGCTGCTGGTACGGCGGCGGTTGGTGCATCGGAGCGCCGGCAGCGCCGGCAGGATGCCCGACGGCCGCCGCACCTGCTGGCGGCACACTAAAGCCTGGTCCCATGCCATACACCTGCGAGTGTACGGCATGCTGTTGCGAGCTGTACGGCCCTGGTGTTGGCGGCGCGGTCACGTGGGGTGGTGCCGTGGCGGCCACCCCCAGAGACGCCGTACTGCTGTTGGCAGTGCTCGAAGACGAGACATGGCACGGCAGTAGCCGGTCAGGATGTGGTTGTATGAGGCCACATGTCGGGTTGTAGCTGTGGGGAAATGAACGCAAAAAAGGTGCAATGCAGCAAAAAGTGAATAAAGACGAAGAAGAAAGGCAGTCAAATGGCGGAAAGGAGTATTTAATGGCTGCCTAGGAAATGCCATGTAAAAAGACACGGGAAATCGCAAAACGAGGACAAACTGGAGATGAGAAAACATGTGGTAACACACGAACATGATGCAAGAGAGAGAGAGAAAGAAAGGTATATTAAAAAACAAGAAAAGAATGAAGATCTGGGCAACAGGGAACAAGGGACACATTGCACATACTAGTGCGGGGGAAGCGGTCGACGACACGCATATCGACACATTTACTAAATGTGACGATTATCCGCATAAACGTTTGAATGGACATCTTGTTCCACTTCTGAACTGATCTCCAACTGGAATTGAATCCCCGCTTCGTCCCTCGTCCAACTCTTTAATCAAACGCCTGCCGTACTGCTCCGTACCACTCCGTACCTTGGTACGGTATCCGGCATGCTCCCCGCAGGCACCAACCCGGGTGCCAAAGATGACCCAGATGGAATATGGGCGCTGGACGCCGCTAGGACTCCTCCAGCGGCCGCCACAGCAGCACCATCGCGCGTCTCTACATCCCCCCCCCTTCCATCCCCGTTACCCGGGAAGGCCGTGGGGAACTGGTTCGCCACGGCTGTGGCCTGCTCGTGTATCACGTATGTGGACATGGCTGCATCGCCGGGATTTGGCGCGGTTGGGGTTGCAGCGGGGGTTGCTGCAGCCGCGGCGCTTCTGATGCCCGATGACGCTGAAGCTCTGGCTGGTGAGAAACTCAATGTCAGGTACACGTGACCCGCCTGACGACGTGAGAGGCGCCGAAACAAGGGCACCTACGGGGGCGGAGCCAGATAGATAGATAGATATAGATAGATATAGATAGATAGATATAGATAGATAGATATAGATAGATAGATATAGATAGATAGATATAGATAGATAGATAGATATAGATAGATAAGTGCCGTCTGTCAACCACCAATTAAACTTGTAAACTTCCATGACTATCATCGGTCAACCAGCAACTTCAGCCGCAACGGCGGGGAAGTATTGAGGAGGAACCGGACCGCTGCTTTTGTGGCCCCACACGCGCGACAGCTATTTTTCTTGCATGTCTTAATGTCCCTCCTCCAATACTTCTTAACAGAGAAAGCAGACCCGGAAGCGGCCAAATGCGGTATTCTTCCACTCCCCACGACAGCTCCTTCAGTTCTGTTCGGTTCTGTTAACCATTATCACGCCTCACCTCAACAGACATCTTTTTGATTTGTCGTACAGATACGATGTCCACCTTTCCTTTGCCCAGGCAGTCGTCAGGTTTGAACATATCCTGGTCGTACACCTCAAGCTCCAAAGTCGTCTCCTGGTCGACCTGAACAGAGGAGCAGAAGGGAAGACGTTTTCCGGCAGTCAAGGCCAAATAAAAAGTGCTGGTGCAGCAGCGCAGGCAACCCAAGGGCACAACGTAAGGTGGGGTCATCGCCAACCCAACCCAAACCAGCAAGGCAGATTTACGAGCGCCGACCGCTGGAAGATTGCCAAGGGAAGGGGAGTGCAGAGCCAAGAAATGTCAGATTAGGGTTTTGTTTCTAGTTGAAGCGTGTTCGGTGATCTGCAAGAGGGGCCACCGCGTGCTATATGGATATGCCACATCGTAGTTCCGTGTCCGAAGCCCTAAACTGGGAGGGCAGATGGGCAGATCCAGCAGCTGCGGCAGATGGATTGTTTTGGTTGATGCCTTCCGAAGCTTGCCTCACCTTGAAGACGAATTGCTGTTCCCAAGCTGGGTCACGGCCTCCGCGTTCATGCGTATTGGACCTGTACTTGTTCTCCCCACACCTTCAAATTGCAGTGATACACGTTGCAAAGGAGGTCCAACAAAGCGTCCAGAGATCCAAGGACTATGCCAGGTAAGTGAGCTAGACTTACCGTAAAATTACATATGGATCCTGTTTGCCAAACCTGCGAGAAACATCGAAGACGCATTCCATCCTTGCGTGGCAAACTGGTCTTCTCCGCACAATCAGTCAGAGGCCTTCTGAGTAAGCTCACCAGTCGGCATCTTTCAGGCTTTCGGCACGGTGCAAGTTTACCGTCACTTCGCCTGGCTCCAGCAGCACGGCCATGTTAAGCGGTCTGCTATTATATCATGGATCACCCTTCAATAGGTTGTCATCTGCTGCTGTGAACATAACGCCAGGACTGGTTTACTCTTTACATAGATCACGTACTTCCTGACCGCCAGCCGTTTATTTACTCTTCCGGGACAAAGATAAACAATTTCACAACCGCTTAGACGATGGACGAATGCCAAGCCTGTGTACGACGGTACATACAAATCGCCGTAAGCGCGCCACTTTTCCTTGCCTGGGTCGGGTGAAAACCCCCGTCCTTCACTTGAGCTCCGGCGCATCAGCATAACCCCCTCCATAACCCCTCTTCGTCTCCACACATTAGCTGCACGCACCTATCGAGAGGGCACCTAGCGAGAGGAAACCACGTACGCCCGGCCATAGCGGGGCCCCAGCTCCCAGGGTCGACCTCCCGGTCTTTTGAGACGCGGACATGAATCACATTGCTGCGCGCAGCGGTGTGGGTGCTCACATGTTACGATTTAGCTGCACGACGCGGTACAAGCCATACCAGGCCAGTCATAACTGCCTGACGTGACGCCCTGCTTGCTGTTCGAGCGTTACATCGCTAAGCCTGCCGGCTGCCAGCGCCAGTTTATGTCAGTGCGCGCCTCCATTCACAAACGCGAGCGAATAGAGGTAAGGAGAAAACGACTGGCAATAGACCGCTGTGCCACGCCACTGGGTGGGTGGGTTACGTACGGCGAACAAGGACACAACAGGTAGCCTCACAGCTCCAAACCAACATGCTGAGCCCACAACCTGAGAAGGCGGGCCATGCAGCACCAACATCGCACGACCATGGTCCGGATCAGCTGACTTTCCAGTTGTCATCGCTTCGTCTTCACAGCGCCAAGCAGCAGCAGCAGCAGGATGACTGCTGGTGCTGAAATCAAATGCAAAGCTGTGCATCAGGATGTTGGAACAGACCGTCAATATTATATCATATTATGGTCTCGCTACACCTCTCTGGGTAACTCAACCGAGGTGTAACACACACACTCACACACATATAATAAACGTTGTATACATAAACCGGGGGCGACAAGTGGCAGTTCCGGTCAGGGGTCGGCAAACGCCGCTGGTACAGCGGGTCCTTCCGTTGTACCCGTTGCAGAAAATCATCATCGCTGGTACGGCAGCCGTACGGCAGGGTGCAGAAATTCCCCCCAAAAGGCAGGTTTGCGCAGTAATTGGGCGCAACAAGACAACTGTGGCTTTAACAGCGATGGTGTAACGTAGTAAGTTTGGTACATCGGCCCGCAGACGCTCTTTCCTCGGCTTTTACCAAAAAAAATTTCCATACAGTTATTCGACCCTGGCACCAGTACCCGTGACAGTTATTCAGGGTTTGCCGACCTCTGGTTCCGGTCCGTAGGAGCACATTCATTCGTTCCCAGAGACATCAGTAACTTAGGGTACTGCCGGAGTCGTGACATTCAACATCTATCACCATCATCACCACCACCAACCGACCCCCCAATGCACGAGGGACGATTACCACCACCGTTGCCCAACGATATGCTTGCGACTGGATACCGCGACGATAATCAGGCCCTCTACCAGGCCACAGGCCACATTTCCATGAACGTCCCCATCGGATACAACAGTTCACCTTAAACGTTCAGAAATGCTCAAAAACGTTTAAACAAGCAAAGAGTTTTTTCAAGCTTTCTAAAAACGCTAATGCATTTTGCCTTCGCGTTTGTGAAGTGCGCCATGCGAAGGCGGCTGCCAAATCCATTTTTTTCAAAACAGGGGGCTGAGCAGGAACGGAATTTGATCCGACGCACAAGTATAACGGCAAAGTAATGCTTACTGCACTGTAATCACTTCTTAGCAAATGCCAAAAAATGCCGGACTTGTGTTTTCCATCCTCCCACCTCATAATAGTTTATATATCCTTCTTCCATCACCTCCACATGATTCCATTTGCCATACCTATGTTTTGCACCTCCAGTAACTTCCAGTACCAGCTCAGCGAATGGGGCACAATTACAATGCCATCAGAAGCGCCCCGATGCACCGACCAACACATGTCATGCACAAATACCCGCGGAACAACACCACGTCCATGCGTAGGAAGCCATTACCTCCATGAACAACACCCCATCACGTCTGACCTTCGAAATCATCATCGCCGCCACCATCCCAGCCGGCGTCGCCGTCATCATCGCCGCCACCGCCTGAAGCCGGCGGGTTGAGCCCATCGCCGTCATCGTTGCTGCTGCCACAGCAATAGCCGCTGTTGTTGCGATTGCCCATGCCACCCATGCCGTCGATCTCGTCCAGTACGGCAAAGGCCTCCCGCACCGTCGCAGAGAGCCGCCGATAGCTGGTGGTGTCCCGACTGGCCACCAGAGCCGAGGGGACACGACGACCAACACCAACACCACTAGCAGCAGGTGCTGCAGCGGCAGCGGAGGTGGCGGAGCCACCGCAACCCGGCGGCTCCGCCACC
>NW_003307547.1:2476652-2479577 GCF_000143455.1 Volvox carteri f. nagariensis | reverse complement strand
CACCTCCGCTGCAGCAGTAGCACCGTTATCCCCCACGTCACCACCGCCCTCCCCGTCACCAGCCTGTTGACATATAGCACGCGACACCTCTGAGGGGGACGAAGAGCGCCTCGAAGGCGACGAGATGGTGTACGTGCAGCGACCTTGTCCTGCAGCAGCGGTGACGCGGGCGGCAGCGGCACCGGTGGCGTCAGGCTGCTTCTCAGCCCATTTGTCCGCCGCCCATGCCAAGGAGTCCTCCAATGCCCGCCGCCACTGCCGCCGCGCACCCTCCTCCTCCTCCTCCCGCTGCCTCTGCTGCTGCTGCTCGCCGCCCGGCCCCTGCCCCTCTTCTCTCAGCCCGGACGCCTCCCCCTCCCTTTCAAGCTCCAACGAGCCCCACTCGCCACAACCGCCTTTGACTCCTCCATCCCCATCGGAAACCAACCGCCCGGGGCCGCCGCCGCCGCCACCGCCGCCGCCACCGCCGCCGCCGCCGCCGTCCTGGTGATTTCTGTGGCCCCCTCCGACGTGTTGGCTGCTCCGCTGCCTTGATTCGGATATGGAGCACTCGGCCCTCGAGGTGGTCGCGGGGGGGTTAGCGGGCTGGGCGAGGGGGAGCGGGTTGGAGAGAGTGAGGCGCCCTCGCTCCAGCTCCTGTCCCTCCCGCTGCCGCTGTAGCTGCTCAAAGCTCGCCCTGTGCGTGTGTACGTAGGTAGGTAGGTGGACAGGTAGGTAGGTAGTTAGGTAGGTAGGTAGACAGGCAGTGGCTTCCTGGTGTCAAGAAAGCAGTATGTAGTGATGTAAATATGTAGCGATGTATATGTAGTGATGTAAATATGTAGCGATGTATATGTAGTGATGTATATGTATTGATGTATATGTGTTGATGTATACATGTGTGTACAGTGGCTGCAGGGCGGCAGGGGGGTGTCATTCAACCCACCGAGAGGTCGTCCGGACGCGTCGGCCCCGACTGAGGATACCCTGCAAAGCACAGCACAGCAAGGTACGGTACGGCAGAGCAAAGCAGGATTTACGACACCAAAGCAGCTGTTCAGCACATCGCAATAATCTTAGTGCCCCCTTAGTGCCCACACTCGTGCGCACAGAGCCCTTGTGGGCATCGTACCGAGCCCGCAGCGAACGTGAATATAGGACCTCCAGCGGCACATCAAGCTCCCAAATAGGCAACACAGCCCACAGAGGAACAGCACAAGAGCACAAGATTGACACATACATACACACACATACACTTTTGTAGCTGGTGTTTTGGATGCGCTATCGTCAGCCCCCTGCTGCTGTTTCTCCTCCCCGTCAGGATCTCCCCCCGCCCCAGCACGAAAAACGTCGCTGGTGAGTCCGAAGGAGGTTCGAGCTTTGTCGGTACATCGCGTTGGCGTCGGTCGGATAGCCGGACTAGGATAGTTGGGTCGGTCGGGTCGGTCGCGCGTTTTTTGGGGGTTTGGGAGGAGCACTTGCATACCGACAGCTTTTTATTACCAGCAAATCAGCCAGTTCTTCGCCAAACATCGTCACTGCCGCCGCCAGGCCAGCAGCAAACTTTATTCCAGCTTCACGTCAGCAGTTCTTTACGACTTCTCCGCTGCCTCTACACCTACTTTTCTACACCTTTTTTATGGCTTGGCATTACTGCTTTTCTTCCGCGCTATTTTAGTCCTGGCGGCTAGGTAGGTAGTTTTTTCCGACATCTTCTTCACTACGTCATCCCGAGGTCGCCGCTTTCAAGAGCGCCTTTCGGTCAGTTCTACGTCTGGTACAATCTCGCCCTGGCAGCAGCTTCACTCGTTCGTGGTTCGTCTTTCCCCCCTCCCCCGCCCGCCGCACATACACATACACACACGCACACAACCCGCCTACCTGCGGCAGCCTGAGCTCCCCCCCCACCACCTCCGCCACCGCCTTCACAGTGGCTCGCCAGCCCTCGGGCAGCCGGACCTTGCCGTACTTGGCGCTCTCGTTGTCAGCCGGCAGCACCAGGCGGGAGCGTCGACACACGTACGAGTAAAAGTACGACGACGGGTCGAAGGGCTCAGGGAGGCCGGCTGTGCGTGCGTGGGGTTAGGGTGGGGTGAGGTGAGGTGAGGTTGGGGAGATAATGGGTGCGGATGGGGTTTCAGGATTTAAGGGTGCAGTGCGCCGTCCTCTTTTCCCCCCCCCTTTTCTAGCCGTACTGGTCCTCTTGGATCGTACGGCAAGGTGGTTATCGCCACAGCTCCTTTTTTCTCTCCCCCATTAATCCCCCCCTAAAACCGCCAGCTTCCTGCTTGCCGTACACGTACCAACGGTGCCGTCAGGCTGGACCTCCAGGGGCCCTATGTACGATAGCGGTTTGCATGTGTCGTTGAGGGGTATGCTCCTCCCGGGAGCCGAGGGCGCATACTGGTCCTCGGGAACACGGCGAATTAAACACACTTGCGACAGGTAGTTGTGGTGGTGGTTAGGCGTCGGTCGTTTGATTTATGTTCGGTTGGACGGAGTGGTTGATACATGCAACGACTCTCCAAGTGGGGTGGATAGGGGGACGCCTGTTCTTGGGGCCTCCAGTCGTTAATTACTCCCTTCCTTACCCCCTCCCCTCCTCCCTTACAATCTCACTTCCTCGCCAACCTCACCGTCCTTCACCGCGGCCCCCAAACACATACACCTCCAACCACCTGCATCAAAACACAGCCAACTACCTGTACGGTCCAGTCGTACTCGGGTCGGTTTACCAGGCTCAATCGCTGATCCGGACCTCCCAGCGTGATGAGGAGGAAGACGCCCCCGGGCACCAGCACCCTGTGGGTGGAGGGGCCCGGAGACGAACCACGGGGTATGGGGGGAAGGACGAACCACAAACGAGTGAACCACGGGGTATGGGGGGGAGTCGTGTGGTGCCAGAAGCATCAGCGGAAGGGGACAGCAGAGAGCAGAAGGGGAAGA
>NW_003307547.1:2445465-2476602 GCF_000143455.1 Volvox carteri f. nagariensis | reverse complement strand
ACACCGGGAAACCTCCCGGAACATGCTCCGGATGTTCTCCGCGGCATCCTTACTGCAGAGCAGCGCGTCCACAGTACCTGACATACATACATACATACGTACGTGCGCACGTACGTAGGTACAAACATAAACTCATACACAAACATAATGGCGGTTGTAGGATGTCGATGCTGTTAGGAACGGTATGCGGGAGGAGGAGCTGTAGGAGGAGGAAGGGGAGGGTGGAGATGCCGCACACACACAGGGGGTGCCCGGGGGTGACCCCGTAGGGCTGTCAGACATCTTCCCCTCCCCCCACACACACATACATACAGACGACAGACAGACAGACAGACAGACACACATGGATGCTCACCCTTATCAATGACGCTGCCAAACTGGCAATCCAGGAACTCGGACATACTGCGATGGCCACCATGTACACGGCAAGTGATATAATAATAACAATCAGAAGGAGGGTGTATAAATGTAATAATCATAAAGAGCAGCATTACCACCACAAAATGGCGCCAAGAGGAATACGGCAGTAGTACTGCGAGTCCACTCTTTCCCTGTCCACCCGTCCCAGGAGCACACAGATAGACAAACATGCAGACAGATAAAGAGACAGCTAGGCAAGCAGATAGACATACAGACAGACCGTCCCATGTCGCCTATATTGATGACTGCTTCAAGATAACTGTTGCTTATGATATGGCCAAAGTCATATCCCCTTTCCTCCCCATAACCATAACTTGCAACAGCCGTACAGTCGTACATCCGTACTTGCGACAATCCGAAACCACGTAATGGAGATTGGGAACGTTCGCATGCTTGGAACGCATTTGTTCAATGACCACTTCAGAAATATCGGTCTGGGGGAACAGCCGGGGAGGGGGGGGGAGGGGGGGCTGTAAGATGTATGTGTGTATGTGCATGCGGTACGGCGGTGCCCCTGCCTCGGGGCCATCCGTACTCCACTCACGTACCAGCAGTCCACAGGTTAACAAACCACACGGATACGGCGAGAGGAAACACGACTCCTTTGTCTCATAGCCACCACACTGCCCCTCTCTCGTGTGTGCGTGTGTGTGGATGCATGTATATATACACATATATATATACATGTGTGTGTGTGTGTTCTGTTACACGTCGATCCGGGCCTCACACTGGCCAGCGGCACCTCCTAGCCGTACATACCCCAACGGTAACGGTTACCCCCCACAACGGCACTGTCCCCCCCTAGCGGCGGGAGGAGAGGGACGTGAGCGGTCCCCACAGCGCCCCCCCTCGTACTGCTCGATAGACCGCATGGGACTGTACGACCCAACCCCCGAGGGTGTATCTACGACCCGGTGTACCTCGCTCATGTAATTTTGATGATGGAAAAGAGCGCACGGTGGCTACGAAGGCGGTCTCACAACCAACCTCCCTCAGCACGCGCTGATGCACAGTTCCCCCCGGGCAGCCTGTGCCTTGAGCAGCAGGTGCGGCTGCCTCACCCCTTGCACAACATCACCCGGGCGCCCCCCCTCCTCCTCCCCGTGATGAGGGGCAGCCCTACCGTTGGGCTGTCTTCAGCCCGGAAGCAAACGTGGCTACGACCTCTCACTCCGGCCCTGAGACCACCACTACTCGGCACCACCCAGAGGCCGCGGGCCGTGACCGGCCCCGCTCTACCTGGGGCTGGTCAGCCAACTCGCACTAGAGGGGTAGTTCACCCCGGGGGCCCCAATACGCGGCACAGGCGGGTGTGTCTGTATGTCTCAATGCGTGGACGGATGGAACTGGATGTTACTGCTACTGCTGCTGCTACTGCTTCTGGCTGGAGGCAGGCAAAAGAACGTGCTCCGCCCGCTGACGCACCCAATCCCTGCTCACGTCTCCCCGTACGGAAAGGGGGTCTCCCCCAGAAAAAATAGATGGTGAACGAAAATGATGATGATGGTGATATGATGATGCAGCAAGCGCCAAAAGAAAACCCATTGTCGGCGGACAAATCACACAGACAGACAAACATACGGTGCGGGCAGAGTACATATACACAGGGTTTCAAAAGCGGAACTGAAGTGATGTACGGGAGATGTCGAACGACAGAGGCTCGGGTCTTATCTTTACCAAATGCGCCTGGTCGCTTACATTTATGACGTTATACCCGTCCTTGGCCATGCCCTCCTGGAAATTGCTATTGCCGCAGCCGACATGGAGCACGGACTTGGTGCGCTTTACGAAGGTTCGAACAACCTTGCGTAGCGCGGTGTAGCCGTAGAACCTTGCAGACATGCCAGAGGTGAAAAGGGGAGAGGAGAGGAGAGCTTCCTCTGTTATTGTCCCGTTTCCCCAGAGTTTTCCCCAGAGAGCAAGGCGGGCCAAAGATCCTCTTTATTTGACGCAATGCGCTGCCCCTTCTGAGGCGTCTGTTATTCAGCATAGCGTCGGGCATACATGGGTCCTCTCCTGAGAGCTGCATAATTTGGCTCTAGCCTGGCTTCGCGTCCACATTCATGGAAAGACAGTACCCAACGGAAACAAACAGCAGTTGTCCTGTCTGCCCATATGTTACGTAACTAATGTTTATGTGACGGAGTCATTAGCGCTATTACATTCTCAAGGTGCATGCCTATAACTTGTGCGAAGAATGAACGCATGCAACAGGTTGTCAGGCTCACCAGTCAAATTCGCAGGGCTGCGATATGTATCTGCTATTCCAGTATTCTTTTTCAGCGTATCGCACGTTCGCAAGGCGAGCCTGGATAGGGGAAGCTGTGGCCTCCGACATTGCAGCCATAACGAGGCCTCGCACACAAGTTGATTACAATTGTCCGTTATAATATTTAAATGTCCTAAGGCATCTTCTTGACTACTGTGGCTACGATGGGTTGCAGGAAGCCTGATGAAAACAAAACTGGACAGTAGCATGCGAACGGAGTTCACCAAGTAATGCAAACGCAACGAAAAAACCCAAGCTGTTGGGGCCGGAAAACTGTACGACCGGTTACGTCGACCAACTGCTGCAAGTCCGTTGGAGGTGCCTGGCTCCGTTTAACGTCAGCGATGTTAGTGCGCTTGGCCTGACAAGCTGGACACTCAGCGCAAGCCCACAGTGTTGTGCTGATGCACTCGACCCGTACGGGGTCCGCTGTAACAAATCGCATTCTCCGTTTAACGAATGAGGCCGTTGGCCAATCCCGCGAACGCTGAAACTTCGCCTGCTGGGCAAGGCAATAATGGCCATATCATTCAAATAGCTAGCTGAACGTGAAGGTGCCCTGGATCCTGCTCGCGGCCAAGGTTGGTGGCAATTGCCGAGGTGGCCGCCCAAGCCCCACGTTCTCCTTGCAATTATTTTGGGTAAAACCCTTTAGTATGCATGGAAAGCGTTCATTCTAAAATGAGCACCAGCTGAATGCGGACCAAGGTGCACCCTTCCCTGCCTTTACCAAGGAGCCCTAGTCCTTCATCTTATGGCCATACCTCTCACCACAGACCCATCCCATGTATCACGCTGAGGATGGGGCTGTTGCGGAGGCGGACAGCGACGGCTATGTCAGTGAAATGTCTGCCGACTACGAAGAATGGTGCACCATTCGTGGTCTAGCTCCGAAGGCGAGGCCGGTGACATTGGCGAGGTCAGCAACATAGGCGAGGCTGAAGACGCCGACAGAGACGAAGAAGGCGACATGCTTGACGCCGCGGGCGTGCTCAGCGGACCGACCGATGGGTACATGCAGCTTGTCCCTATAGAGCTCTATAGGGACACACGCACCCAGCAGTGATGACTGTCACTGCTTCAGGGGTAGCAGCGGCAGCAGCAACAACAGCAGTCGCACCAGCAACAACCCTCCAGGTGGGTGCTACAGAATATTATGTAAGTGACTGGGAGGAAGTTACTCATGGGTCAGACGGGAATGTGTTTGTAACCCAAGCACTCTGGCACTCTGGCACGATGGCCCCTTGCAGAAAGGCCCCCTTCCCTCCTCATGTCCTGCCAGCAGGAAGGCGTGGCACTTCCTGTGTACCAGTCGCCAAGCCTCACACCAGGCAAAGCTGTCATCAACGGCGCAGCTCCTGTCGCTGACTCCAAAAGGCACGGGGGTTATCATGACCTATGGCACTTGGCAGCATGCGATTGTGCTGTTTACCCTCCAGACGTGCTCTTTTGGGGACAGTGATGCATTCACTGCCCATCCCAAATGGGACGTTCACGGCGGCACCCACTCCTGCAGCATCGGTGTTCTGCAACCCGGTTATCTCGGGGGACAGAGGGCTGGGACAGAGGACACAACCACATAATGGGGGCATCGAAAGATACCGATTGAGACAAGTGTCTTGAATAAATAGTCATCAGAGACTCCACTGGGCAGCGCGGTATCCAGCAGCCATAGTTCGCAGGAACTACTCTCGCTCGGTCAGACGAAACAGGGACGCAGGTCCCAGCTTTACATAGGTAAAACCCCCGCCCATACGCAGATATGGACTTCCGCAACAGTGCGGCATTTGGCCGGCGGACGACTAACGGTAGTCGCTTTAGCCGCCGCAGCTAACAGTAGCCGCAATTAAACTAATATCAGTATTAGTTAAACCTGTAATCACCGACAGCGGGATTGACGGGTATCAGTTAGGTAAATCGGACCGGACGAGCTAACCACCGACAGTTAGGATTCGGAGCCCAAACCGTTGCAGAAAACCTTTATAGGATACAACATGTACTGAGTACCAGCTACTACACCAGCGGACACCTTTCACTTCCTTAACTGCTGTCCTCCTCCAAGCCTTAACACCCCTCACCTCATGCCTCAGCTCAACCGAACCCTGCGAGCACAGATCGGCATGTTCACCATTCACCAATGTCTGGGGCCAACCTCCGTGACTACATATGCGAAACATTGAAAATGTTGGCATCCTTACCATTTGCTAGGTGTCATTTCCAATTACAAAATCCTCTACAGTCATGTGAATGGTATTTGAGAACCCATGGCATGCAGGTTTGAATGTTGCAATGCACATGGCGCCATTTGAACGAACTGCAGCAAATGCACATCTAATGCACATTTATATGGTTTCCATTCCACAGGGCCAGAGCAGAGGTCCTTGCAATCCATGACAGCGAGAAAGCAGCAGTTGGGCGGGTCAAGCAAGTGTTCGGCGTCAAGTACCCACCCTCTGTCTTTGCAACTGAATTCAGTTGCAAATGCCACCTTCGAAGGTGGCAGCATTATGCAGCTACAAGGAGCCATATTGATATCGACAATACCGCTGCGTGCAAGGATAGGTTTGCAAATGGAGGTTGTATTTGTGAACCTGCAGTTGTGGCGAGCGCCTGTATACACATCTGCGGCTCATCCAGCCTCCACCGGGTGTCACAATTAGGAGGGGCCCAAGTGCTGGATTATGCCGGCCACCCCGCCATCAGACCTATAACGGAAGACGAATGCCAAAGCTATGCAACGCAGGCGGGGATGGCCAAGATTGCCTATCCTGGCAATGGGTATGGGAGGATGGTGAAGAGGCTGCTGTGGAGACTTCGGGTGGACAAAGAAGCCACACCGATTTCTTAATTATCCTTTAACCCTGAATATATTGCACAACAGGGTTATATACATGAGATAGATGACGTTGCAAAACTGCCTTCGCAATCCACACGCCTCCTACGGTTAGTTGTTCAATTAGGTACTGATGTAGAGTCGATGGAACGGGCAAACTAAGTTAATCATAGGCATTGCCCCTCAGTGCCTTATTAGGGAGGGCTGCACCCTCCTGGAGCTCGCAGAGAACCTAGCTACTTGTCCACCTGTCACTTACGTAAACAATGGGATGGAATAAGGAGACAAGAGTCAATTCCGGAGTTGCTTGTTCCCCTTTCCATAAGGGCCCTGGCTTAAGGGCAAAGGATTCGCGCGTCCCAGTTTTGAGCGAGGAGCTGACGGACGCTTTGTAAACTTGGATATGATTAATTTTCATATCTTTAAAAGCATACTCTTAAAGTGAGTATGGTCTGGCGGCGTCCAATTTTGCATTTGCGGCGACCATCTTCCCACAAGGCATCCGCGTTACACCAGAAGAGTCGTGCAGAGGCCGGTCAGCTTCAGCGGCAAGTGCAAGTTTTTATTTAGCACGTACAGATTCGGAATCTCAGAATGATGCTCTTCTACCGGTGCCATTTCCAATCGATTGGGTTAACCCGTTCAACTCCGTTTCCTGCCTTCGTACTGCGGGTACAGTCATCCAACTTCTGGACGCCTTCAAAGCCTGGTCCCGTTTCGGCGCAGCAGTTTACATAAAGTTTATATTTGACACGAAGATGACTTCACACAAGAAATAGTTACGTATACTGTATAATTACGTGCCCAATCTGTAAGTAAACAATTGTATTCTTTGTCTGGCGCAAACTGCACGATTTTGCCTACCGATATACAACCCAAACGTTTCATTTTCAGTAATCATCACCAGCTATGCTTCCTAGGCGCAGTGCTGGCGCTTGGTATCCGGCATCGGTGCTGCTGCTGGTGTTGGCAGGCGCGTCCTCCGCAACGATTAAGAAACTCAACGCATTACAAGATATACTTTTACTCAGTACCGATCCATCCCACTGCGCAGGCTGGTCGCACATACGCACCGGAACAGCGCATCCATGCGGACCAGGTATGAGCAGCAGTATCTAGCGAAATAATAATTTCCTCAATGCCCACCATTCTTTAGTTTGAATGACATGATAAAAGAAGAAACATGCGCACATAGTTCTTTTCCAAACCACCCATGTCAGCACCCCAAACGCCTTGACCATGACCACGCTCCTGGTTACCATCTCTTTCAACCCAAGTTCCTGTCATTAGACCTGGCTAGCTAAAAACCAACGTTCACTTCTTGTTCCCCTCTCCCTAACTCCCGGCTTCACTCCCACCCTCCTCCTGCCAAACGCAACTTCGCCGGCGCTCAGAGCCCCCGGGCATGGGTGTCCTGATTCCTTGGTACATTGGTCCCTGGGAGACGGCAGCCTACAGTAAGCTGGTACGTGTTGCCGTACACCGTTCAACCCGCCGTACACCATCTCACACGATCCCACACTCGTCTTTCGAAAACGTGCCCTAACTCTGTAGGCCGTGGGGCATACTGTTTCACAGCGTGCGGTGTAGAGGTCGGTTTCCTGTGGGTACATGAGAGGGCCGGAAATTGTCGGGACCGTGTGATTTTTGTGATCCTTTCCTTCCTGGCTGTGAGGCCGTGCAGTCGGCAGCAGTGCCCAAAGAAGGCTCTCGTTGATCAGTTGTAATGGAGGTTTCGGAGCACTTGTAAGGGGGCCAGCGGGTTTTGACTTGTGTCTGGCTGTGCTACTGAAGAGGCTGAGAGAGTATTTGTAGTCGATTACGGCAATAAGCGTGCAGTACAGGACGTGTGAAAAGCGCAGACCGCAGGAGAGTGAGAATATCGTGGACATTGGTTTTACTGGTTATGAGTATACGGTTACGAAAGAGGAGAGTGCAAAACGTAGAAGAGACAGGCTGTGTAAGAGAGAGCTGTTATTAAATTGCAACTAACACCATAAGAGACAACGATTTAAGGCAATTTAAATGGTGGCGGTGGCGATTTCTCGAAGCTTATGATCCACTATAAATGTGCACGGCGCCCTTTTGCAAAATGTACGGTGCCGCAGGCATCGTACGGTTCAAGCTGCAGCATCTTTGCTATTGTTATTGGCGATTCAAGTGGCCCTCCCACTAACAGCTTTTCGCTGTATACGACGGCCTTTAAGACGCTGTACGACTCCGGTGAGCTCCTGTACTGCTGTTGTACTGCTGTTGTACTGCTGTTGTACTGCTGTTGTACTGCTGTTGGCGTCTGTTTCTTTCCCACCAGCCCCTCCCTCGCACAGCCCTCAGGGGGGTTGTACGAACGGAGCGTTCCCTCCCCTTTACCGCTGATGTGACGACCCGTTTTGGAGATCTGTCGCAATGTTTTCCTATTCCTCTGCTCGCCTCCCCTCATACCTGCGCATCTTGCCGCCGCCTCTACTCCCCACCTTCCCACATCCACTCACTCCCCGCCTTCTTGCCGTCCTCCCGCTTACCCCCTCTCCCTCCCTCCCTTCCCCGCCTTCATCGCATCCACTTTTTCCCTTCAACGTCCTCTTTCACGTCCCCCCGTCCAGGCGTCCAGCTATTCGGTTACGTGCACACCATGGCTGATTTTGGGGCGTCTAAGGCCCGGCCCCAGGCCGATGTGATTGCGGAAGTCAATTCGTGGTTTGACAATTTCGGGTCTTTGCTGCTGGGAATATTCTTCGACGAGGTCGTCGCCAACACCGTAAATGTACGTACGAACATAATGCCGACGTGGATCTTAGCAGCCGCAGCAGCAGCAGCAGCGTCGTACGTACCAGCATAATGCTGTCGTGTGTGCATTAGTTCGGTCGGTGGGATCCCCCAACGGCCCAAGGTGATGTGATGTGATGTGTAGTACAAGAGCAAGAGCATCTGCCTGCGGTACATCTCGAGCTAGGAGTGAATGCGGGGCCGACAGGGCGAGAGCAGCTGTGGGAGGTGTAACGCAAGCTGCATGCGTGTGTACACCCAGCCCGCGCGCGTGGCAATGCACGCATGTGGCAGCGGATATGTCCGTGTGGCTGCCCGTGTTGCTCCCGTGTCGCATGGCAATGCGCCTGCGGGGTGGAAGTGAGTGAATAAACGATTTGGGTCGTGATACGAAGTGTGTGTGCGTGTGTATGTCTATCCAATAAAGAAAATGATTTCTTCTTGATGATTTTCCTAACTTCATAACCAAGTTAGTGTTTCTATCGCAGCTTCGTTGCAATGTCACAAGTATTATTTTACATGCCCAGCTGATCACTCACCCAGCCGCTCGTCCCAACCCCCCAACCGTCCGGCAGGTCAATGCAGTGACATATTACGGCGCCCTCGCCAATGCTGTGTACAGTCGTAACTCCTCGGCTCGTGTTGTGTTCAACCCCGGGACCAAGATTGGCTGCACGCTGGCAGGCCTATCGGTAGGTCCTTTGTACGGCAGGATATGTATGTATGTCGACGGTCTTAAGGTGGATGCCAGTGAAGCGAGCTTCCTTTGTTGTGCTTCAAGGGGTTACCAGCCCACGGAAAAAGAAGATGAAGAAAGATCCACACATGTCGATGGGTATGGAGAGATTTAGAAACCGTGAGACTTAAGGTTTGAAGTTCGTATGGGATACCTGCACACATGCCACAGCTTCCAACACACAGCAGAACCTCTTTTTCCCATCCGTGCCGTTCCCACAACTTTTCGTTTTTTCGTTTTTTGAACTTTAGCATCATCATGCCGTACGTTTGACAGGACGTATACGTACGCTACGAGAACTACGCCTCGGCCTGGGCCGGTGACTACGCTGCCGGCGCCATCTGCGACTGCCCGACTCAGAGCTCCTGCGCCATGATGTTGCATGGTCAATCATCCGCCACCGCATTGCCCCAACTCGTCAACCAAGCCGCTAGCAGGTCGTTTTCGTACATTTATGTCACGGATGACGTCATGCCCAATCCCTGGGACACCCTGGCCACCTATTTCGATACCTTCATGGGCATCGTTGCGCCGGTGGGTTGAGCTGGTTGAGAGTTTCCGCTAAACGGAGGTGTGATGCGCTATCTGCGGGAGAGGCGGGGAGGGTAGGGGGTTGAGGGAATCGGACAGGAGCGAGCTAGGAAGACCGCGCAGACATGACGCTGTGCTAAACTAGACCCTATAAACAACACTGGAGCGGGGGCTGTGCGGTGTTGTGTACAACACCGCACAGCCCTTCTCTTTATTGTAAATGTCGATTACTTTAGTTTTAAATTGACGAGTTTTAATTAGAGTGGTTGGTTTAGCGATGCCTTTTCCTGTAGTTTTACAAGTTAAGTTGTACCGAACATATGATACGCTTTAGCAGCTGTGCGTAGAAAAATCGATCACACGCGCATATGTAGACACATATGTACATACGCACATGCACACCCCTGGCCTGATGTACTGTAAGTCCCCGGTTACCTGTAATTGTATCACCTGGTCTGACTTCTTTTCCCCCTCCCACCCGCCCACCCGCCCACCCGCCCTCACCCTCATGTTGTGTTGCGACGGGGCACCAGGCCAAGTCCCCACCGCCGGTATCCAGACCGCGACCACCGCCACCATCCTCAAAGCCATTGCCGCAGTCTCCTCCTCCCAAGCGTCCTCCTCCTCCGCTGCCATCTCCAAAGTCTCCATCCCCAAAGCCGCCGTCTAGACCGCCCCCCGCCAAGTCGCCACCCCCCTCGCCGTCGCCCAAGGCAGCGCCATCATCATCGCCGCCGCCGCCGCTGCCATCGTCTCCATCGTCAATTTGGCGGCCGTCCGGAGTACTTCGCTGGCAATGGCAGCTCAGTGGTAGCGACTTCCGGCCCATGTTGCGCACCAGGCCGCAGGTAATAAGGCGACATTGTTGCTACGAGCAGGGTTCGAACCGTGGACCTAGGACCTTGAAGAGTGTAATTGAGAAAATCCTTAACCCCAGCTCCCTCCATCCCCGTCCCCCGGCTTCCAATTACATCCATCAACTCCTCATCCCTCCTCACCTTCGCTCCCCCACTGCCCATTTGCTGCCCTGCGACCGGCATCGGTTCAACGGGCACAGGGTCATATTGCACTGTCATCACTAACATAGCATAAATCTGGCTTGATTTTCTTCAGCAGTTGATTATACTCCACCAGCCTTACTTTTATTTATTGACCTCACCAAGAGCCCGGTTTCATCCTCTCCATTTCTACCCTCCCTCTCCTAACCCCTGTCATCCCCCCCGGCCTGTATCTGTCGGGCCTTACGGGACCCTTTTATATGTACCCTGTTTTCTGTTCGTCCGCATTATGTCCATCCAAAGGTTATTGACGTAGATTTGGACATGGTTTCTACGCTGCTATCCCAAGCTGCCGAGCTGGGTATTACCCGTTCGAGCTATAAGGTATGTCGTCCACATCCTCCAGCGTTGGCTGTACGTTTAGTCAAGGCTCTTAATAAGCGCTGTAATGCGCTGCAAGTTCTGGTGGTCAAATGAAAGTCAAACACCTCAGCACAAGCACAGGTGCGACACAGCTTTGATGCGGACTTAACCCCCTGTCGCCCGCGGATTTTCCGTTCTGGTTCATCTGACGCGATGAAACCTTTTCTTCTTGGTAATCCTATAGGGTGTCCAGATTCGGTCGTCACCCTGGAAATCACGTTGAAAATCATTGTTTCTTTTAGAATTCTTCATCGAAAATATCACGAATGTCCATATGCCTTTCCGGTTCCTTGTCAAATCCTCGTGGTGCAGTTGATCTGCTACTTCAGCGTCGGCACCTACGAGCCCGCCCGTGTGAGTGCGGACAGCCAACGCGGCATCTCTTGGTCAGCGCTGGAGCAGCAGCTCGGTGGATCTGCCGTACCGGGGCCGCTGTACTTGGCGTACATGGAACCGCCGTTCAGCGAGGAAAGATGGTTTGCATTAGACAGGAACGACACGCGCAATGCGCTTGTTAATCAGGTACGTACAGTTGTACAGTCGTGCAGCCTTTTTTTACATCTTAGTTCCAGCTTGGCTTTTGATGGAAACGCGGTAAAAACTGGTTGGTCAGATCCGCGACTAGGGTTGCTGCCACTCACCGCTGTCGCCGCCGGTGGTCCCGACGCAATTCAAATGAATGGACAACCCCCCCCCCTCGGAAACCCCTCCTCCTCCCGGGTTCCTACACTGCTTCTCCCCGGTTTTCGTCCCCGTCCCCCAAATGCGGTTGGCGGTTGGCGTTCCTTCACCCGGCGGCAGGTGATGATCCCCAGGATGCGATCTGCGGTGGCGGCGGGCTGCGACGGCATTGAGATGGTGAGTACCCACCAACCCAATCACACCCCTCCCCCCCTCCCGTTTCTGAACTCCCTCATCAAGACTAAGCTCAGATCTGTCCTCTACTGCACGAGAAGCACTACAGCGGTTTTATGGCTTCCGTTTGGAACCGGGCTCCGTCGTTTTATGTTCCGTAGCAGTGCCGTACAAAGGAGATGCGGGGCCACGTCGCTGACGGGGCCACGCCGCCGCTGACATTAACGCCGCTGGTGCCACCGGTACGAACAAACACCGCAGGATAATGTTGACACGTACGACAATGTGCCGGTGGCGGCGGGTAAGCGCGGGGTGACGCAGGCTCAGCAGCTGGCTTACAACGCTGCGCTTCTGGACGCCGCGCACGGGATGAGGTTGTCAGCCGGTTTGAAGAACGCGCTAGACCTTCTGAGTCAGACATTTGCTAATGGACGAGCTGTAGCTACCGAGTACGATTGGTTTCTCAACGAACGGTGCTGGGAATACGATGAATGCGACTATTACGGCCGAAATATCAAATGGTAAGATTTATTTATGACAACTAAGTTTCCCCACTACGCTTACAAATATTTTGATTTTGTTTTATCATAATTTCATATATTCATTACAATCGCTTATTTATCTATATTATGCATACGGCCATGATTGCTCAAAACCGACTCGCAGGGACGCGGTAGTGTTCGGCGTCGAGTATTGCGATTCAAGGAAGATGTTCGGCACCGGCTCTCGTAACCTGCGACCTGAGTGTGTGTGTCCTCTCGCCAACGGGCCCACTCCGGGAGCCGCCACGACTCCCCGCCCCACCCTCAACTGGCTAATCAAGAATGTGAACCTGAACGCGGTGGGGTTTGACTGCCGAGAGTACTGCGCCCGGCCCGGCGTGACCTGTACGGCACCCGCCGGCGGGAATGTGGGCCTGTGTGCAATGAATTCGCCCAACAATATATGCCCGTTGTACAACGTATCTAGGTGATATCTGCGTGTGTGTGTGTGTTACATGGTTGGGGGTGCGTGACCCCATACCTGTAAAACTAAGCATACGAGCCGAAGGCTCAAGGGCAATATCTATACGCCTAAAAGCCACGGAGAACAGGAAACACCGCACATCAGTCTAGACTAGCGCCCCAAGGAAATAACTGAGTTGCGGTGCGCCCACATACGTTCCAACATCTTCACCAGACGTACTGGTTCCCATTTCATGGCCTCCAACATGCTCTGTTGATGATCGAATTCCTCTTCCGCACGATTATCATTATAGGCTGGGCATTCCAATAACACGTGTTTTTCATTCTCGATTTGGCTATTAATACCACAACAGCGGCAAAACCGCTGCTCCCTGGGGACATGGTACTTGCCTCTCCGTGCTCTGTTTGCCTCCAGAGCCCAGTAACAGGTGATATCTGATCCTTGGTCCTTGGGGGGGGTAGGTTACACTTGTATGTAGCTTACCCATGTTCGCGTAATGTTTTGCAATATCTTTCATATTGCGGTGGAAAATGCCCGTTGCTGCGATTTCCGTTCCCCCTCCGCTGCGCTTGGTTTGTTTAGCGGGGTTTACCCTACACGCCAGGCGAAATAATGCTGCAATGCAGTTTTGTTCAATAATGTATTATATATCTGTTAATTGTTGCAAGGTTCCGAAAGCCGAAGCCCCATTTTAAGTGGCTGGCTGCCAGAAAAAGGACTTGCCAAAAAATGAGACATTTTGGTATGGAACTAGTATGGTGCCAGGCGCGTGTGTGGTAACGTCCTACCCTCTTCGGCCTTGCTGGGGAATGGAATAGTCAGATATGTAACGCTCCCACAGTCGTCAACACACGGAGCAGGCCACTGCCAACTAACAAACCACCGGAAGCCCCGAAGAAGACTCCTCAACAGACGAGAGCCCAAGGAAATCGCAATTCCTGAATAATCGAATAATCGACAGCGACACCGCCTGGCAACCCTAAACCCGCAACTGATCCCCAACGCTTGGCAGAGGCAGAGGAAATTCTCATGCATTTAAGCATAAAGCATGTAAATACACAGGACACGTAAATGCACACGACGGAATGGGGCAAGCGAGACGGGGGATCGTTCCTCAACACAGGGCCGCTTCAAAGACATGATATAACTGCAAATCGTCGGGCGGCACATGACCCGGCCAGACACGATGTGTGTGCGTAACTATAGGAGCACACCAGCTGCAGAGAGACATACGTGCACACACTGCCGTTGCAAGACAGCTGCCCCGGACACGATAAAACACACTTTTCCGCTTCTGCCGGCACGCCTCCATGGACGATTGAGCTGCCGTAGAGAACACATCCCAACGCCACATTACAGCGCACCGCAAACCCACACTTCCTCCGACAAGAGACCTCCTTCTCAGACAGGGCGCCATGCACCACTCGAAACCGTGTTTTGCTGCCCTCCTGTATCTACTGAGGAATCTGCTAACAAAAGCACGTTGCAATCCGTCCGCGGGAACGTAAGAGGCCTTTCCTTTTGTAAGCGAACCAGCAAACAGTTGATACTGCCGTGCGCTCTCCCACGCGATATGCATGTGTTTGCCCGGTCATCACACCAGTCAGTCGTATGGACCCCCTGAGGCGGCAACATACGATGACGATGATGTGGCCAACCAATCATTACCACCCAAGCAGGGCCGAGAGGAAGGCCCCGGAAGGTGCCGACAGTCAAAGCCAGGGTTTGAGGGCACGTGTGGGATGTTGCCACCTCGGTGTGCACGGAGCGTTGGAAAATCCCTTAAGGAGCCCAAAGTTTGAGTTGGCAGTAAACAGGTCTTCGGTCTCCTAACGGTCTCCTAACGGTCTCTTAACGGTCTCCTAACGGTCTTCTAACCTACTCAAGAGGTAGTAAAGTGAGAGCGTCGCAAAGGCGCTAACAGGGGAGGCGGAGATGGCGAGTGGTAATGAGTGGTAAGAAACCGCCACCGTTGCACTTCGGGTCGTGTGCCGACTTTGTTGGGTTCAGGAAGAGGCGTCAGTTAGGTCAACGCGCATAGCGAGCAGCAGCATCACGCACGGATGGACATGGTTTTGAGCTTGGTGTGTGTATATGCAAAAGGGCTTCTTTGCTAACGTGCCCGCGTCCCTCCTCCCCGCACTTTTCTGCGCCGGCATTGAAGCCATCTGGGCGCTGTTTGAACCACTTCCCCCCCCTGGCTGCCTAAAGTTACGTTCCTCTGTTGGCGCCTACCGTTGATGCCCTGCCCTGCCATCCATCCATGCTTAACGACCCCAGACAGCACCGCCCATGGTGTACCCCCGCCCCTCCCTCCCGCTGCTGCTTGCATGTGGACTGACTGACTCCCACCTCTGCCCCCTTCCCTTCCGCCGGTTCGTTCATATGCAGGCGCGATCGTATGGTCGAGAGTCGCGTTTCGGAACGCCCCTTGACTCTCCAGATCTGCCCTCCCTAACCCCTTTCCCTCCTTTTGCCCCCCCCTCCTGGCAACCCCTTCATGGCCTCACATCCTGTTGGGAGACAGACACATATCTCTTCGGATCATGGTACCTGCCCTCCCCCTTTTTCACCCCCCCCTCTCCTGTTTCCCCGCCCGCCGCTATCGGGAGAGCCCCACATACCCGCCTGCCATGCGCATGCCTTCCCACATCGCCCCCTGGAGCAACTTTCCTGCCAGGATTGTACCCTTGAGCCCTCCACTAACCACATACCCGCCAATGCCTCCGCATGCTTTCCATCCTCCTCCCTCCCAACGATGTAAGATGTTTTCTCCTCCTCGTGTAAAACCCCAAAACAGGTCCTCAGGCGGCACATAAACAAAAACTCCCCACCCAATAATCCATGGTACAGTCGTACATCAGTCGTACAGTCCGAGGGTGGGATCTTCGGGAAGTTGGAAGGTCGTTGCCAGGCAAAAATTCGCGGTGGACATGCAGTACTAGTAGTGTATTAATCCGACAGAACCTTGTCGTCGACCCAGCTCACGCGTCAGGGGCAGGCGTACCGTTATCCGGGAATCCTCCCCCTTCCTCCTCCTCCTCCTCTCCCTCGCCCGTCCTCGCGCCCCCCAGCTCTCCCTCGCCCTCATCGTACAGCAACTCCTCCTCCTCCCCCTCCCCCTCATCAAGTGCCCCTTGAACCAACAACCCCTCAAGCTCCTCCCCCTCCATCACTGCAACCTCGTCCTCAAGCTCTGTGAGATGGGACGAGCATGAGAAAGGGGGATATAGAAAACCCGGACATGTTTGTAGTTAGCAGGGGAACTAATTAATGGTAATATGTGCACTAGTTACATAGCGCTCGGTTTTTACGAACTTCAAAACGGTTTTCAAGGGTCTGTGCGAGTTAAGAAACATCGAGCCGAGAGACAGAACTGGCGATATGGGGACTGATGGGGAGTGCGCGTGTGTGTTTCAACAAACTGCCTGTCTGTCTGTGTGTCTGTGTGTGTCTGTCTGTGTGTGTGTTTGTGTCTGTGTGTGTGCCCTGACAGGGAGCACGTTGGTTTGATACAGCGCCCGCGCCGGAACTGGACGGTACGGGGGGGAAGGTCGCAACCCAGGTTCCATCCAGGCCCCAACGAGCTCCCCTAACTCCACACACACATCCATGCACGTGTCCCTCTAGGGCCGCGGCACGTCGTACTGCCGTACCGCCGTACTCATGCTCACCTATCGTCTGCGAGAAGTAGTACTTGACAGGGTTGGGCCAGATCTCGTCCTTAATGACCTCAGCGATCTGCAGGCGAACCAGTTACTACTGAATTTCACAACAACTAAAAACAATAAAAACAAGAACAACAGCCCCATCGTGCACCATCGCATCCTCCCCCACTACCTTCTCTCAAGTGCCGCTCACCGGCTCACAATCAGACGGCAAGACCAGCACCAGACACAGACACCCGAAGCGCCAAGTAAGGTATGGATTTGCCGCATCCCAACACCCACGAGGCCAGCAGCACCCTCTCGTCACTCCCCGATCGACACGTCAGAGCGGACATTCCCCACCCCCCCAAGGTGTTGGTAATGTGACTACAAACATGTCGTACCTCATCGGGTGTTCCGGCGCCCACGGGCTCGCTGGTGGCCATCCAAGTGAAGAACTGACAACCGAGTGGGGAAACACACACGTGCAGGGTAATGTAGGGGTGCGTGTATGCATGTGTGTGTGTGTGTGTGCGTGACGGAGGGGGGGAGCACGGGGAAATAATATGGGAGAAATTCGGGAATAAACTGGCGGCGTCCAAAGTCCAGGGGGCGGGAGGGAGGAAAGAAATGTCCAAGGCAAAATCCAGAGTCCGCGAAACGGCTTCCGACAACCGAAGGGGGTTTGGCGACGGAAGTTGGTTTTAAGGAGACGGACGTCTCAGGGGCCCACACACACCATAGCGTCCGTCTTCCCCCTCCCCTCCTCCCCCCCTCCCCCTCCCCCCCCCCTCCTCCCCCTCCCCTCCTCCCCCCCCCTCCCCTCCCCTTCCCCTCCCCCTCCCCTCCCCCTTCTCCTCTTTACGCACCTCTTCACCACTGGCCATAAGCCCCGGGAGCGAGCCACTGTGCCTATAGTAACCAGTCAGCCCACAGACTGTGTGACTGTGCCACAGACACCTACCTACAGACCCCTCTTCTATCGCCAACACGTCCCCCCGAATCGCCCCTCATAATGGACTTACAAGGTATGATGGGCCGAACTGCCCGTCCAGGCCGGGCACCGTCGGTGCCTGTGGACGCGGCACCCACGTGTCGCGTACGGAAGCGCAGGGTGCGTGTGGGCCGCAGAACTTTTAGTTAACTTTTGTTTTTTTCTGTTTCCCAGTCGCGAATTGGAAACGGGTTTAGTTAGGTTGGTTGGATTTAGTTGGGTTCAGCAGTTGCCCCCTAGGGAATCGGGAAGAAATCGTCAAGTCGGCAACAAAAGTGCAAGCGAGATATGCCTATATCTATATAAATATATAGGTAGATAGATATCAGGATAGATGTACCACCTTTCGGCAAAGTACGGCATGGTACGACATGACGTGAAAGCAGCCGGATTGCGGAACATAGCCGCATCCAGTGCGGCACCCGCACCCTCCCCCCCCCTCTACAAGCTCCCCTCTACAAGCTCCCCTCTACAAATTTCCCAGACGACGATGTAGTAGCGCTACTACGATGGGGCGAGGGACTACACTACACTTTGTCACTATCTGGACAAGGCGCAAGGCCAAACTGTTGGATTACTTCCTGCTTGGATTTTCTGGATCCAGAGACTCACATGGCCTTCGGACCAGTTTATGGTGGCTGGCTGGGTGGTGACCTTGCCGTCGGATTCGCCGTAGTGGAACGACTTGGTGAGTGTGGGGTTGCTAAAGTAGGGGTTGTCGGCGGAGAAGCTCAACACAATCTTGAAGCCGGACTTGATGTCATCAAAGTCCACCACGTCCAGCTGGCGGGCGAGTGGACATGTATAATGTATAATATATAATCATGGGAATAATTTATTTTTCATTAAGTGTGGAGGCGAGGATAACGCGGCGAGGCAATAAGGCGAGGATGACATGGAAGGCAGGGTGGCATGGCTTCAGGACGGGATGCCGGGTCACGGCGAGGGGAACGTGGTGTCGGGCTGGCGGGCGGGGTGGCTTCCTTGCTGGGTTGCTTGGGAAAGGTCGATAGCCGAACCCGGTAGACAGCGGGGAAAGTTGGATTAGGAAACTCGGTTGAGGGGTGAAGGAGAGCGGCCTGGCCAGGCAGAAGGAAAAAGGAAGGGCCGGCGGCTGGAGCGCAGCCTCGGCAAGCTATGCTGGGGCGGCGGGCGGGGGAAGGGGCGGCAGGAGGTGCCTCCGCCCAGAGCGCGCTCCTTGCACTGTTGTGCGGGGCAGTCCCGAAAAGAGCTCTGGACAGCGTACCTCAGTCACGTATTCCAGGATCGCTGCATCATCATCCGACAGCTGGTCCGCAAGCGTCGGGTGTGATGACAGGACTCGATGCCAGAAGTGCGGTATTTTTTTGATGATCTCCGCGCGCTCGGCGTAAATTGGCCTGCGTTTCTTGTTGTACTCCTGTTCCACGGCCAGAACACGGTCACTGGCCTCGTCGTTGACCTGCGCGCTGTGAACTCTGTTTAGGCGCACACCAAGGGGGTAAGGAGCATGCAGCTGCAGCTTTGGTTACCTTGTCAAGGGCCTTTTGGCATTCCTCCAGTTCAGCACCTAAGAACTCCACTGCATAGTCCGGGGCTCCCTCCAAGTCGCCATTCGCGTCTGCAGGGCCCTCGCCTGGTACCAATCCTACGATCTTCGTAGGAATGACTTCATTGTCATCAACCTTGTGCCGTTTCGGTGAAGGTTCAGACATTGCCAAAGGGCTTGCGGTAGCAGCTGGGTCACGGAAGAAAGGTGCAACGCTTCGTGAGCGCCAATTTTGTTTCGCAAGCTGTACACATTCAATGTCTTTAGACATTACAATGCAAATTCATTCCGATAGGGTACACGGAACTCAGAGGCGGACGAGCGGTTGCAGTACGTCACAACGAGCAACCAAATGTTTTCAGAAGTTGATGTGGAAATTGGAGCACATCGAGGTTCACGATCGTCCCTTGTCTTTGACGTTTTACAAGCTTTTCATGCTACCTTGCAGCCGTTCCTTTTGCGGCTGGTGGCAACACCATGAACGGGCCACACCGCATACAGTAGGGAGACCTAAACATGCCCAAGTGGCATTTCACAGCTCAAAGCAACAAAAGCCACGGGTAACAGGTGTGTAAGCTTCCCAGTCCGCGATGCACCTGGGACCAGGGATGGGTACAAGAATTTCTGCGCCCTTGTTTAACGTCAGGTGGCGTCATAACCAGTCGAAGGTGCAGTGCTGCCGAGCGGCTCATAGCACTTGCCGCAGGCGACAGCCAGTTTGGGCAATTTCGCGAATTTCAACAGCAGGCCAGCTCTGCAGCCAGAGAGGAGCTTGCCGCGAGCCAAGGTGGACGATGGCAACGAGGAGAAGGCTCCAGGCAGGTGGATCCAGTTGCAGCTTCGTTCGTTGGCGTCTTTCTATTCTGCGCGACAGTCCCTGGGCATGGGCGGTCAGACGCACACGCCATCTCCTTACAGTCTATCTCTCCCCTTTCCATGCGCATGTTATAAGAGTAGGCACTTGTCATGCTTTAAGCTTCCTCAACGTAAACCCTTCGGGGAAAACTCTTTGAGCCGGCTATGCTTTTTGAGGTGTCAGGGCGTGGACCTGAAGCCTACTCGGGGTCGGCTTTATTTGCTGTGTTTCCCTCCTTAACCACACCAGTGCAACCCAGCCATCCCTCACCTAAAGGTTGCATAACCCTTCCCGCATTCACCTTTTCCTCTGTTTCCCCTCCTAAGCCGTTCGCATTCATCCGAATGCCAGGCCCCTAATGGCCCGAGGAGTGGTGGCGATTCTTTCCACCCCTCCGTTGCGCCCTTTGCTGTTGCTGCTGTTGCTGCATGACGCTTTCTCGCGCCGTCCCGCATTCCTACCCCCACCCCGCCGCACGTGCACGGATGTGCAGGCAGCGGCCGTACAAGAAGTCGTACTGGGGTCCACTGCCGCAAGGTAAGGAGTTCCATTGGAAGGTGCGCGTGTCCCATTCAGACTTACACAGATTGGACCCAACAGCAACCGTTGTTACCGTTAGTCGTTACCGTTACCGCGATCCGGCGTCATGGCTCTTTCCGCAATCTCCCTCCCTTGGCGAATCAGACTCCCCAGCCTGGCAGGATTCAACATTCACCGCAGGCTTTCCGCTCCACTTCCCGTCGCACCAGAACGGGGCCTTTCATTTTTCCAGAAAAAAAATCCCCTCTTATGTACGCTCCACCATTATTCGCTCCGAAACCAGGCTGGTTCGCCAAACCTGAATACACGACAGCGACATTGTACGAGGAAATCATCAAGAAGTGCGAAACCAACTCATGCGGTGAGTGAGCTTCAAAATTCAACTCTTAAGCTAACAGCTGCCCAAGTTATAATCAATTTTCCACACCAAGCGCATTTTCGTGTTATAACGTATTATAAGTATTCAAACCCTAGGCTGCGTGGACGCCGGGGCGAAGGCAATGTAGCTCCTAAAGCGATTTTTAGGGTTTCAAGGGACCAGGCATCAGCCCGCCCCGCCTTCCCCCTGGCGGGTGGCTAGCTGCCCATGGTGTGCGGGGAAAAGGACTCTGGCCGCCATGGCTGCGGCATGAATCACCCATCCAATCCCCTTTTTCGTTCTGAACTTGTACCATCCCCAATCGCCGCATCTCAACGCACAACAGGCCAGGATGCGCTATTCATGATTTGCAAGTTGGCCAACAACCCGCAAGAAGCGCGTATCGTACTCAATGCCTTTGCGGCCGTACGCGCGAGCCTTGTACGACAGGGCAAGTTCAAGCCGTACGGCGAGCGGTTGGCTGTGGAGTTCGTAAACGTAAGGGGCCGAGCGCACGCCTACTGTCTCTCTGTCTGCGATTACGTTCTTCAGGTTTACGGGCACATCACGGCCACATCCCCTGACGGCGAACCACCGTCTGCAAATTTCCAACCTTGCCATCCGCACCAAAACCGTGAAAAGGCCCCGTTTTTTCGTCCATTGGCTCCCAACCAACCGACAACGATCAACCGATAACGCCAACTGACACTAACGGATGCCTTGTAGATGATTCGCAATGCCGATGCGCCCGACGTGTTGGTTGAGGCCCTGCGGCGGTCTTCGGAGCTAGGCTTGCTACTGAGTCGTACACGACTTCACGAGCTGATGCGGTACTGGGGCCAACTTGGGGAGCTTGCCAAGATTGAGGAGGTGTGTGTGTATGTATGTGTGTGTGGATAGGGGGTAAGACGAACTACTGACGATTGAAGCAGATACCAGAGCCAAACAGATGTTGCATCGGAGGAATGTGTTTGTTAGTTACTGACCAGACCAGTAATGAACTGGGCAGTAGTCCTGGCGGCGACGTGGCCGTAACTACTTAGATTTTTTGCGAAACGAGTTACCAGCAGCTTGCCGTGTTGGGGGTTTGCCGTGTGCGTGTGCGTGTGTATGGGGGGGGAAAGAGGGGAAGCGGGGAGGGGAAGCAGTCTCAGCTACCTCAGGAAATACGCCCCGCCGCGCCAACGGACGCCAACGTGATGCAGGTCCTGGGCTCGATGCCGCTTGGCGGGGTGCCATATGACCACGTGACGGCTTACATCGTTATTCGTACGGCAGTCAATCTGGGTGCGCAGGACAGAGCGGAGTACTATGCTGCCGCGATGCAGCAGCGCCAGGTAGGGGTGTGGGATGGGACCGCGCGCGCGTGTGTGTTTGTGTGTGTGTGCGTGCGGTTAGTTGGTTGGTTTCCCCCTGTTGACATTTGCATCGTTGTGTCTCCTCTCTAGATCACCCAACATGAGTATCGCCCTCGAAATGGTGCATCGTTCCTTTTGGTGCGGTGTTGGTGTTGGTGTTGGTATTGGGTTCCGTAACTTACACACTTTCGGTCCGCGACTAGGTGAAAGATTTTACTTGTTGCTTCTCGGCCATCTTCGCGACTTGGGGGGTCACAGGTTTCTGTTGTGCCGTGCCGTGCTGTTCACCTCCGCACATGTCTCCGGTAATGCTGTGTATCCTCCCCTTGAATTCATTTCCGTTCCAAGTCATTGTCGTCGTGTGGATCCTGGTGGGTGGGTGGGTGCGTGTGTGTGGGGGGGGGGTGCAGCTCCCCGCTCTGATGGGCACCTGGTGTAAGGGCACCCCCCCTTGAGCACCCTCCCCTTCGGCGGCTGAACCGCGCGGGTGCCACACACCCACACATCCACACACCGAGGGATACACACAGAGGCACACAGAGGCATCACACATTCCTTCCCTTCCTGCTGTACTTCCTGCGTTACTTGGGTGGTTCATTTTCCTCTTCTTGCAGATCCGACTGACAGGCAGCACGGTGAAGCTGCTCGAGATAGGGAGAGCGCGACAACGGGAGCAGCAGAGGGCGGCCGGGGCCCAGTGAGGGGGATAGCGGCCGGGGTAGCTGCGGGGGGGGCCAGGGAGTCAGGTTCAGGAAAAGTGCGGCGGGAAATAGGGCCCGATAGGTGCCGAATGGGAGCTGTATACGAGTTAGTATACGAGTAAGTATGCGGGGGAATTTGAATGGCGCTTTCTTTCTTTCTTTCTTTCTTCAGGAGGAGTGGAAAGGTTAAGAAAAACTTTAACAGGATGGTTCTCGTGAGGATGTTGTCTGGGAAGGATGCGCCTACGGGAGTGTCCATGTGGGTTGCGCGTGTTTGGGGACGTTGAGGCATGACCGACGGTTCTGGTTGAAGTTTATGGTTCCTAAAAGAATACTAAGGCAGACGGTTTAACGTGCGCGCCAGCACTGGCTGAGCTCGTGCCGACTTGTCCGCGGCAAGGCCGCTGATTTGGACAGCCGGTCTGTGACAGAAGCGGGTGTGATGCAATCGTATAAGATAAAGGTACGGTATTTAACGGTTCGATACAGGCAGTTTAGATGTACGGTGGTTTACGCCTGGAAGCCGCGATGCTGAGCAACTGTACATCTAACAGTTGCATGGTAGTTCGAGAGGCACTTCATGTTTCACGACTCACGCTTGGCATCAATTGTGGAATTATGATGCCAATATACATTTTTAAAAGTACTGGTTTTAATTATTGAAGTATCACCTTGTTTGACGATCATGGATCGAGTACATGCTTCTCGGTGCATTACAATGACGGCTTCATGGCTTGTAACATGCTCCTTTTCTTATGTATGAAAAGTACATAGAGGATAGATTGACTAAAACATCAGGAGCTTCCCTTTGCAACTGGAAGGCTCAGAAACAGAGCGGTGGCCAGGACCTTCCCAGCCCCGGCTACTGCCAAAGCAAGGGATTAGCCATGTCACCCCGATGCAGACTCATCAGGAATAATTCGTTGATATAGTCTGATAGGGTCACGGTGTTGGCTGTTCAGCGCACATGACTCAGGCCACATGGCTGTGGTTTAGCGTTATCAGCCTAGGAGTAATAGCCGAAGCTGCCAAGAATACAACAACCTACAGGATTTCTGCCGAATCAAAGCTGGTATTTTGTGGTTATTACACCCTAAAATACGAAATATGGGCGGCCAGACCCACAGTTCATGTGTACGTCACCGACACGGTAAGTGAAACATCGAGTCTGTAACAACATAATTTTTTTCGTCAAATGCTTTTGCTTGGAACCTTCCTTGTCTTTTTCATCGCCACATGTGATTTCCTCAACAGGACTGTGACTCGTCGACTATGGCCCCGTGCCTGCCGCCAACTAGCCCAGCTCTCGTCTCCCTTTCATGCCTGGGACGTCTAAAATGCGTAGGCGAAACAGACCAGCGCGCCGCGGGGTCCCTCTGCCTGGTCATCGCCAATCGGGACTCGCAGGTGCCGCTGGTTATTGAGCTGCTGGTGTTAGGTGCGAAATTTGCGGCGTAATCTGCTGTCTTGGGGTGCTCCTGAAGGGGATAGGGTACAGGAAAAGAGGCGTAACAGTAACATCATCCTTCCCTGCAGCGGCACTTCCGCTGTCGGCTTTGTCCATAACAGGGCGCACATAAGCGGACGGTGATGGCTTTCACTGCAGCTCGAAAATCTCTCTGGGGCGGCGGCTTGCATACATCCCCGTATCACCCCGACTGCCGAACCCGTCCCCGTTCTCCTGCCTGCAACCTGCCCCGGACCGCACCCAGGCTCCGTGATCAACGGCGATGGCATCAATGGCGCCGGCAGTAGCACCAGTAGCAGCACCGGCAGTAGCACCGGCAGTAGCAGTAATGATGAAGGACTAGCCAGGTTCAAGATCTTGTTGATTTCCGTTGGGTCCGGAACCGGCGTTATCATCATAGCGGCCCTTATAACGCTGATTACGTGGCTGATGTGTTACAAACCGACGGCAAACCGGTCCCAGGAGGTACGGCACTGGGCAGCGTCTCTGGGGGGTTGCCGGGAGCATGCCGTAGAGGTACGGCATTGCATCAAATCATCAAATCATGGGCAAGATGGAAAAAGAAAAAGATGAATATCATGAAAAAAAACAGGATCCTGTGGGAATTATGGGCCGATGTGTACCTCACAACGCAAGATTCTTTTTGATTTGTCACGTACTACACTAAGTACGAGCAGTACGAGCAACGGCATTTTATGGCTCCTCCAATAGCCATTGACAACCATTCACCAACAACCATTCACAGGTAATGGACGTGCCACCCGCAACTGATGATGATATCGCTATTGCGGATATCGGTATAAATATGGATGTCATGGCCAGTAGCAACCCTGCAGTCGCAACGGCCGTACAGGGAGCGCGGACTCAGCAGCTCGCGGGCCTTATGGCGCCTCAGCAGACGCAGGGCCCTATGCCAGCTCCTCCTGCTGCGCCTCCGGGACAGCCGCGGATGATGTCGCCAGCCACAGGTGAGTAACCGATAGGTGCTTCCTGACAAATTTGAATATGGATATAAGATTTGAAATTTGAACGCAGCCAGCCTGTTTGTATCTGTACGAGAATTAAATTATTAACAAATCGTCTGTCTCGGATGCCAAGTGCTTTCTTTTATGCATTTATTACTTTACGTGCTGGCAAACATTGTTAATTTTTTGATTTATAGAGAGATCCTTGTGCCTTTATTTTGGTTCTGCTGCTGATGTTTATTTCAGAATTGTGATTTGCTATATCGCCATTTGAATGCTAATGCTTCCGGGCTACCGCAGTTTCTATTGCTGTTGTTACCATTATTGCCGCTGCTGCTGCTATTGGTGCCATTGCATGCCGCTTTGCTGCCTAGCTGTTCAGCGTGCGCCGTTCCCATGCATTTTCTGTGATGTGCGCCCGTCCCACAGTCTATCCATACCCGTGGTACGGGGGGACGTCGTACGGTGGAGAGCCAATGTACGGCGTGATGCCGCAGTTACTGCCGTACGGTAGCGTGCGCTGAAGCCACTGTGGCTGCTGGGCGTTTCCGATGGCCAATCAGCCCCCCCCGGTGGTTACTAAGATCACGTAATACATAATCTGCATTGGAGGACGGCGGCAGTAGCAGCGGCTACTGCTGCCGTTGGTGCTGCTGCTGCGGCTGTTGCATCTATCCCGTTCCCGACATACAGCACCACTTTCACCATCGCCGGCGGTGCCTTATATATTTTATATATCATGTATATGTATGTGCGTGTATATATGTGTGTGTATGTATGTATGTGTATGTATGTATGTGTATATGGAGAGGTCAGGTCGGCTGCTGAGATGGCGGCGGCGGATCCCCCACTAGTTAGTGGGGGATAATACTATTACTATAGCACTTGGCTCGCGTCATCAGGATGCTGATGACTTGTTGGACCGATACATAGAGCCCGCACTACTGTATTGTGCTTGGAGCAGCTCTATCTATTTTGGGGGCTTCCAAGTCCCTACGTAGAAATCTCCAGGACAACGTCCAGAGTCATCCAATCATAACAAACATCGCACATTTATGTCATTACTAGTCTATCTACGCATTTCTTTGGCAAACATGCTCGATCCAAAATCAACCTCCAGTGGGGCGTTCGTGAACACAAAGGCCATACAATCGTTACAGGGATATCATTATTGCCAAAGCGCGATAGCCTGTATGATAGCGCTGGGCCGTCCGCGGCCACCCGCTTAGCAGAGAGCAACTTGCAGCGGCTGAGAGGAGTTGACCACCAGCAGGATTGACGTCGCTGGTATTATATTGGTATTCGTATATATCGTATATGGCGTATTCGTCATTTGACTCTTAAATGTCTTCCCTTTGAAAACCACGCCCAAATGCATTTCGAACAGAACGTGCTGTTGATTTTAACGTTATGGTTTCTCCCAAGGTGAGGTGTAACTACGAAAGTGGGGGGAAGCGGAGCAGCAACAAACGCGCATCCTGCTGAAGCTGAAGCGCCTAACCGTGCTCATAGGCGACCATGCATCCTCATCACTAGCATGCAGCTATCGTGCAGGGAGGTAGCGTCACCGCGAGATAACCCGGATCGCGATATGTGTATCAACGAGAGTGCTATCGCAATTGAGTTCAGCAGTGTTTAGTCAACCGTCGAAAGACGTTGGCGGCCGAGACAAAAATTGGAAAGTAGTGTGCCCCGCGGATGGCCGTGGGCAAAATTAAAAAAGATCAATCAAGACAGAGACGGCGATAGAGCAATTTGCATCCCGGTCTCCATCGCTGTATGCGGAACGACCTTCTGCTGCCCAGAGACACCTTCTAGAACTTGACAAGCAAGTTGTGTAAAAATAAAAGTCTTCAATAACAAAAAACAAAAAAAGAGATAAGCCTGGCCAGCCAGTTGGTCTTTCATACACGGCGGCAGCAAATCGCATACGCAGATTAACCGTAATCGTGTCGGAAGTGATCTCTTGCGTAGATAACCAAGGAAGCAAGCAAAGAACAGCATAAACTATATCTACGCCTAACCAGCTAAGTCTTAGCATAAATGCAGCATGGACCTTCCGCCGTGCCGCAGCATGCCCGCCTCACTGCTGCAGCTCCCGACTGCCCACTACCTGTGTCGCGCACTTGTCTAACAGTATGATATGCAAAGAAGGCAGAAGGCACACAACAGACTAATGATGAGAGACTTTCACGCCCGCGACCAGCAGTGCACCCAAACAAATTGATAACGTTGTTTTGCCATAGCGCTTTCGTGAGTTTTCCTTTTCCTGCCTTTATCCTTGGCTCGGCCCAGTTCAGCAGCGAAATAGGTTCACCAGAGCCGCTCCTCCCCAAATGCAGGTGAATCCGAATATCCGGAGGTAAAAAACACGAATCACGCAAGAGTCGCCGACGAGACCTAAATAGGGGTGACCAACGACCAACGACCAACGACTCAGTCAACTGTCAGTCGGTCCAAACCACTTCCTCCCACGGCATGTCTTGCACTTAACGTGCAGTGTACTTGACGAGCACCGCACCGAGTCAGGTCAACCGGATCAACAAAAAATCCTTCCTTCCTACACGCTTGCTACCTCCCTCCTCCGCTGCTGCTGTGGCAGCTTCAGCAAGCTGTCCCTTCCATTAAGCAAGCCTTCCTCGCGCCCTGTCTGCCTCTTCCTTTCACACTACCACAACCACTACTATTCGCTTGCGCCACTTCAATAGAAAACAACATCAGGCTGCAAATCAAAGCAGGCTGTTGCCGCTGATTATCGCGGCTCCGAGCGATTTTTTTGGAGGTAATTCAGCGATCTTCCCGTTTGAAGTCTGTCTCTCTTCTGTCTCAAGCCTCGACAGAGACATCATATACACCGCCGCTGGCCGTCTCGCTTGCAGCGTCGGGAGGCGCCGCTGAGTAAGGCGTCCAGTCGTACCACGGCTCGTAATCGCTCGTCGGCGCAGCTGACGACCCGTCAGTGTGCGACGGCTGTGCTGGAGCCGGAGCTGGAGCTGGGGCCCGCCTCGTTGACGGCGGTGGCGACGACTTCCGGAGCGGCGGCAGCCCCGCACCGCTCGCGCTGCTGTCATCATCCATTGCTTTTGTGACGTCGTCGTCCGTCGACGACGGCGCTGCTGTACTGCGCAACGTAATCCAGACGGCCCTGGAGTAGACGTCGCCGTTGAGGAGGAAGAGCATGTACATCCCCGGGGGTGCTATGTTAACATCTGGGGGGCCTCTTAATGTAAGAACGCCGGTGTATACGTTATCGCTGGCAATACGCAATCCGATCAGGCGCTGATGAGTGTTGAACGAATGTGTACAGCTGCACGGCGCCGCAAGTACGGCACTCGTGACGCGAATGGCTCCGTAGCCCCCGTTGCCCTTAAACCCTGGTCCGACGAAGTCGGGAAAATCGTATGCCAATTTGAATGGGGAGTTGTAGTACAGGATGTTGTTGTTGTAGGTCGAAACGATGGCGGGTTTTTGGGCATCCATGAAAAAGTACGGCGGGGAGAAGATCTCAACGCGGTACTCGGCCTTGGAGGTGGGCGACGGCGAGTAGGTCCAGTTTTGCCGTACAGCAAACTTGTAGCACCGGTCGCAACCCGCGACGATGATCGTGCCGTTGGTTGTGAGGCATGCGGTGGAATGGTACATACGAGCTATTTGAGTGAACCCCAGCTGTGTGACTCGTTCGCCAGCTGGCATATCTGGGTCGTACAACTCTGCGAAGAGGTTCGGGTAGTTGGCGCGGCTATCGCCTCCGGATGCTGAGTCGCCTGCGAGGCCAGTCTGCAAGACAAACGAACAAGGGCAAAGCAACCGTACAGGTAAAGTTTATATTTTTATAAACATAAAAAAGATTTCGAAACAGAAATATTGAGAGAGAAAAAGAGAGAAAGGCAGAGAAATAGAGAAACGGAACTTACGTTGGCGCCGTTCAGCACGACGATCTTTCCGTTTGGCAGCAAGACGGCGTCGGGCATGACACGTCCCATCGTCAGATATTCCTCGTTCCATCCGTCAAATGTATAGTTGCCCGTTTTGCTGTTGTATGTGAGCGTCATTCGGTTGATGCCCTTGTTGGCTGGAATGGTCAAATCCTTGACCGCGGCCTCCTTTTGGCCGCCAAACATGACAACCTCAGCCTGCAGGAGCAAATACATATCTATTTCAAAATGATTGAAAAACTGAAAATTGTATGACAGAAATTTTAGCAAGCCAATCCATTCGGAGATTTTACGGCGGCATATGATGCACAACTCGAGGTACATGCCCTGATGGACGCATTCCTTCGCGCAAGTTTCCCGAGCGATCCCGTACATCGCGTCCTCGTCATCGTTAGATTCTCCGAGAAGCATTTTCCTCCGCCCGTCATGAAGCACGTACATACATACATACATGTACACACGTATTCCCACAGGCCGACGGACCCACGGGTCTCACCTGGTAGTTCCTTTCCGGGTACAGCCCAAGTAGCACGGCCGTACCAGTGTACGGATACTGCGTACTGCCGTACCCACGCAGCCGCGGCACGGGTTGCGTCCACGTGTTGGTGGTGTAGTTCAAGATCCAGCCAGTACGTCCGCAAAAGGTGAAGAGGTGTCCCGACGGCAGTACAAAATTAAAGGGATAGTACACCTGCCGTACAGAAAAGAATTACACACCAGCATTAGCAGGAGGTAAATTTTATTCCGAACAATGCCGTAGAGGGCGGCGGGGCATATATACATACATACATATGTCTCAATCATTACGCTTGCCTGTTAACAAAAGCAGATGTATGTTTACCTGTACGGCGGACTCTAGATAAGCTGTCCGCATGGGGTACGGCGTGAGGCTGTTGTCCTGCGGATTGTACATCTCCCAGAATGGATTGCTTGCCGTACCGGCTCCGACACCTTGGGTGCCGCCCATGATGAGCACCTTGCCGTCCGGCAACAGTGTCGCGGATGGATACCTGTACGACAAGTGTACGGAGCGTGCCACATCACCCACTGCGAAGCGGTCATTATTTTTCTCTCCATCGGTCTTGGCCGGTTCATTCCGCGACTTACCACCCCCATCCGCCAGGAAAACCCAGGAAACGCCGTACATTTATATAAGTCAGTCCCATAAGCACCGTTCGTACATATACAGATATGCATATACATACAAGATACCTTGTCACATATAATTACAAGCCTTCAATAACCGAATTTAAAACCGTTATAGTAATATCCCGGCGACAAATCAGTTGGTGCTGTCGTACCCACCAGCGTCGCCAGCCCAGCTCCCGTACTTTCCGCAGCCGAAGATCCGTACAGGAGCGGTTGAAGGTCCGTACCGAGCGCATGCCGTCTGGGTACCCGGCATTTGCTTGGTGGCCGCCCACCACGAGGACATCGCCCCTATCCGTCAACGTGTGACCGCAGCAGAATAGCCCGTCGGGGGAGTACACGTGGGTGAAGTTGGCCGTAGGAACATCGAAGAAACCCGCGATGGAATTTGAACGGTCGGGGTGGTAGCCGGAGGGACGCTCCATGAACAAATACCGATCGGTACCCGGGATTTGAACCATGTGCACGGCAACAATCATGCCAATGCCGATAATATCGTATTTGCCGTACTTGACGAGATCGGAAGGTGGGGAGGGGGCCCCCTCCACGGAGGGGGATGAAGGCGGCGGTGAGGGCGCGAGGGGGGGGTAGATGGGGTTATCGGGCGGTGCCGGGGCGGACGGGTTTTCCGGCGGTGCTGGGGGAGATGGCGGTGGTACGGGGGGTAGAGGACTTGGGAAGCTGGGTGGGCTGGGTGGTGGTGGGCGAGGCGACGGGGGTGGGCGAGGCGACGGGGGAGGGCGAGGCGAGGGCGATACGCGTAACGGGCTAGGCGGAGGGCGTCCAGAAGTCCGAGGTGGTGGGATGAGTGGCGGCGGGTTTATGGCGGTGAAGGGAACCA